>NW_026870641.1:0-309519 GCF_963576545.1 Limanda limanda | reverse complement strand
AGAGGTCGACCGACGAAATTCCCCCAAATCTGAGGAGATATTCTTGAATAACTTTTTTTGTGAAGGTCGGAGAGACTTGCAAGTAGGCTCTACCCCCACTAAATGGGGTAGCGCGCATCGATCGGTACCATCCTTGAGCTTCTCCGACTTTCGGAAGGGTTAGGGTTAGGGTTAGGGATGAAAGCACATAGGAGAAAGAGATATTCTTGAATAACTTTTTTTGTGAAGGTCGGAGAGACTTGCAAGTAGGCTCTACCCCCACTAAATGGGGTTGCGCGCATCGATCGGTACCATCCTTGAGCTTCTCCGACTTTCGGAAGGGTTAGGGTTAGGGATGAAAGCACATAGGAGAAAGAGCTATTCTTGAATAACTTTTTTTGTGAAGGTCGGAGAGACTTGCAAGTAGGCTCTACCCCCACTAAATGTGGTAGCGCACATCGATCGGTACCATCCTTGAGCTTCTCCGACTTTCGGAAGGGTTAGGGTTAGGGTTAGGGATGAAAGCACATAGGAGAAAGAGATATTCTTGAATAACTTTTTTTGTGAAGGTCGGAGAGACTTGGAAAGTGGTTGCATCTGGACTAATTTGGGTCCTGCGGATCGATTGGTACCATCCCCGAGCTTGTACGACCTTCGGAAGAGGTCGACCGACGAAATTCCCCCAAATCTGAGGAGATATTCTTGAATAACTTTTTTTGTGAAGGTCGGAGAGACTTGCAAGTAGGCTCTACCCCCACTAAATGGGGTAGCGCACATCGATCGGTACCATCCTTGAGCTTCTCCGACTTTCGGAAGGGTTAGGGTTAGGGTTAGGGATGAAAGCACATAGGAGAAAGAGATATTCTTGAATAACTTTTTTTGTGAAGGTCGGAGAGACTTGGAAAGTGGTTGCATCTGGACTAATTTGGGTCCTGCGGATCGATTGGTACCATCCCCGAGCTTGTACGACCTTCGGAAGAGGTCGACCGACGAAATTCCCCCAAATCTGAGGAGATATTCTTGAATAACTTTTTTTGTGAAGGTCGGAGAGACTTGCAAGTAGGCTCTACCCCCACTAAATGGGGTAGCGCGCATCGATCGGTACCATCCTTGAGCTTCTCCGACTTTCGGAAGGGTTAGGGTTAGGGTTAGGGATGAAAGCACATAGGAGAAAGAGATATTCTTGAATAACTTTTTTTGTGAAGGTCGGAGAGACTTGCAAGTAGGCTCTACCCCCACTAAATGGGGTTGCGCGCATCGATCGGTACCATCCTTGAGCTTCTCCGACTTTCGGAAGGGTTAGGGTTAGGGTTAGGGATGAAAGCACATAGGAGAAAGAGATATTCTTGAATAACTTTTTTTGTGAAGGTCGGAGAGACTTGGAAAGTGGTTGCATCTGGACTAATTTGGGTCCTGCAGATCGATTGGTACCATCCCCGAGCTTGTACGACCTTCGAAAGAGGTCGACCGACGAAATTCCCCCAAATCTGAGGAGATATTCTTTAATAACTTTTTTTGTGAAGGTCGGAGAGACTTGCAAGTAGGCTCTACCCCCACTAAATGGGGTAGCACGCATCGATCGGTACCATCCTTGAGCTTTTCCGACTTTCGGAAGGGTTAGGGTTAGGGTTAGGGATGAAAGCACATAGGAGAAAGAGATATTCTTGAATAACTTTTTTTGTGAAGGTCGGAGAGACTTGCAAGTAGGCTCTACCCCCACTAAATGGGGTTGCGCGCATCGATCGGTACCATCCTTGAGCTTCTCCGACTTTCGGAAGGGTTAGGGTTAGGGATGAAAGCACATAGGAGAAAGAGATATTCTTGAATAACTTTTTTTGTGAAGGTCGGAGAGACTTGCAAGTAGGCTCTACCCCCACTAAATGGGGTAGCGCGCATCGATCGGTACCATCCTTGAGCTTCTCCGACTTTCGGAAGGGTTAGGGTTAGGGATGAAAGCACATAGGAGAAAGAGATATTCTTGAATAACTTTTTTTGTAAAGGTCGGAGAGACTTGCAAGTAGGCTCTACCCCCACTAAATGGGGTTGCGCGCATCGATCAGTACCATCCTTGAGCTTCTCCGACTTTCGGAAGGGTTAGGGTTAGGGATGAAAGCACATAGGAGAAAGAGATATTCTTGAATAACTTTTTTTGTGAAGGTCGGAGAGACTTGAAAAGTGGTTGCATCTGGACTAATTTGGGTCCTGCGGATCGATTGGTACCATCCCCGAGCTTGTACGACCTTCGGAAGAGGTCGACCGACGAAATTCCCCCAAATCTGAGGAGATATTCTTGAATAACTTTTTTTGTGAAGGTCGGAGAGACTTGCAAGTAGGCTCTACCCCCACTAAATGGGGTAGCGCGCATCGATCGGTACCATCCTTGAGCTTCTCCGACTTTCGGAAGGGTTAGGGTTAGGGTTAGGGATGAAAGCACATAGGAGAAAGAGATATTCTTGAATAACTTTTTTTGTGAAGGTTGGAGAGACTTGGAAAGTGGTTGCATCTGGACTAATTTGGGTCCTGCGGATCGATTGGTACCATCCCCGAGCTTGTACGACCTTCGGAAGAGGTCGACCGACGAAATTCCCCCAAATCTGAGGAGATATTCTTGAATAACTTTTTTTGTGAAGGTCGGAGAGACTTGCAAGTAGGCTCTACCCCCACTAAATGGGGTAGCGCGCATCGATCGGTACCATCCTTGAGCTTCTCCGACTTTCGGAAGGGTTAGGGTTAGGGTTAGGGATGAAAGCACATAGGAGAAAGAGATATTCTTGAATAACTTTTTTTGTGAAGGTCGGAGAGACTTGCAAGTAGGCTCTACCCCCACTAAATGGGGTTGCGCGCATCGATCGGTACCATCCTTGAGCTTCTCCGACTTTCGGAAGGGTTAGGGTTAGGGATGAAAGCACATAGGAGAAAGAGATATTCTTGAATAACTTTTTTTGTGAAGGTCGGAGAGACTTGCAAGTAGGCTCTACCCCCACTAAATGGGGTAGCGCGCATCGATCGGTACCATCCTTGAGCTTCTCCGACTTTCGGAAGGGTTAGGGTTAGGGTTAGGGATGAAAGCACATAGGAGAAAGAGATATTCTTGAATAACTTTTTTTGTAAAGGTCGGAGAGACTTGCAAGTAGGCTCTACCCCCACTAAATGGGGTTGCGCGCATCGATCGGTACCATCCTTGAGCTTCTCCGACTTTCGGAAGGGTTAGGGTTAGGGATGAAAGCACATAGGAGAAAGAGATATTCTTGAATAACTTTTTTTGTGAAGGTCGGAGAGACTTGAAAAGTGGTTGCATCTGGACTAATTTGGGTCCTGCGGATCGATTGGTACCATCCCCGAGCTTGTACGACCTTCGGAAGAGGTCGACCGACGAAATTCCCCCAAATCTGAGGAGATATTCTTGAATAACTTTTTTTGTGAAGGTCGGAGAGACTTGCAAGTAGGCTCTACCCCCACTAAATGGGGTAGCGCGCATCGATCGGTACCATCCTTGAGCTTCTCCGACTTTCGGAAGGGTTAGGGTTAGGGTTAGGGATGAAAGCACATAGGAGAAAGAGATATTCTTGAATAACTTTTTTTGTGAAGGTCGGAGAGACTTGGAAAGTGGTTGCATCTGGACTAATTTGGGTCCTGCGGATCGATTGGTACCATCCCCGAGCTTGTACAACCTTCGGAAGAGGTCGACCGACGAAATTCCCCCAAATCTGAGGAGATATTCTTGAATAACTTTTTTTGTGAAGGTCGGAGAGACTTGCAAGTAGGCTCTACCCCCACTAAATGGGGTAGCGCGCATCGATCGGTACCATCCTTGAGCTTCTCCGACTTTCGGAAGGGTTAGGGTTAGGGTTAGGGATGAAAGCACATAGGAGAAAGAGATATTCTTGAATAACTTTTTTTGTGAAGGTCGGAGAGACTTGCAAGTAGGCTCTACCCCCACTAAATGGGGTAGCGCGCATCGATCGGTACTATCCTTGAGCTTCTCCGACTTTCGGAAGGGTTAGGGTTAGGGTTAGGGATGAAAGCACATAGGAGAAAGAGATATTCTTGAATAACTTTTTTTGTGAAGGTCGGAGAGACTTGGAAAGTGGTTGCATCTGGACTAATTTGGGTCCTGCGGATCGATTGGTACCATCCCCGAGCTTGTACGACCTTCGAAAGAGGTCGACCGACGAAATTCCCCCAAATCTGAGGAGATATTCTTGAATAACTTTTTTTGTGAAGGTCGGAGAGACTTGCAAGTAGGCTCTACCCCCACTAAATGGGGTAGCGCGCATCGATCGGTACCATCCTTGAGCTTCTCCGACTTTCGGAAGGGTTAGGGTTAGGGTTAGGGATGAAAGCACATAGGAGAAAGAGATATTCTTGAATAACTTTTTTTGTGAAGGTCGGAGAGACTTGCAAGTAGGCTCTACCCCCACTAAATGGGGTTGCGCGCATCGATCGGTACCATCCTTGAGCTTCTCCGACTTTCGGAAGGGTTAGGGTTAGGGATGAAAGCACATAGGAGAAAGAGATATTCTTGAATAACTTTTTTTGTGAAGGTCGGAGAGACTTGCAAGTAGGCTCTACCCCCACTAAATGGGGTAGCGCGCATCGATCGGTACCATCCTTGAGCTTCTCCGACTTTCGGAAGGGTTAGGGTTAGGGTTAGGGATGAAAGCACATAGGAGAAAGAGATATTCTTGAATAACTTTTTTTGTGAAGGTCGGAGAGACTTGGAAAGTGGTTGCATCTGGACTAATTTGGGTCCTGCGGATCGATTGGTACCATCCCCGAGCTTGTACGACCTTCGGAAGAGGTCGACCGACGAAATTCCCCCAAATCTGAGGAGATATTCTTGAATAACTTTTTTTGTGAAGGTCGGAGAGACTTGCAAGTAGGCTCTACCCCCACTAAATGGGGTAGCGCACATCGATCGGTACCATCCTTGAGCTTCTCCGACTTTCGGAAGGGTTAGGGTTAGGGTTAGGGATGAAAGCACATAGGAGAAAGAGATATTCTTGAATAACTTTTTTTGTGAAGGTCGGAAAGACTTGGAAAGTGGTTGCATCTGGACTAATTTGGGTCCTGCGGATCGATTGGTACCATCCCCGAGCTTGTACGACCTTCGGAAGAGGTCGACCGACGAAATTCCCCCAAATCTGAGGAGATATTCTTGAATAACTTTTTTTGTGAAGGTCGGAGAGACTTGCAAGTAGGCTCTACCCCCACTAAATGGGGTAGCGCGCATCGATCGGTACCATCCTTGAGCTTCTCCGACTTTCGGAAGGGTTAGGGTTAGGGTTAGGGATGAAAGCACATAGGAGAAAGAGATATTCTTGAATAACTTTTTTTGTGAAGGTCGGAGAGACTTGCAAGTAGGCTCTACCCCCACTAAATGGGGTTGCGCGCATCGATCGGTACCATCCTTGAGCTTCTCCGACTTTCGGAAGGGTTAGGGTTAGGGTTAGGGATGAAAGCACATAGGAGAAAGAGATATTCTTGAATAACTTTTTTTGTGAAGGTCGGAGAGACTTGGAAAGTGGTTGCATCTGGACTAATTTGGGTCCTGCAGATCGATTGGTACCATCCCCGAGCTTGTACGACCTTCGAAAGAGGTCGACCGACGAAATTCCCCCAAATCTGAGGAGATATTCTTTAATAACTTTTTTTGTGAAGGTCGGAGAGACTTGCAAGTAGGCTCTACCCCCACTAAATGGGGTAGCGCGCATCGATCGGTACCATCCTTGAGCTTTTCCGACTTTCGGAAGGGTTAGGGTTAGGGTTAGGGATGAAAGCACATAGGAGAAAGAGATATTCTTGAATAACTTTTTTTGTGAAGGTCGGAGAGACTTGCAAGTAGGCTCTACCCCCACTAAATGGGGTTGCGCGCATCGATCGGTACCATCCTTGAGCTTCTCCGACTTTCGGAAGGGTTAGGGTTAGGGATGAAAGCACATAGGAGAAAGAGATATTCTTGAATAACTTTTTTTGTGAAGGTCGGAGAGACTTGCAAGTAGGCTCTACCCCCACTAAATGGGGTAGCGCGCATCGATCGGTACCATCCTTGAGCTTCTCCGACTTTCGGAAGGGTTAGGGTTAGGGTTAGGGATGAAAGCACATAGGAGAAAGAGATATTCTTGAATAACTTTTTTTGTAAAGGTCGGAGAGACTTGCAAGTAGGCTCTACCCCCACTAAATGGGGTTGCGCGCATCGATCGGTACCATCCTTGAGCTTCTCCGACTTTCGGAAGGGTTAGGGTTAGGGATGAAAGCACATAGGAGAAAGAGATATTCTTGAATAACTTTTTTTGTGAAGGTCGGAGAGACTTGAAAAGTGGTTGCATCTGGACTAATTTGGGTCCTGCGGATCGATTGGTACCATCCCCGAGCTTGTACGCCCTTCGGAAGAGGTCGACCGACGAAATTCCCCCAAATCTGAGGAGATATTCTTAAATAACTTTTTTTGTGAAGGTCGGAGAGACTTGCAAGTAGGCTCTACCCCCACTAAATGGGGTAGCGCGCATCGATCGGTACCATCCTTGAGCTTCTCCGACTTTCGGAAGGGTTAGGGTTAGGGTTAGGGATGAAAGCACATAGGAGAAAGAGATATTCTTGAATAACTTTTTTTGTGAAGGTTGGAGAGACTTGGAAAGTGGTTGCATCTGGACTAATTTGGGTCCTGCGGATCGATTGGTACCATCCCCGAGCTTGTACGACCTTCGGAAGAGGTCGACCGACGAAATTCCCCCAAATCTGAGGAGATATTCTTGAATAACTTTTTTTGTGAAGGTCGGAGAGACTTGCAAGTAGGCTCTACCCCCACTAAATGGGGTAGCGCGCATCGATCGGTACCATCCTTGAGCTTCTCCGACTTTCGGAAGGGTTAGGGTTAGGGTTAGGGATGAAAGCACATAGGAGAAAGAGATATTCTTGAATAACTTTTTTTGTGAAGGTCGGAGAGACTTGCAAGTAGGCTCTACCCCCACTAAATGGGGTTGCGCGCATCGATCGGTACCATCCTTGAGCTTCTCCGACTTTCGGAAGGGTTAGGGTTAGGGATGAAAGCACATAGGAGAAAGAGATATTCTTGAATAACTTTTTTTGTGAAGGTCGGAGAGACTTGCAAGTAGGCTCTACCCCCACTAAATGGGGTAGCGCGCATCGATCGGTACCATCCTTGAGCTTCTCCGACTTTCGGAAGGGTTAGGGTTAGGGATGAAAGCACATAGGAGAAAGAGATATTCTTGAATAACTTTTTTTGTGAAGGTCGGAGAGACTTGAAAAGTGGTTGCATCTGGACTAATTTGGGTCCTGCGGATCGATTGGTACCATCCCCGAGCTTGTACGACCTTCGGAAGAGGTCGACCGACGAAATTCCCCCAAATCTGAGGAGATATTCTTGAATAACTTTTTTTGTGAAGGTCGGAGAGACTTGCAAGTAGGCTCTACCCCCACTAAATGGGGTAGCGCGCATCGATCGGTACCATCCTTGAGCTTCTCCGACTTTCGGAAGGGTTAGGGTTAGGGTTAGGGATGAAAGCACATAGGAGAAAGAGATATTCTTGAATAACTTTTTTTGTGAAGGTCGGAGAGACTTGGAAAGTGGTTGCATCTGGACTAATTTGGGTCCTGCGGATCGATTGGTACCATCCCCGAGCTTGTACGACCTTCGGAAGAGGTCGACCGACGAAATTCCCCCAAATCTGAGGAGATATTCTTGAATAACTTTTTTTGTGAAGGTCGGAGAGACTTGCAAGTAGGCTCTACCCCCACTAAATGGGGTAGCGCGCATCGATCGGTACCATCCTTGAGCTTCTCCGACTTTCGGAAGGGTTAGGGTTAGGGTTAGGGATGAAAGCACATAGGAGAAAGAGATATTCTTGAATAACTTTTTTTGTGAAGGTCGGAGAGACTTGGAAAGTGGTTGCATCTGGACTAATTTGGGTCCTGCGGATCGATTGGTACCATCCCCGAGCTTGTACGACCTTCGAAAGAGGTCGACCGACGAAATTCCCCCAAATCTGAGGAGATATTCTTGAATAACTTTTTTTGTGAAGGTCGGAGAGACTTGCAAGTAGGCTCTACCCCCACTAAATGGGGTAGCGCGCATCGATCGGTACCATCCTTGAGCTTCTCCGACTTTCGGAAGGGTTAGGGTTAGGGTTAGGGATGAAAGCACATAGGAGAAAGAGATATTCTTGAATAACTTTTTTTGTGAAGGTCGGAGAGACTTGCAAGTAGGCTCTACCCCCACTAAATGGGGTTGCGCGCATCGATCGGTACCATCTTTGAGCTTCTCCGACTTTCGGAAGGGTTAGGGTTAGGGATGAAAGCACATAGGAGAAAGAGATATTCTTGAATAACTTTTTTTGTGAAGGTCGGAGAGACTTGGAAAGTGGTTGCATCTGGACTAATTTGGGTCCTGCGGATCGATTGGTACCATCCCCGAGCTTGTACGACCTTCGGAAGAGGTCGACCGACGAAATTCCGCCAAATCTGAGGAGATATTCTTGAATAACTTTTTTTGTGAAGGTCGGAGAGACTTGCAAGTAGGCTCTACCCCCACTAAATGGGGTAGCGCACATCGATCGGTACCATCCTTGAGCTTCTCCGACTTTCGGAAGGGTTAGGGTTAGGGTTAGGGATGAAAGCACATAGGAGAAAGAGATATTCTTGAATAACTTTTTTTGTGAAGGTCGGAGAGACTTGCAAGTAGGCTCTACCCCCACTAAATGGAGTTGCGCGCATCGATCGGTACCATCCTTGAGCTTCTCCGACTTTCGGAAGGGTTAGGGTTAGGGTTAGGGATGAAAGCACATAGGAGAAAGAGATATTCTTGAATAACTTTTTTTGTGAAGGTCGGAGAGACTTGCAAGTAGGCTCTACCCCCACTAAATGGGGTAGCGCACATCGATCGGTACCATCCTTGAGCTTCTCCGACTTTCGGAAGGGTTAGGGTTAGGGTTAGGGATGAAAGCACATAGGAGAAAGAGATATTCTTGAATAACTTTTTTTGTGAAGGTCGGAGAGACTTGCAAGTAGGCTCTACCCCCACTAAATGGGGTTGCGCGCATCGATCGGTACCATCCTTGAGCTTCTCCGACTTTCGGAAGGGTTAGGGTTAGGGATGAAAGCACATAGGAGAAAGAGATATTCTTGAATAACTTTTTTTGTGAAGGTCGGAGAGACTTGGAAAGTGGTTGCATCTGGACTAATTTGGGTCCTGCGGATCGATTGGTACCATCCCCGAGCTTGTACGACCTTCGGAAGAGGTCGACCGACGAAATTCCCCCAAATCTGAGGAGATATTCTTGAATAACTTTTTTTGTGAAGGTCGGAGAGACTTGCAAGTAGGCTCTACCCCCACTAAATGGGGTAGCGCGCATCGATCGGTACCATCCTTGAGCTTCTCCGACTTTCGGAAGGGTTAGGGTTAGGGTTAGGGATGAAAGCACATAGGAGAAAGAGATATTCTTGAATAACTTTTTTTGTGAAGGTCGGAGAGACTTGGAAAGTGGTTGCATCTGGACTAATTTGGGTCCTGCGGATCGATTGGTACCATCCCCGAGCTTGTACGACCTTCGGAAGAGGTCGACCGACGAAATTCCCCCAAATCTGAGGAGATATTCTTGAATAACTTTTTTTGTGAAGGTCGGAGGGACTTGCAAGTAGGCTCTACCCCCACTAAATGGGGCAGCGCACATCGATCAGTACCATCCTTGAGCTTCTCCGACTTTCGGAAGGGTTAGGGTTAGGGTTAGGGATGAAAGCACATAGGAGAAAGAGATATTCTTGAATAACTTTTTTTGTGAAGGTCGGAGAGACTTGCAAGTAGGCTCTACCCCCACTAAATGGGGTTGCGCGCATCGATCGGTACCATCCTTGAGCTTCTCCGACTTTCGGAAGGGTTAGGGTTAGGGTTAGGGATGAAAGCACATAGGAGAAAGAGATATTCTTGAATAACTTTTTTTGTGAAGGTCGGAGAGACTTGCAAGTAGGCTCTACCCCCACTAAATGGGGTTGCGCGCATCGATCGGTACCATCCTTGAGCTTCTCCGACTTTCGGAAGGGTTAGGGTTAGGGATGAAAGCACATAGGAGAAAGAGATATTCTTGAATAACTTTTTTTGTGAAGGTCGGAGAGACTTGGAAAGTGGTTGCATCTGGACTAATTTGGGTCCTGCGGATCGATTGGTACCATCCCCGAGCTTGTACGACCTTCGAAAGAGGTCGACCGACGAAATTCCCCCAAATCTGAGGAGATATTCTTGAATAACTTTTTTTGTGAAGGTCGGAGAGACTTGCAAGTAGGCTCTACCCCCACTAAATGGGGTAGCGCGCATCGATCAGTACCATCCTTGAGCTTCTCCGACTTTCGGAAGGGTTAGGGTTAGGGTTAGGGATGAAAGCACATAGGAGAAAGAGATATTCTTGAATAACTTTTTTTGTGAAGGTCGGAGAGACTTGGAAAGTGGTTGCATCTGGACTAATTTGGGTCCTGCGGATCGATTGGTACCATCCCCGAGCTTGTACGACCTTCGGAAGAGGTCGACCGACGAAATTCCCCCAAATCTGAGGAGATATTCTTGAATAACTTTTTTTGTGAAGGTCGGAGAGACTTGCAAGTAGGCTCTATCCCCACTAAATGGGGTAGCGCGCATCGATTGGTACCATCCTTGAGCTTCTCCGACTTTCGGAAGGGTTAGGGTTAGGGTTAGGGATGAAAGCACATAGGAGAAAGAGATATTCTTGAATAACTTTTTTTGTGAAGGTCGGAGAGACTTGCAAGTAGGCTCTACCCCCACTAAATGGGGTTGCGCGCATCGATCGGTACCATCCTTGAGCTTCTCCGACTTTCGGAAGGGTTAGGGTTAGGGATGAAAGCACATAGGAGAAAGAGATATTCTTGAATAACTTTTTTTGTGAAGGTCGGAGAGACTTGGAAAGTGGTTGCATCTGGACTAATTTGGGTCCTGCAGATCGATTGGTACCATCCCCGAGCTTGTACGACCTTCGGAAGAGGTCGACCGACGAAATTCCCCCAAATCTGAGGAGATATTCTTGAATAACTTTTTTTTTGAAGGTCGGAGAGACTTGCAAGTAGGCTCTACCCCCACTAAATGGGGTAGCGCGCATCGATCGGTACCATCTTTTTGTAGCTTCTCCGACTTTCGGAAGGGTTAGGGTTAGGGATGAAAGCACATAGGAGAAAGAGATATTCTTGAATAACTTTTTTTGTGAAGGTCGGAGAGACTTGCAAGTAGGCTCTACCCCCACTAAATGGGGTTGCGCGCATCGATCGGTACCATCCTTGAGCTTCTCCGACTTTCGGAAGGGTTAGGGTTAGGGTTAGGGATGAAAGCACATAGGAGAAAGAGATATTCTTGAATAACTTTTTTTGTGAAGGTCGGAGAGACTTGGAAAGTGGTTGCATCTGGACTAATTTGGGTCCTGCAGATCGATTGGTACCATCCCCGAGCTTGTACGACCTTCGGAAAAGGTCGACCGACGAAATTCCCCCAAATCTGAGGAGATATTCTTGAATAACTTTTTTTGTGAAGGTCGGAGAGACTTGCAAGTAGGCTCTACCCCCACTAAATGGGGTAGCGCGCATCGATCGGTACTATCCTTGAGCTTCTCCGACTTTCGGAAGGGTTAGGGTTAGGGATGAAAGCACATAGGAGAAAGAGATATTCTTGAATAACTTTTTTTGTGAAGGTCGGAGAGACTTGGAAAGTGGTTGCATCTGGACTAATTTGGGTCCTGCGGATCGATTGGTACCATCCTCGAGCTTGTACGACCTTCGGAAGAGGTCGACCGACGAAATTCCCCCAAATCTGAGGAGATATTCTTGAATAACTTTTTTTGTGAAGGTCGGAGAGACTTGCAAGTAGGCTCTACCCCCACTAAATGGGGTAGCGCGCATCGATCGGTACCATCCTTGAGCTTCTCCGACTTTCGGAAGGGTTAGGGTTAGGGTTAGGGATGAAAGCACATAGGAGAAAGAGATATTCTTGAATAACTTTTTTTGTGAAGGTCGGAGAGACTTGGAAAGTGGTTGCATCTGGACTAATTTGGGTCCTGCGGATCGATTGGTACCATCCCCGAGCTTGTACGACCTTCGGAAGAGGTCGACCGACGAAATTCCCCCAAATCTGAGGAGATATTCTTGAATAACTTTTTTTGTGAAGGTCGGAGGGACTTGCAAGTAGGCTCTACCCCCACTAAATGGGGTAGCGCGCATCGATCAGTACCATCCTTGAGCTTCTCCGACTTTCGGAAGGGTTAGGGTTAGGGTTAGGGATGAAAGCACATAGGAGAAAGAGATATTCTTGAATAACTTTTTTTGTGAAGGTCGGAGAGACTTGGAAAGTGGTTGCATCTGGACTAATTTGGGTCCTGCGGATCGATTGGTACCATCCCCGAGCTTGTACGACCTTCGGAAGAGGTCGACCGACGAAATTCCCCCAAATCTGAGGAGATATTCTTGAATAACTTTTTTTGTGAAGGTCGGAGAGACTTGCAAGTAGGCTCTACCCCCACTAAATGGGGTAGCGCGCATCGATCGGTACCATCCTTGAGCTTCTCCGACTTTCGGAAGGGTTAGGGTTAGGGTTAGGGATGAAAGCACATAGGAGAAAGAGATATTCTTGAATAACTTTTTTTGTGAAGGTCGGAGAGACTTGGAAAGTGGTTGCATCTGGACTAATTTGGGTCCTGCGGATCGATTGGTACCATCCCCGAGCTTGTACGACCTTCGGAAGAGGTCGACCGACGAAATTCCCCCAAATCTGAGGAGATATTCTTGAATAACTTTTTTTGTGAAGGTCGGAGGGACTTGCAAGTAGGCTCTACCCCCACTAAATGGGGTAGCGCGCATCGATCGGTACCATCCTTGAGCTTCTCCGACTTTCGGAAGGGTTAGGGTTAGGGTTAGGGATGAAAGCACATAGGAGAAAGAGATATTCTTGAATAACTTTTTTTGTGAAGGTCGGAGAGACTTGCAAGTAGGCTCTACCCCCACTAAATGGGGTTGCGCGCATCGATCGGTACCATCCTTGAGCTTCTCCGACTTTCGGAAGGGTTAGGGTTAGGGTTAGGGATGAAAGCACATAGGAGAAAGAGATATTCTTGAATAACTTTTTTTGTGAAGGTCGGAGAGACTTGCAAGTAGGCTCTACCCCCACTAAATGGGGTTGCGCGCATCGATCGGTACTATCCTTGAGCTTCTCCGACTTTCGGAAGGGTTAGGGTTAGGGATGAAAGCACATAGGAGAAAGAGATATTCTTGAATAACTTTTTTTGTGAAGGTCGGAGAGACTTGGAAAGTGGTTGCATCTGGACTAATTTGGGTCCTGCGGATCGATTGGTACCATCCCCGAGCTTGTACGACCTTCGGAAGAGGTCGACCGACGAAATTCCCCCAAATCTGAGGAGATATTCTTGAATAACTTTTTTTGTGAAGGTCGGAGAGACTTGCAAGTAGGCTCTACCCCCACTAAATGGGGTAGCGCGCATCGATCGGTACCATCCTTGAGCTTCTCCGACTTTCGGAAGGGTTAGGGTTAGGGTTAGGGATGAAAGCACATAGGAGAAAGAGATATTCTTGAATAACTTTTTTTGTGAAGGTCGGAGAGACTTGGAAAGTGGTTGCATCTGGACTAATTTGGGTCCTGCGGATCGATTAGTACCATCCCCGAGCTTGTACGACCTTCGGAAGAGGTCGACCGACGAAATTCCCCCAAATCTGAGGAGATATTCTTGAATAACTTTTTTTGTGAAGGTCGGAGAGACTTGCAAGTAGGCTCTACCCCCACTAAATAGGGTAGCGCGCATCGATTGGTACCATCCTTGAGCTTCTCCGACTTTCGGAAGGGTTAGGGTTAGGGTTAGGGATGAAAGCACATAGGAGAAAGAGATATTCTTGAATAACTTTTTTTGTGAAGGTCGGAGAGACTTGCAAGTAGGCTCTACCCCCACTAAATGGGGTTGCGCGCATCGATCGGTACCATCCTTGAGCTTCTCCGACTTTCGGAAGGGTTAGGGTTAGGGTTAGGGATGAAAGCACATAGGAGAAAGAGATATTCTTGAATAACTTTTTTTGTGAAGGTCGGAGAGACTTGGAAAGTGGTTGCATCTGGACTAATTTGGGTCCTGCGGATCGATTGGTACCATCCCCGAGCTTGTACGACCTTCGGAAGAGGTCGACCGACGAAATTCCCCCAAATCTGAGGAGATATTCTTGAATAACTTTTTTTGTGAAGGTCGGAGGGACTTGCAAGTAGGCTCTACCCCCACTAAATGGGGTAGCGCACATCGATCGGTACCATCCTTGAGCTTCTCCGACTTTCGGAAGGGTTAGGGTTAGGGTTAGGGATGAAAGCACATAGGAGAAAGAGATATTCTTGAATAACTTTTTTTGTGAAGGTCGGAGAGACTTGCAAGTAGGCTCTACCCCCACTAAATGGGGTTGCGCGCATCGATCGGTACCATCCTTGAGCTTCTCCGACTTTCGGAAGGGTTAGGGTTAGGGTTAGGGATGAAAGCACATAGGAGAAAGAGATATTCTTGAATAACTTTTTTTGTGAAGGTCGGAGAGACTTGCAAGTAGGCTCTACCCCCACTAAATGGGGTTGCGCGCATCGATCGGTACTATCCTTGAGCTTCTCCGACTTTCGGAAGGGTTAGGGTTAGGGATGAAAGCACATAGGAGAAAGAGATATTCTTGAATAACTTTTTTTGTGAAGGTCGGAGAGACTTGGAAAGTGGTTGCATCTGGACTAATTTGGGTCCTGCGGATCGATTGGTACCATCCCCGAGCTTGTACGACCTTCGGAAGAGGTCGACCGACGAAATTCCCCCAAATCTGAGGAGATATTCTTGAATAACTTTTTTTGTGAAGGTCGGAGAGACTTGCAAGTAGGCTCTACCCCCACTAAATGGGGTAGCGCGCATCGATCGGTACCATCCTTGAGCTTCTCCGACTTTCGGAAGGGTTAGGGTTAGGGTTAGGGATGAAAGCACATAGGAGAAAGAGATATTCTTGAATAACTTTTTTTGTGAAGGTCGGAGAGACTTGGAAAGTGGTTGCATCTGGACTAATTTGGGTCCTGCGGATCGATTGGTACCATCCCCGAGCTTGTACGACCTTCGGAAGAGGTCGACCGACGAAATTCCCCCAAATCTGAGGAGATATTCTTGAATAACTTTTTTTGTGAAGGTCGGAGAGACTTGCAAGTAGGCTCTACCCCCACTAAATAGGGTAGCGCGCATCGATTGGTACCATCCTTGAGCTTCTCCGACTTTCGGAAGGGTTAGGGTTAGGGTTAGGGATGAAAGCACATAGGAGAAAGAGATATTCTTGAATAACTTTTTTTGTGAAGGTCGGAGAGACTTGCAAGTAGGCTCTACCCCCACTAAATGGGGTTGCGCGCATCGATCGGTACCATCCTTGAGCTTCTCCGACTTTCGGAAGGGTTAGGGTTAGGGATGAAAGCACATAGGAGAAAGAGATATTCTTGAATAACTTTTTTTGTGAAGGTCGGAGAGACTTGGAAAGTGGTTGCATCTGGACTAATTTGGGTCCTGCAGATCGATTGGTACCATCCCCGAGCTTGTACGACCTTCGGAAGAGGTCGACCGACGAAATTCCCCCAAATCTGAGGAGATATTCTTGAATAACTTTTTTTTTGAAGGTCGGAGAGACTTGCAAGTAGGCTCTACCCCCACTAAATGGGGTAGCGCGCATCGATCGGTACCATCTTTGAGCTTCTCCGACTTTCGGAAGGGTTAGGGTTAGGGATGAAAGCACATAGGAGAAAGAGATATTCTTGAATAACTTTTTTTGTGAAGGTCGGAGAGACTTGGAAAGTGGTTGCATCTGGACTAATTTGGGTCCTGCGGATCGATTGGTACCATCCCCGAGCTTGTACGACCTTCGGAAGAGGTCGACCGACGAAATTCCCCCAAATCTGAGGAGATATTCTTGAATAACTTTTTTTGTGAAGGTCGGAGGGACTTGCAAGTAGGCTCTACCCCCACTAAATGGGGTAGCGCACATCGATCGGTACCATCCTTGAGCTTCTCCGACTTTCGGAAGGGTTAGGGTTAGGGTTAGGGATGAAAGCACATAGGAGAAAGAGATATTCTTGAATAACTTTTTTTGTGAAGGTCGGAGAGACTTGCAAGTAGGCTCTACCCCCACTAAATGGGGTTGCGCGCATCGATCGGTACCATCCTTGAGCTTCTCCGACTTTCGGAAGGGTTAGGGTTAGGGTTAGGGATGAAAGCACATAGGAGAAAGAGATATTCTTGAATAACTTTTTTTGTGAAGGTCGGAGAGACTTGCAAGTAGGCTCTACCCCCACTAAATGGGGTTGCGCGCATCGATCGGTACTATCCTTGAGCTTCTCCGACTTTCGGAAGGGTTAGGGTTAGGGATGAAAGCACATAGGAGAAAGAGATATTCTTGAATAACTTTTTTTGTGAAGGTCGGAGAGACTTGGAAAGTGGTTGCATCTGGACTAATTTGGGTCCTGCGGATCGATTGGTACCATCCCCGAGCTTGTACGACCTTCGGAAGAGGTCGACCGACGAAATTCCCCCAAATCTGAGGAGATATTCTTGAATAACTTTTTTTGTGAAGGTCGGAGAGACTTGCAAGTAGGCTCTACCCCCACTAAATGGGGTAGCGCGCATCGATCGGTACCATCCTTGAGCTTCTCCGACTTTCGGAAGGGTTAGGGTTAGGGTTAGGGATGAAAGCACATAGGAGAAAGAGATATTCTTGAATAACTTTTTTTGTGAAGGTCGGAGAGACTTGGAAAGTGGTTGCATCTGGACTAATTTGGGTCCTGCGGATCGATTGGTACCATCCCCGAGCTTGTACGACCTTCGGAAGAGGTCGACCGACGAAATTCCCCCAAATCTGAGGAGATATTCTTGAATAACTTTTTTTGTGAAGGTCGGAGAGACTTGCAAGTAGGCTCTACCCCCACTAAATAGGGTAGCGCGCATCGATTGGTACCATCCTTGAGCTTCTCCGACTTTCGGAAGGGTTAGGGTTAGGGTTAGGGATGAAAGCACATAGGAGAAAGAGATATTCTTGAATAACTTTTTTTGTGAAGGTCGGAGAGACTTGCAAGTAGGCTCTACCCCCACTAAATGGGGTTGCGCGCATCGATCGGTACCATCCTTGAGCTTCTCCGACTTTCGGAAGGGTTAGGGTTAGGGATGAAAGCACATAGGAGAAAGAGATATTCTTGAATAACTTTTTTTGTGAAGGTCGGAGAGACTTGGAAAGTGGTTGCATCTGGACTAATTTGGGTCCTGCAGATCGATTGGTACCATCCCCGAGCTTGTACGACCTTCGGAAGAGGTCGACCGACGAAATTCCCCCAAATCTGAGGAGATATTCTTGAATAACTTTTTTTTTGAAGGTCGGAGAGACTTGCAAGTAGGCTCTACCCCCACTAAATGGGGTAGCGCGCATCGATCGGTACCATCTTTGAGCTTCTCCGACTTTCGGAAGGGTTAGGGTTAGGGATGAAAGCACATAGGAGAAAGAGATATTCTTGAATAACTTTTTTTGTGAAGGTCGGAGAGACTTGCAAGTAGGCTCTACCCCCACTAAATGGGGTTGCGCGCATCGATCGGTACCATCCTTGAGCTTCTCCGACTTTCGGAAGGGTTAGGGTTAGGGTTAGGGATGAAAGCACATAGGAGAAAGAGATATTCTTGAATAACTTTTTTTGTGAAGGTCGGAGAGACTTGGAAAGTGGTTGCATCTGGACTAATTTGGGTCCTGCAGATCGATTGGTACCATCCCCGAGCTTGTACGACCTTCGGAAAAGGTCGACCGACGAAATTCCCCCAAATCTGAGGAGATATTCTTGAATAACTTTTTTTGTGAAGGTCGGAGAGACTTGCAAGTAGGCTCTACCCCCACTAAATGGGGTAGCGCGCATCGATCGGTACCATCCTTGAGCTTCTCCGACTTTCGGAAGGGTTAGGGTTAGGGTTAGGGATGAAAGCACATAGGAGAAAGAGATATTCTTGAATAACTTTTTTTGTGAAGGTCGGAGAGACTTGCAAGTAGGCTCTACCCCACTAAATGGGGTACCGCGCATCGATCGGTACCATCCTTGAGCTTCTCCGACTTTCGGAAGGGTTAGGGTTAGGGTTAGGGATGAAAGCACATAGGAGAAAGAGATATTCTTGAATAACTTTTTTTGTGAAGGTCGGAGAGACTTGCAAGTAGGCTCTACCCCCACTAAATGGGGTAGCGCGCATCGATCGGTACCATCCTTGAGCTTCTCCGACTTTCGGAAGGGTTAGGGTTAGGGTTAGGGATGAAAGCACATAGGAGAAAGAGATATTCTTGAATAACTTTTTTTGTGAAGGTCGGAGAGACTTGGAAAGTGGTTGCATCTGGACTAATTTGGGTCCTGCGGATCGATTGGTACCATCCCCGAGCTTGTACGACCTTCGAAAGAGGTCGACCGACGAAATTCCCCCAAATCTGAGGAGATATTCTTGAATAACTTTTTTTGTGAAGGTCGGAGAGACTTGCAAGTAGGCTCTACCCCCACTAAATGGGGTAGCGCGCATCGATCGGTACCATCCTTGAGCTTCTCCGACTTTCGGAAGGGTTAGGGTTAGGGTTAGGGATGAAAGCACATAGGAGAAAGAGATATTCTTGAATAACTTTTTTTGTGAAGGTCGGAGAGACTTGGAAAGTGGTTGCATCTGGACTAATTTGGGTCCTGCGGATCGATTGGTACCATCCCCGAGCTTGTACGACCTTCGAAAGAGGTCGACCGACGAAATTCCCCCAAATCTGAGGAGATATTCTTGAATAACTTTTTTTGTGAAGGTCGGAGAGACTTGCAAGTAGGCTCTACCCCCACTAAATGGGGTAGCGCGCATCGATCGGTACCATCCTTGAGCTTCTCCGACTTTCGGAAGGGTTAGGGTTAGGGTTAGGGATGAAAGCACATAGGAGAAAGAGATATTCTTGAATAACTTTTTTTGTGAAGGTCGGAGAGACTTGCAAGTAGGCTCTACCCCCACTAAATGGAGTTGCGCGCATCGATCGGTACCATCCTTGAGCTTCTCCGACTTTCGGAAGGGTTAGGGTTAGGGTTAGGGATGAAAGCACATAGGAGAAAGAGATATTCTTGAATAACTTTTTTTGTGAAGGTCGGAGAGACTTGCAAGTAGGCTCTACCCCCACTAAATAGGGTAGCGCGCATCGATTGGTACCATCCTTGAGCTTCTCCGACTTTCGGAAGGGTTAGGGTTAGGGTTAGGGATGAAAGCACATAGGAGAAAGAGATATTCTTGAATAACTTTTTTTGTGAAGGTCGGAGAGACTTGCAAGTAGGCTCTACCCCCACTAAATGGGGTTGCGCGCATCGATCGGTACCATCCTTGAGCTTCTCCGACTTTCGGAAGGGTTAGGGTTAGGGATGAAAGCACATAGGAGAAAGAGATATTCTTGAATAACTTTTTTTGTGAAGGTCGGAGAGACTTGGAAAGTGGTTGCATCTGGACTAATTTGGGTCCTGCAGATCGATTGGTACCATCCCCGAGCTTGTACGACCTTCGGAAGAGGTCGACCGACGAAATTCCCCCAAATCTGAGGAGATATTCTTGAATAACTTTTTTTTTGAAGGTCGGAGAGACTTGCAAGTAGGCTCTACCCCCACTAAATGGGGTAGCGCGCATCGATCGGTACCATCTTTGAGCTTCTCCGACTTTCGGAAGGGTTAGGGTTAGGGATGAAAGCACATAGGAGAAAGAGATATTCTTGAATAACTTTTTTTGTGAAGGTCGGAGAGACTTGCAAGTAGGCTCTACCCCCACTAAATGGGGTTGCGCGCATCGATCGGTACCATCCTTGAGCTTCTCCGACTTTCGGAAGGGTTAGGGTTAGGGTTAGGGATGAAAGCACATAGGAGAAAGAGATATTCTTGAATAACTTTTTTTGTGAAGGTCGGAGAGACTTGGAAAGTGGTTGCATCTGGACTAATTTGGGTCCTGCAGATCGATTGGTACCATCCCCGAGCTTGTACGACCTTCGGAAAAGGTCGACCGACGAAATTCCCCCAAATCTGAGGAGATATTCTTGAATAACTTTTTTTGTGAAGGTCGGAGAGACTTGCAAGTAGGCTCTACCCCCACTAAATGGGGTAGCGCGCATCGATCGGTACCATCCTTGAGCTTCTCCGACTTTCGGAAGGGTTAGGGTTAGGGTTAGGGATGAAAGCACATAGGAGAAAGAGATATTCTTGAATAACTTTTTTTGTGAAGGTCGGAGAGACTTGCAAGTAGGCTCTACCCCACTAAATGGGGTACCGCGCATCGATCGGTACCATCCTTGAGCTTCTCCGACTTTCGGAAGGGTTAGGGTTAGGGTTAGGGATGAAAGCACATAGGAGAAAGAGATATTCTTGAATAACTTTTTTTGTGAAGGTCGGAGAGACTTGCAAGTAGGCTCTACCCCCACTAAATGGGGTAGCGCGCATCGATCGGTACCATCCTTGAGCTTCTCCGACTTTCGGAAGGGTTAGGGTTAGGGTTAGGGATGAAAGCACATAGGAGAAAGAGATATTCTTGAATAACTTTTTTTGTGAAGGTCGGAGAGACTTGGAAAGTGGTTGCATCTGGACTAATTTGGGTCCTGCGGATCGATTGGTACCATCCCCGAGCTTGTACGACCTTCGAAAGAGGTCGACCGACGAAATTCCCCCAAATCTGAGGAGATATTCTTGAATAGCTTTTTTTGTGAAGGTCGGAGAGACTTGCAAGTAGGCTCTACCCCCACTAAATGGGGTAGCGCGCATCGATCGGTACCATCCTTGAGCTTCTCCGACTTTCGGAAGGGTTAGGGTTAGGGTTAGGGATGAAAGCACATAGGAGAAAGAGATATTCTTGAATAACTTTTTTTGTGAAGGTCGGAGAGACTTGGAAAGTGGTTGCATCTGGACTAATTTGGGTCCTGCGGATCGATTGGTACCATCCCCGAGCTTGTACGACCTTCGAAAGAGGTCGACCGACGAAATTCCCCCAAATCTGAGGAGATATTCTTGAATAACTTTTTTTGTGAAGGTCGGAGAGACTTGCAAGTAGGCTCTTCCCCCACTAAATGGGGTAGCGCGCATCGATCGGTACCATCCTTGAGCTTCTCCGACTTTCGGAAGGGTTAGGGTTAGGGTTAGGGATGAAAGCACATAGGAGAAAGAGATATTCTTGAATAACTTTTTTTGTGAAGGTCGGAGAGACTTGCAAGTAGGCTCTACCCCCACTAAATGGAGTTGCGCGCATCGATCGGTACCATCCTTGAGCTTCTCCGACTTTCGGAAGGGTTAGGGTTAGGGATGAAAGCACATAGGAGAAAGAGATATTCTTGAATAACTTTTTTTGTGAAGGTCGGAGAGACTTGCAAGTAGGCTCTACCCCCACTAAATGGGGTAGCGCGCATCGATCGGTACCATCCTTGAGCTTCTCCGACTTTCGGAAGGGTTAGGGTTAGGGTTAGGGATGAAAGCACATAGGAGAAAGAGATATTCTTGAATAACTTTTTTTGTGAAGGTCGGAGAGACTTGGAAAGTGGTTGCATCTGGACTAATTTGGGTCCTGCAGATCGATTGGTACCATCACCGAGCTTGTACGACCTTCGGAAGAGGTCGACCGACGAAATTCCCCCAAATCTGAGGAGATATTCTTGAATAACTTTTTTTGTGAAGGTCGGAGAGACTTGCAAGTAGGCTCTACCCCCACTAAATGGGGTAGCGCGCATCGATCGGTACTATCCTTGAGCTTCTCCGACTTTCGGAAGGGTTAGGGTTAGGGTTAGGGATGAAAGCACATAGGAGAAAGAGATATTCTTGAATAACTTTTTTTGTGAAGGTCGGAGAGACTTGCAAGTAGGCTCTACCCCCACTAAATGGGGTAGCGCGCATCGATCGGTACCATCCTTGAGCTTCTCCGACTTTCGGAAGGGTTAGGGTTAGGGTTAGGGATGAAAGCACATAGGAGAAAGAGATATTCTTGAATAACTTTTTTTGTGAAGGTCGGAGAGACTTGCAAGTAGGCTCTACCCCCACTAAATGGGGTAGCGCGCATCGATCGGTACCATCCTTGAGCTTCTCCGACTTTCGGAAGGGTTAGGGTTAGGGTTAGGGATGAAAGCACATAGGAGAAAGAGATATTCTTGAATAACTTTTTTTGTGAAGGTCGGAGAGACTTGGAAAGTGGTTGCATCTGGACTAATTTGGGTCGTGCAGATCGATTGGTACCATCCCCGAGCTTGTACGACCTTCGGAAGAGGTCGACCGACGAAATTCCCCCAAATCTGAGGAGATATTCTTGAATAACTTTTTTTGTGAAGGTCGGAGAGACTTGCAAGTAGGCTCTACCCCCACTAAATGGGGTAGCGCGCATCGATCGGTACTATCCTTGAGCTTCTCCGACTTTCGGAAGGGTTAGGGTTAGGGTTAGGGATGAAAGCACATAGGAGAAAGAGATATTCTTGAATAACTTTTTTTGTGAAGGTCGGAGAGACTTGCAAGTAGGCTCTACCCCCACTAAATGGGGTAGCGCGCATCGATCGGTACCATCCTTGAGCTTCTCCGACTTTCGGAAGGGTTAGGGTTAGGGTTAGGGATGAAAGCACATAGGAGAAAGAGATATTCTTGAATAACTTTTTTTGTGAAGGTCGGAGAGACTTGGAAAGTGGTTGCATCTGGACTAATTTGGGTCCTGCGGATCGATTGGTACCATCCCCGAGCTTGTACGACCTTCGGAAGAGGTCGACCGACGAAATTCCCCCAAATCTGAGGAGATATTCTTGAATAACTTTTTTTGTGAAGGTCGGAGAGACTTGCAAGTAGGCTCTACCCCCACTAAATGGGGTAGCGCGCATCGATCGGTACCATCCTTGAGCTTCTCCGACTTTCGGAAGGGTTAGGGTTAGGGTTAGGGATGAAAGCACATAGGAGAAAGAGATATTCTTGAATAACTTTTTTTGTGAAGGTCGGAGAGACTTGGAAAGTGGTTGCATCTGGACTAATTTGGGTCCTGCAGATCGATTGGTACCATCCCCGAGCTTGTACGACCTTCGGAAGAGGTCGACCGACGAAATTCCCCCAAATCTGAGGAGATATTCTTGAATAACTTTTTTTGTGAAGGTCGGAGAGACTTGCAAGTAGGCTCTACCCCCACTAAATGGGGTAGCGCGCATCGATCGGTACTATCCTTGAGCTTCTCCGACTTTCGGAAGGGTTAGGGTTAGGGTTAGGGATGAAAGCACATAGGAGAAAGAGATATTCTTGAATAACTTTTTTTGTGAAGGTCGGAGAGACTTGCAAGTAGGCTCTACCCCCACTAAATGGGGTAGCGCGCATCGATCGGTACCATCCTTGAGCTTCTCCGACTTTCGGAAGGGTTAGGGTTAGGGTTAGGGATGAAAGCACATAGGAGAAAGAGATATTCTTGAATAACTTTTTTTGTGAAGGTCGGAGAGACTTGGAAAGTGGTTGCATCTGGACTAATTTGGGTCCTGCGGATCGATTGGTACCATCCCCGAGCTTGTACGACCTTCGGAAGAGGTCGACCGACGAAATTCCCCCAAATCTGAGGAGATATTCTTGAATAACTTTTTTTGTGAAGGTCGGAGAGACTTGCAAGTAGGCTCTACCCCCACTAAATGGGGTAGCGCGCATCGATCGGTACCATCCTTGAGCTTCTCCGACTTTTGGAAGGGTTAGGGTTAGGGTTAGGGATGAAAGCACATAGGAGAAAGAGATATTCTTGAATAACTTTTTTTGTGAAGGTCGGAGAGACTTGGAAAGTGGTTGCATCTGGACTAATTTGGGTCCTGCGGATCGATTGGTACCATCCCCGAGCTTGTACGACCTTCGGAAGAGGTCGACTGACGAAATTCCCCCAAATCTGAGGAGATATTCTTGAATAACTTTTTTTGTGAAGGTCGGAGAGACTTGCAAGTAGGCTCTACCCCCACTAAATGGGGTAGCGCGCATCGATCGGTACCATCCTTGAGCTTCTCCGACTTTCGGAAGGGTTAGGGTTAGGGTTAGGGATGAAAGCACATAGGAGAAAGAGATATTCTTGAATAACTTTTTTTGTGAAGGTCGGAGAGACTTGCAAGTAGGCTCTACCCCCACTAAATGGGGTTGCGCGCATCGATCGGTACCATCCTTGAGCTTCTCCGACTTTCGGAAGGGTTAGGGTTAGGGTTAGGGATGAAAGCACATAGGAGAAAGATATTCTTGAATAACTTTTTTTGTGAAGGTCGGAGAGACTTGGAAAGTGGTTGCATCTGGACTAATTTGGGTCCTGCGGATCGATTGGTACCATCCCCGAGCTTGTACGACCTTCGAAAGAGGTCGACCGACGAAATTCCCCCAAATCTGAGGAGATATTCTTGAATAACTTTTTTTGTGAAGGTCGGAGAGACTTGCAAGTAGGCTCTATCCCCACTAAATGGGGTAGCGCACATCGATCGGTACCATCCTTGAGCTTCTCCGACTTTCGGAAGGGTTAGGGTTAGGGTTAGGGATGAAAGCACATAGGAGAAAGAGATATTCTTGAATAACTTTTTTTGTGAAGGTCGGAGAGACTTGCAAGTAGGCTCTACCCCCACTAAATGGGGTTGCGCGCATCGATCGGTACCATCTTTGAGCTTCTCCGACTTTCGGAAGAGTTAGGGTTAGGGATGAAAGCACATAGGAGAAAGAGATATTCTTGAATAACTTTTTTTGTGAAGGTCGGAGAGACTTGCAAGTAGGCTCTACCCCCACTAAATGGGGTAGCGCACATCGATCGGTACCATCCTTGAGCTTCTCCGACTTTCGGAAGGGTTAGGGTTAGGGTTAGGGATGAAAGCACATAGGAGAAAGAGATATTCTTGAATAACTTTTTTTGTAAAGGTCGGAGAGACTTGCAAGTAGGCTCTACCCCCACTAAATGGGGTTGCGCGCATCGATCGGTACCATCCTTGAGCTTCTCCGACTTTCGGAAGGGTTAGGGTTAGGGATGAAAGCACATAGGAGAAAGAGATATTCTTGAATAACTTTTTTTGTGAAGGTCGGAGAGACTTGAAAAGTGGTTGCATCTGGACTAATTTGGGTCCTGCGGATCGATTGGTACCATCCCCGAGCTTGTACGACCTTCGGAAGAGGTCGACCGACGAAATTCCCCCAAATCTGAGGAGATATTCTTGAATAACTTTTTTTGTGAAGGTCGGAGAGACTTGCAAGTAGGCTCTACCCCCACTAAATGGGGTAGCGCGCATCGATCGGTACCATCCTTGAGCTTCTCCGACTTTCGGAAGGGTTAGGGTTAGGGTTAGGGATGAAAGCACATAGGAGAAAGAGATATTCTTGAATAACTTTTTTTGTGAAGGTCGGAGAGACTTGCAAGTAGGCTCTACCCCCACTAAATGGGGTTGCGCGCATCGATCGGTACCATCCTTGAGCTTCTCCGACTTTCGGAAGGGTTAGGGTTAGGGATGAAAGCACATAGGAGAAAGAGATATTCTTGAATAACTTTTTTTGTGAAGGTCGGAGAGACTTGCAAGTAGGCTCTACCCCCACTAAATGGGGTAGCGCGCATCGATCGGTACCATCCTTGAGCTTCTCCGACTTTCGGAAGGGTTAGGGTTAGGGATGAAAGCACATAGGAGAAAGAGATATTCTTGAATAACTTTTTTTGTAAAGGTCGGAGAGACTTGCAAGTAGGCTCTACCCCCACTAAATGGGGTTGCGCGCATCGATCGGTACCATCCTTGAGCTTCTCCGACTTTCGGAAGGGTTAGGGTTAGGGATGAAAGCACATAGGAGAAAGAGATATTCTTGAATAACTTTTTTTGTGAAGGTCGGAGAGACTTGAAAAGTGGTTGCATCTGGACTAATTTGGGTCCTGCGGATCGATTGGTACCATCCCCGAGCTTGTACGACCTTCGGAAGAGGTCGACCGACGAAATTCCCCCAAATCTGAGGAGATATTCTTGAATAACTTTTTTTGTGAAGGTCGGAGAGACTTGCAAGTAGGCTCTACCCCCACTAAATGGGGTAGCGCGCATCGATCGGTACCATCCTTGAGCTTCTCCGACTTTCGGAAGGGTTAGGGTTAGGGTTAGGGATGAAAGCACATAGGAGAAAGAGATATTCTTGAATAACTTTTTTTGTGAAGGTCGGAGAGACTTGGAAAGTGGTTGCATCTGGACTAATTTGGGTCCTGCGGATCGATTGGTACCATCCCCGAGCTTGTACGACCTTCGGAAGAGGTCGACCGACGAAATTCCCCCAAATCTGAGGAGATATTCTTGAATAACTTTTTTTGTGAAGGTCGGAGAGACTTGCAAGTAGGCTCTACCCCCACTAAATGGGGTAGCGCGCATCGATCGGTACCATCCTTGAGCTTCTCCGACTTTCGGAAGGGTTAGGGTTAGGGTTAGGGATGAAAGCACATAGGAGAAAGAGATATTCTTGAATAACTTTTTTTGTGAAGGTCGGAGAGACTTGGAAAGTGGTTGCATCTGGACTAATTTGGGTCCTGCGGATCGATTGGTACCATCCCCGAGCTTGTACGACCTTCGAAACAGGTCGACCGACGAAATTCCCCCAAATCTGAGGAGATATTCTTGAATAACTTTTTTTGTGAAGGTCGGAGAGACTTGCAAGTAGGCTCTACCCCCACTAAATGGGGTTGCGCGCATCGATCGGTACCATCCTTGAGCTTCTCCGACTTTCGGAAGGGTTAGGGTTAGGGATGAAAGCACATAGGAGAAAGAAATATTCTTGAATAACTTTTTTTGTGAAGGTCGGAGAGACTTGCAAGTAGGCTCTACCCCCACTAAATGGGGTAGCGCGCATCGATCGGTACCATCCTTGAGCTTCTCCGACTTTCGGAAGGGTTAGGGTTAGGGTTAGGGATGAAAGCACATAGGAGAAAGAGATATTCTTGAATAACTTTTTTTGTAAAGGTCGGAGAGACTTGCAAGTAGGCTCTACCCCCACTAAATGGGGTTGCGCGCATCGATCGGTACCATCCTTGAGCTTCTCCGACTTTCGGAAGGGTTAGGGTTAGGGATGAAAGCACATAGGAGAAAGAGATATTCTTGAATAACTTTTTTTGTGAAGGTCGGAGAGACTTGAAAAGTGGTTGCATCTGGACTAATTTGGGTCCTGCGGATCGATTGGTACCATCCCCGAGCTTGTACGACCTTCGGAAGAGGTCGACCGACGAAATTCCCCCAAATCTGAGGAGATATTCTTGAATAACTTTTTTTGTGAAGGTCGGAGAGACTTGCAAGTAGGCTCTACCCCCACTAAATGGGGTAGCGCGCATCGATCGGTACCATCCTTGAGCTTCTCCGACTTTCGGAAGGGTTAGGGTTAGGGTTAGGGATGAAAGCACATAGGAGAAAGAGATATTCTTGAATAACTTTTTTTGTGAAGGTCGGAGAGACTTGGAAAGTGGTTGCATCTGGACTAATTTGGGTCCTGCGGATCGATTGGTACCATCCCCGAGCTTGTACGACCTTCGGAAGAGGTCGACCGACGAAATTCCCCCAAATCTGAGGAGATATTCTTGAATAACTTTTTTTGTGAAGGTCGGAGAGACTTGCAAGTAGGCTCTACCCCCACTAAATGGGGTAGCGCGCATCGATCGGTACCATCCTTGAGCTTCTCCGACTTTCGGAAGGGTTAGGGTTAGGGTTAGGGATGAAAGCACATAGGAGAAAGAGATATTCTTGAATAACTTTTTTTGTGAAGGTCGGAGAGACTTGGAAAGTGGTTGCATCTGGACTAATTTGGGTCCTGCGGATCGATTGGTACCATCCCCGAGCTTGTACGACCTTCGAAAGAGGTCGACCGACGAAATTCCCCCAAATCTGAGGAGATATTCTTGAATAACTTTTTTTGTGAAGGTCGGAGAGACTTGCAAGTAGGCTCTACCCCCACTAAATGGGGTAGCGCGCATCGATCGGTACCATCCTTGAGCTTCTCCGACTTTCGGAAGGGTTAGGGTTAGGGTTAGGGATGAAAGCACATAGGAGAAAGAGATATTCTTGAATAACTTTTTTTGTGAAGGTCGGAGAGACTTGCAAGTAGGCTCTACCCCCACTAAATGGGGTTGCGCGCATCGATCGGTACCATCTTTGAGCTTCTCCGACTTTCGGAAGGGTTAGGGTTAGGGATGAAAGCACATAGGAGAAAGAGATATTCTTGAATACCTTTTTTTGTGAAGGTCGGAGAGACTTGGAAAGTGGTTGCATCTGGACTAATTTGGGTCCTGCGGATCGATTGGTACCATCCCCGAGCTTGTACGACCTTCGGAAGAGGTCGACCGACGAAATTCCCCCAAATCTGAGGAGATATTCTTGAATAACTTTTTTTGTGAAGGTCGGAGAGACTTGCAAGTAGGCTCTACCCCCACTAAATGGGGTAGCGCGCATCGATCGGTACCATCCTTGAGCTTCTCCGACTTTCGGAAGGGTTAGGGTTAGGGTTAGGGATGAAAGCACATAGGAGAAAGAGATATTCTTGAATAACTTTTTTTGTGAAGGTCGGAGAGACTTGCAAGTAGGCTCTACCCCCACTAAATGGAGTTGCGCGCATCGATCGGTACCATCCTTGAGCTTCTCCGACTTTCGGAAGGGTTAGGGTTAGGGTTAGGGATGAAAGCACATAGGAGAAAGAGATATTCTTGAATAACTTTTTTTGTGAAGGTCGGAGAGACTTGCAAGTAGGCTCTACCCCCACTAAATGGGGTAGCGCACATCGATCGGTACCATCCTTGAGCTTCTCCGACTTTCGGAAGGGTTAGGGTTAGGGTTAGGGATGAAAGCACATAGGAGAAAGAGATATTCTTGAATAACTTTTTTTGTGAAGGTCGGAGAGACTTGCAAGTAGGCTCTACCCCCCCTAAATGGGGTTGCGCGCATCGATCGGTACCATCCTTGAGCTTCTCCGACTTTCGGAAGGGTTAGGGTTAGGGATGAAAGCACATAGGAGAAAGAGATATTCTTGAATAACTTTTTTTGTGAAGGTCGGAGAGACTTGGAAAGTGGTTGCATCTGGACTAATTTGGGTCCTGCGGATCGATTGGTACCATCCCCGAGCTTGTACGACCTTCGGAAGAGGTCGACCGACGAAATTCCCCCAAATCTGAGGAGATATTCTTGAATAACTTTTTTTGTGAAGGTCGGAGAGACTTGCAAGTAGGCTCTACCCCCACTAAATGGGGTAGCGCGCATCGATCAGTACCATCCTTGAGCTTCTCCGACTTTCGGAAGGGTTAGGGTTAGGGTTAGGGATGAAAGCACATAGGAGAAAGAGATATTCTTGAATAACTTTTTTTGTGAAGGTCGGAGAGACTTGGAAAGTGGTTGCATCTGGACTAATTTGGGTCCTGCGGATCGATTGGTACCATCCCCGAGCTTGTACGACCTTCGGAAGAGGTCGACCGACGAAATTCCCCCAAATCTGAGGAGATATTCTTGAATAACTTTTTTTGTGAAGGTCGGAGAGACTTGCAAGTAGGCTCTACCCCCACTAAATGGGGTAGCGCGCATCGATTGGTACCATCCTTGAGCTTCTCCGACTTTCGGAAGGGTTAGGGTTAGGGTTAGGGATGAAAGCACATAGGAGAAAGAGATATTCTTGAATAACTTTTTTTGTGAAGGTCGGAGAGACTTGCAAGTAGGCTCTACCCCCACTAAATGGGGTAGCGCGCATCGATCGGTACCATGCTTGAGCTTCTCCGACTTTCGGAAGGGTTAGGGTTAGGGTTAGGGATGAAAGCACATAGGAGAAAGAGATATTCTTGAATAACTTTTTTTGTGAAGGTCGGAGAGACTTGCAAGTAGGCTCTACCCCCACTAAATGGGGTTGCGCGCATCGATCGGTACCATCTTTGAGCTTCTCCGACTTTCGGAAGGGTTAGGGTTAGGGATGAAAGCACATAGGAGAAAGAGATATTCTTGAATAACTTTTTTTGTGAAGGTCGGAGAGACTTGGAAAGTGGTTGCATCTGGACTAATTTGGGTCCTGCGGATCGATTGGTACCATCCCCGAGCTTGTACGACCTTCGGAAGAGGTCGACCGACGAAATTCCCCCAAATCTGAGGAGATATTCTTGAATAACTTTTTTTGTGAAGGTCGGAGAGACTTGCAAGTAGGCTCTACCCCCACTAAATGGGGTAGCGCGCATCGATCGGTACCATCCTTGAGCTTCTCCGACTTTCGGAAGGGTTAGGGTTAGGGTTAGGGATGAAAGCACATAGGAGAAAGAGATATTCTTGAATAACTTTTTTTGTGAAGGTCGGAGAGACTTGCAAGTAGGCTCTACCCCCACTAAATGGAGTTGCGCGCATCGATCGGTACCATCCTTGAGCTTCTCCGACTTTCGGAAGGGTTAGGGTTAGGGTTAGGGATGAAAGCACATAGGAGAAAGAGATATTCTTGAATAACTTTTTTTGTGAAGGTCGGAGAGACTTGCAAGTAGGCTCTACCCCCACTAAATGGGGTAGCGCACATCGATCGGTACCATCCTTGAGCTTCTCCGACTTTCGGAAGGGTTAGGGTTAGGGTTAGGGATGAAAGCACATAGGAGAAAGAGATATTCTTGAATAACTTTTTTTGTGAAGGTCGGAGAGACTTGCAAGTAGGCTCTACCCCCACTAAATGGGGTTGCGCGCATCGATCGGTACCATCCTTGAGCTTCTCCGACTTTCGGAAGGGTTAGGGTTAGGGATGAAAGCACATAGGAGAAAGAGATATTCTTGAATAACTTTTTTTGTGAAGGTCGGAGAGACTTGCAAGTAGGCTCTACCCCCACTAAATGGAGTTGCGCGCATCGATCGGTACCATCCTTGAGCTTCTCCGACTTTCGGAAGGGTTAGGGTTAGGGTTAGGGATGAAAGCACATAGGAGAAAGAGATATTCTTGAATAACTTTTTTTGTGAAGGTCGGAGAGACTTGCAAGTAGGCTCTACCCCCACTAAATGGGGTAGCGCACATCGATCGGTACCATCCTTGAGCTTCTCCGACTTTCGGAAGGGTTAGGGTTAGGGTTAGGGATGAAAGCACATAGGAGAAAGAGATATTCTTGAATAACTTTTTTTGTGAAGGTCGGAGAGACTTGCAAGTAGGCTCTACCCCCCCTAAATGGGGTTGCGCGCATCGATCGGTACCATCCTTGAGCTTCTCCGACTTTCGGAAGGGTTAGGGTTAGGGATGAAAGCACATAGGAGAAAGAGATATTCTTGAATAACTTTTTTTGTGAAGGTCGGAGAGACTTGGAAAGTGGTTGCATCTGGACTAATTTGGGTCCTGCGGATCGATTGGTACCATCCCCGAGCTTGTACGACCTTCGGAAGAGGTCGACCGACGAAATTCCCCCAAATCTGAGGAGATATTCTTGAATAACTTTTTTTGTGAAGGTCGGAGAGACTTGCAAGTAGGCTCTACCCCCACTAAATGGGGTAGCGCGCATCGATCGGTACCATCCTTGAGCTTCTCCGACTTTCGGAAGGGTTAGGGTTAGGGTTAGGGATGAAAGCACATAGGAGAAAGAGATATTCTTGAATAACTTTTTTTGTGAAGGTCGGAGAGACTTGGAAAGTGGTTGCATCTGGACTAATTTGGGTCCTGCGGATCGATTGGTACCATCCCCGAGCTTGTACGACCTTTGGAAGAGGTCGACCGACGAAATTCCCCCAAATCTGAGGAGATATTCTTGAATAACTTTTTTTGTGAAGGTCGGAGAGACTTGCAAGTAGGCTCTACCCCCACTAAATGGGGTAGCGCGCATCGATTGGTACCATCCTTGAGCTTCTCCGACTTTCGGAAGGGTTAGGGTTAGGGTTAGGGATGAAAGCACATAGGAGAAAGAGATATTCTTGAATAACTTTTTTTGTGAAGGTCGGAGAGACTTGCAAGTAGGCTCTACTCCCACTAAATGGGGTAGCGCGCATCGATCGGTACCATCCTTGAGCTTCTCCGACTTTCGGAAGGGTTAGGGTTAGGGTTAGGGATGAAAGCACATAGGAGAAAGAGATATTCTTGAATAACTTTTTTTGTGAAGGTCGGAGAGACTTGCAAGTAGGCTCTACCCCCACTAAATGGGGTTGCGCGCATCGATCGGTACCATTTTTGAGCTTCTCCGACTTTCGGAAGGGTTAGGGTTAGGGATGAAAGCACATAGGAGAAAGAGATATTCTTGAATAACTTTTTTTGTGAAGGTCGGAGAGACTTGGAAAGTGGTTGCATCTGGACTAATTTGGGTCCTGCGGATCGATTGGTACCATCCCCGAGCTTGTACGACCTTCGGAAGAGGTCGACCGACGAAATTCCCCCAAATCTGAGGAGATATTCTTGAATAACTTTTTTTGTGAAGGTCGGAGAGACTTGCAAGTAGGCTCTACCCCCACTAAATGGGGTAGCGCGCATCGATCGGTACCATCCTTGAGCTTCTCCGACTTTCGGAAGGGTTAGGGTTAGGGTTAGGGATGAAAGCACATAGGAGAAAGAGATATTCTTGAATAACTTTTTTTGTGAAGGTCGGAGAGACTTGCAAGTAGGCTCTACCCCCACTAAATATAGTTGCGCGCATCGATCGGTACCATCCTTGAGCTTCTCCGACTTTCGGAAGGGTTAGGGTTAGGGTTAGGGATGAAAGCACATAGGAGAAAGAGATATTCTTGAATAACTTTTTTTGTGAAGGTCGGAGAGACTTGCAAGTAGGCTCTACCCCCACTAAATGGGGTAGCGCACATCGATCGGTACCATCCTTGAGCTTCTCCGACTTTCGGAAGGGTTAGGGTTAGGGTTAGGGATGAAAGCACATAGGAGAAAGAGATATTCTTGAATAACTTTTTTTGTGAAGGTCGGAGAGACTTGCAAGTAGGCTCTACCCCCACTAAATGGGGTTGCGCGCATCGATCGGTACCATCCTTGAGCTTCTCCGACTTTCGGAAGGGTTAGGGTTAGGGATGAAAGCACATAGGAGAAAGAGATATTCTTGAATAACTTTTTTTGTGAAGGTCGGAGAGACTTGGAAAGTGGTTGCATCTGGACTAATTTGGGTCCTGCGGATCGATTGGTACCATCCCCGAGCTTGTACGACCTTCGGAAGAGGTCGACCGACGAAATTCCCCCAAATCTGAGGAGATATTCTTGAATAACTTTTTTTGTGAAGGTCGGAGAGACTTGCAAGTAGGCTCTACCCCCACTAAATGGGGTAGCGCGCATCGATCGGTACCATCCTTGAGCTTCTCCGACTTTCGGAAGGGTTAGGGTTAGGGTTAGGGATGAAAGCACATAGGAGAAAGAGATATTCTTGAATAACTTTTTTTGTGAAGGTCGGAGAGACTTGGAAAGTGGTTGCATCTGGACTAATTTGGGTCCTGCGGATCGATTGGTACCATCCCCGAGCTTGTACGACCTTCGGAAGAGGTCGACCGACGAAATTCCCCCAAATCTGAGGAGATATTCTTGAATAACTTTTTTTGTGAAGGTCGGAGAGACTTGCAAGTAGGCTCTACCCCCACTAAATGGGGTAGCGCGCATCGATTGGTACCATCCTTGAGCTTCTCCGACTTTCGGAAGGGTTAGGGTTAGGGTTAGGGATGAAAGCACATAGGAGAAAGAGATATTCTTGAATAACTTTTTTTGTGAAGGTCGGAGAGACTTGCAAGTAGGCTCTACCCCCACTAAATGGGGTTGCGCGCATCGATCGGTACCATCCTTGAGCTTCTCCGACTTTCGGAAGGGTTAGGGTTAGGGATGAAAGCACATAGGAGAAAGAGATATTCTTGAATAACTTTTTTTGTGAAGGTCGGAGAGACTTGGAAAGTGGTTGCATCTGGACTAATTTGGGTCCTGCGGATCGATTGGTACCATCCCCGAGCTTGTACGACCTTCGGAAGAGGTCGACCGACGAAATTCCCCCAAATCTGAGGAGATATTCTTGAATAACTTTTTTTTTGAAGGTCGGAGAGACTTGCAAGTAGGCTCTACCCCCACTAAATGGGGTAGCGCGCATCGATCGGTACCATCCTTGAGCTTCTCCGACTTTCGGAAGGGTTAGGGTTAGGGTTAGGGATGAAAGCACATAGGAGAAAGAGATATTCTTGAATAACTTTTTTTGTGAAGGTCGGAGAGACTTGCAAGTAGGCTCTACCCCCACTAAATGGGGTTGCGCGCATCGATCGGTACCATCCTTGAGCTTCTCCGACTTTCGGAAGGGTTAGGGTTAGGGATGAAAGCACATAGGAGAAAGAGATATTCTTGAATAACTTTTTTTGTGAAGGTCGGAGAGACTTGGAAAGTGGTTGCATCTGGACTAATTTGGGTCCTGCAGATCGATTGGTACCATCCCCGAGCTTGTACGACCTTCGGAAAAGGTCGACCGACGAAATTCCCCCAAATCTGAGGAGATATTCTTGAATAACTTTTTTTGTGAAGGATTGGAGAGACTTGCAAGTAGGCTCTACCCCCACTAAATGGGGTAGCGCGCATCGATCGGTACCATCCTTGAGCTTCTCCGACTTTCGGAAGGGTTAGGGTTAGGGTTAGGGATGAAAGCACATAGGAGAAAGAGATATTCTTGAATAACTTTTTTTGTGAAGGTCGGAGAGACTTGCAAGTAGGCTCTACCCCCACTAAATGGGGTACCGCGCATCGATCGGTACCATCCTTGAGCTTCTCCGACTTTCGGAAGGGTTAGGGTTAGGGTTAGGGATGAAAGCACATAGGAGAAAGAGATATTCTTGAATAACTTTTTTTGTGAAGGTCGGAGAGACTTGCAAGTAGGCTCTACCCCCACTAAATGGGGTAGCGCGCATCGATCAGTACCATCCTTGAGCTTCTCCGACTTTCGGAAGGGTTAGGGTTAGGGTTAGGGATGAAAGCACATAGGAGAAAGAGATATTCTTGAATAACTTTTTTTGTGAAGGTCGGAGAGACTTGGAAAGTGGTTGCATCTGGACTAATTTGGGTCCTGCGGATCGATTGGTACCATCCCCGAGCTTGTACGACCTTCGAAAGAGGTCGACCGACGAAATTCCCCCAAATCTGAGGAGATATTCTTGAATAACTTTTTTTGTGAAGGTCGGAGAGACTTGCAAGTAGGCTCTACCCCCACTAAATGGGGTAGCGCGCATCGATCGGTACCATCCTTGAGCTTCTCCGACTTTCGGAAGGGTTAGGGTTAGGGATGAAAGCACATAGGAGAAAGAGATATTCTTGAATAACTTTTTTTGTGAAGGTCGGAGAGACTTGCAAGTAGGCTCTACCCCCACTAAATGGGGTAGCGCGCATCGATCGGTACCATCCTTGAGCTTCTCCGACTTTCGGAAGGGTTAGGGTTAGGGTTAGGGATGAAAGCACATAGGAGAAAGAGATATTCTTGAATAACTTTTTTTGTGAAGGTCGGAGAGACTTGCAAGTAGGCTCTACCCCCACTAAAAAGGGTAGCGCGCATCGATCGGTACCATCTTTGAGCTTCTCCGACTTTCGGAAGGGTTAGGGTTAGGGTTAGGGATGAAAGCACATAGGAGAAAGAGATATTCTTGAATAACTTTTTTTGTGAAGGTCGGAGAGACTTGGAAAGTGGTTGCATCTGGACTAATTTGGGTCCTGCGGATCGATTGGTACCATCCCCGAGCTTGTACGACCTTCGGAAGAGGTCGACCGACGAAATTCCCCCAAATCTGAGGAGATATTCTTGAATAACTTTTTTTGTGAAGGTCGGAGGGACTTGCAAGTAGGCTCTACCCCCACTAAATGGGGTAGCGCGCATCGATCGGTACCATCCTTGAGCTTCTCCGACTTTCGGAAGGGTTAGGGTTAGGGTTAGGGATGAAAGCACATAGGAGAAAGAGATATTCTTGAATAACTTTTTTTGTGAAGGTCGGAGAGACTTGCAAGTAGGCTCTACCCCCACTAAATGGGGTTGCGCGCATCGATCGGTACCATCCTTGAGCTTCTCCGACTTTCGGAAGGGTTAGGGTTAGGGATGAAAGCACATAGGAGAAAGAGATATTCTTGAATAACTTTTTTTGTGAAGGTCGGAGAGACTTGGAAAGTGGTTGCATCTGGACTAATTTGGGTCCTGCGGATCGATTGGTACCATCCCCGAGCTTGTACGACCTTCGGAAGAGGTCGACCGACGAAATTCCCCCAAATCTGAGGAGATATTCTTGAATAACTTTTTTTGTGAAGGTCGGAGGGACTTGCAAGTAGGCTCTACCCCCACTAAATGGGGTAGCGCGCATCGATCGGTACCATCCTTGAGCTTCTCCGACTTTCGGAAGGGTTAGGGTTAGGGTTAGGGATGAAAGCACATAGGAGAAAGAGATATTCTTGAATAACTTTTTTTGTGAAGGTCGGAGAGACTTGCAAGTAGGCTTTACCCCCACTAAATGGAGTTGCGCGCATCGATCGGTACCATCCTTGAGCTTCTCCGACTTTCGGAAGGGTTAGGGTTAGGGTTAGGGATGAAAGCACATAGGAGAAAGAGATATTCTTGAATAACTTTTTTTGTGAAGGTCGGAGAGACTTGCAAGTAGGCTCTACCCCCACTAAATTGGGTAGCGCGCATCGATCGGTACCATCCTTGAGCTTCTCCGACTTTCGGAAGGGTTAGGGTTAGGGTTAGGGATGAAAGCACATAGGAGAAAGAGATATTCTTGAATAACTTTTTTTGTGAAGGTCGGAGAGACTTGGAAAGTGGTTGCATCTGGACTAATTTGGGTCCTGCGGATCGATTGGTACCATCCCCGAGCTTGTACGACCTTCGGAAGAGGTCGACCGACGAAATTCCCCCAAATCTGAGGAGATATTCTTGAATAACTTTTTTTGTGAAGGTCGGAGGGACTTGCAAGTAGGCTCTACCCCCACTAAATGGGGTAGCGCGCATCGATCGGTACCATCCTTGAGCTTCTCCGACTTTCGGAAGGGTTAGGGTTAGGGTTAGGGATGAAAGCACATAGGAGAAAGAGATATTCTTGAATAACTTTTTTTGTGAAGGTCGGAGAGACTTGCAAGTAGGCTCTACCCCCACTAAATGGAGTTGCGCGCATCGATCGGTACCATCCTTGAGCTTCTCCGACTTTCGGAAGGGTTAGGGTTAGGGTTAGGGATGAAAGCACATAGGAGAAAGAGATATTCTTGAATAACTTTTTTTGTGAAGGTCGGAGAGACTTGCAAGTAGGCTCTACCCCCACTAAATGGGGTAGCGCGCATCGATCGGTACCATCCTTGAGCTTCTCCGACTTTCGGAAGGGTTAGGGTTAGGGTTAGGGATGAAAGCACATAGGAGAAAGAGATATTCTTGAATAACTTTTTTTGTGAAGGTCGGAGAGACTTGGAAAGTGGTTGCATCTGGACTAATTTGGGTCCTGCAGATCGATTGGTACCATCCCCGAGTTTGTACGACCTTCGGAAGAGGTCGACCGACGAAATTCCCCCAAATCTGAGGAGATATTCTTGAATAACTTTTTTTGTGAAGGTCGGAGAGACTTGCAAGTAGGCTCTACCCCCACTAAATGGGGTAGCGCGCATCGATCGGTACCATCCTTGAGCTTCTCCGACTTTCGGAAGGGTTAGGGTTAGGGTTAGGGATGAAAGCACATAGGAGAAAGAGATATTCTTGAATAACTTTTTTTGTGAAGGTCGGAGAGACTTGCAAGTAGGCTCTACCCCCACTAAATGGGGTAGCGCGCATCGATCGGTACCATCCTTGAGCTTCTCCGACTTTCGGAAGGGTTAGGGTTAGGGTTAGGGATGAAAGCACATAGGAGAAAGAGATATTCTTGAATAACTTTTTTTGTGAAGGTCGGAGAGACTTGCAAGTAGGCTCTACCCCCACTAAATGGGGTAGCGCGCATCGATCGGTACCATCTTTGAGCTTCTCCGACTTTCGGAAGGGTTAGGGTTAGGGTTAGGGATGAAAGCACATAGGAGAAAGAGATATTCTTGAATAACTTTTTTTGTGAAGGTCGGAGAGACTTGGAAAGTGGTTGCATCTGGACTAATTTGGGTCCTGCGGATCGATTGGTACCATCCCCGAGCTTGTACGACCTTCGGAAGAGGTCGACCGACGAAATTCCCCCAAATCTGAGGAGATATTCTTGAATAACTTTTTTTGTGAAGGTCGGAGGGACTTGCAAGTAGGCTCTACCCCCACTAAATGGGGTAGCGCGCATCGATCGGTACCATCCTTGAGCTTCTCCGACTTTCGGAAGGGTTAGGGTTAGGGTTAGGGATGAAAGCACATAGGAGAAAGAGATATTCTTGAATAACTTTTTTTGTGAAGGTCGGAGAGACTTGCAAGTAGGCTCTACCCCCACTAAATGGGGTTGCGCGCATCGATCGGTACCATCCTTGAGCTTCTCCGACTTTCGGAAGGGTTAGGGTTAGGGTTAGGGATGAAAGCACATAGGAGAAAGAGATATTCTTGAATAACTTTTTTTGTGAAGGTCGGAGAGACTTGGAAAGTGGTTGCATCTGGACTAATTTGGGTCCTGCGGATCGATTGGTACCATCCCCGAGCTTGTACGACCTTCGAAAGAGGTCGACCGACGAAATTCCCCCAAATCTGAGGAGATATTCTTGAATAACTTTTTTTGTGAAGGTCGGAGAGACTTGCAACTAGGCTCTACCCCCACTAAATGGGGTAGCGCACATCGATCGGTACCATCCTTGAGCTTCTCCGACTTTCGGAAGGGTTAGGGTTAGGGTTAGGGATGAAAGCACATAGGAGAAAGAGATATTCTTGAATAACTTTTTTTGTGAAGGTCGGAGAGACTTGCAAGTAGGCTCTACCCCCACTAAATGGGGTTGCGCGCATCGATCGGTACCATCCTTGAGCTTCTCCGACTTTCGGAAGGGTTAGGGTTAGGGATGAAAGCACATAGGAGAAAGAGATATTCTTGAATAACTTTTTTTGTGAAGGTCGGAGAGACTTGGAAAGTGGTTGCATCTGGACTAATTTGGGTCCTGCGGATCGATTGGTACCATCCCCGAGCTTGTACGACCTTCGGAAGAGGTCGACCGACGAAATTCCCCCAAATCTGAGGAGATATTCTTGAATAACTTTTTTTGTGAAGGTCGGAGGGACTTGCAAGTAGGCTCTACCCCCACTAAATGGGGTAGCGCGCATCGATCGGTACCATCCTTGAGCTTCTCCGACTTTCGGAAGGGTTAGGGTTAGGGTTAGGGATGAAAGCACATAGGAGAAAGAGATATTCTTGAATAACTTTTTTTGTGAAGGTCGGAGAGACTTGCAAGTAGGCTCTACCCCCACTAAATGGGGTAGCGCGCATCGATCGGTACCATCTTTGAGCTTCTCCGACTTTCGGAAGGGTTAGGGTTAGGGTTAGGGATGAAAGCACATAGGAGAAAGAGATATTCTTGAATAACTTTTTTTGTGAAGGTCGGAGAGACTTGGAAAGTGGTTGCATCTGGACTAATTTGGGTCCTGCGGATCGATTGGTACCATCCCCGAGCTTGTACGACCTTCGGAAGAGGTCGACCGACGAAATTCCCCCAAATCTGAGGAGATATTCTTGAATAACTTTTTTTGTGAAGGTCGGAGGGACTTGCAAGTAGGCTCTACCCCCACTAAATGGGGTAGCGCGCATCGATCGGTACCATCCTTGAGCTTCTCCGACTTTCGGAAGGGTTAGGGTTAGGGTTAGGGATGAAAGCACATAGGAGAAAGAGATATTCTTGAATAACTTTTTTTGTGAAGGTCGGAGAGACTTGCAAGTAGGCTCTACCCCCACTAAATGGGGTTGCGCGCATCGATCGGTACCATCCTTGAGCTTCTCCGACTTTCGGAAGGGTTAGGGTTAGGGTTAGGGATGAAAGCACATAGGAGAAAGAGATATTCTTGAATAACTTTTTTTGTGAAGGTCGGAGAGACTTGGAAAGTGGTTGCATCTGGACTAATTTGGGTCCTGCGGATCGATTGGTACCATCCCCGAGCTTGTACGACCTTCGAAAGAGGTCGACCGACGAAATTCCCCCAAATCTGAGGAGATATTCTTGAATAACTTTTTTTGTGAAGGTCGGAGAGACTTGCAACTAGGCTCTACCCCCACTAAATGGGGTAGCGCGCATCGATCGGTACCATCCTTGAGCTTCTCCGACTTTCGGAAGGGTTAGGGTTAGGGTTAGGGATGAAAGCACATAGGAGAAAGAGATATTCTTGAATAACTTTTTTTGTGAAGGTCGGAGAGACTTGCAAGTAGGCTCTACCCCCACTAAATGGGGTTGCGCGCATCGATCGGTACTATCCTTGAGCTTCTCCGACTTTCGGAAGGGTTAGGGTTAGGGATGAAAGCACATAGGAGAAAGAGATATTCTTGAATAACTTTTTTTGTGAAGGTCGGAGAGACTTGGAAAGTGGTTGCATCTGGACTAATTTGGGTCCTGCGGATCGATTGGTACCATCCCCGAGCTTGTACGACCTTCGGAAGAGGTCGACCGACGAAATTCCCCCAAATCTGAGGAGATATTCTTGAATAACTTTTTTTGTGAAGGTCGGAGGGACTTGCAAGTAGGCTCTACCCCCACTAAATGGGGTAGCGCGCATCGATCGGTACCATCCTTGAGCTTCTCCGACTTTCGGAAGGGTTAGGGTTAGGGTTAGGGATGAAAGCACATAGGAGAAAGAGATATTCTTGAATAACTTTTTTTGTGAAGGTCGGAGAGACTTGCAAGTAGGCTCTACCCCCACTAAATGGGGTAGCGCGCATCGATCGGTACCATCGTTGAGCTTCTCCGACTTTCGGAAGGGTTAGGGTTAGGGTTAGGGATGAAAGCACATAGGAGAAAGAGATATTCTTGAATAACTTTTTTTGTGAAGGTCGGAGAGACTTGGAAAGTGGTTGCATCTGGACTAATTTGGGTCCTGCGGATCGATTGGTACCATCCCCGAGCTTGTACGACCTTCGGAAGAGGTCGACCGACGAAATTCCCCCAAATCTGAGGAGATATTCTTGAATAACTTTTTTTGTGAAGGTCGGAGGGACTTGCAAGTAGGCTCTACCCCCACTAAATGGGGTAGCGCGCATCGATCAGTACCATCCTTGAGCTTCTCCGACTTTCGGAAGGGTTAGGGTTAGGGTTAGGGATGAAAGCACATAGGAGAAAGAGATATTCTTGAATAACTTTTTTTGTGAAGGTCGGAGAGACTTGCAAGTAGGCTCTACCCCCACTAAATGGGGTTGCGCGCATCGATCGGTACCATCCTTGAGCTTCTCCGACTTTCGGAAGGGTTAGGGTTAGGGTTAGGGATGAAAGCACATAGGAGAAAGAGATATTCTTGAATAACTTTTTTTGTGAAGGTCGGAGAGACTTGGAAAGTGGTTGCATCTGGACTAATTTGGGTCCTGCGGATCGATTGGTACCATCCCCGAGCTTGTACGACCTTCGAAAGAGGTCGACCGACGAAATTCCCCCAAATCTGAGGAGATATTCTTGAATAACTTTTTTTGTGAAGGTCGGAGAGACTTGCAACTAGGCTCTACCCCCACTAAATGGGGTAGCGCGCATCGATCGGTACCATCCTTGAGCTTCTCCGACTTTTGGAAGGGTTAGGGTTAGGGTTAGGGATGAAAGCACATAGGAGAAAGAGATATTCTTGAATAACTTTTTTTGTGAAGGTCGGAGAGACTTGCAAGTAGGCTCTACCCCCACTAAATGGGGTTGCGCGCATCGATCGGTACCATCCTTGAGCTTCTCCGACTTTCGGAAGGGTTAGGGTTAGGGATGAAAGCACATAGGAGAAAGAGATATTCTTGAATAACTTTTTTTGTGAAGGTCGGAGAGACTTGGAAAGTGGTTGCATCTGGACTAATTTGGGTCCTGCAGATCGATTGGTACCATCCCCGAGCTTGTACGACCTTCGGAAGAGGTCGACCGACGAAATTCCCCCAAATCTGAGGAGATATTCTTGAATAACTTTTTTTGTGAAGGTCGGAGGGACTTGCAAGTAGGCTTTACCCCCACTAAATGGGGTAGCGCGCATCGATCGGTACCATCCTTGAGCTTCTCCGACTTTCGGAAGGGTTAGGGTTAGGGTTAGGGATGAAAGCACATAGGAGAAAGAGATATTCTTGAATAACTTTTTTTGTGAAGGTCGGAGAGACTTGCAAGTAGGCTCTACCCCCACTAAATGGGGTAGCGCGCATCGATCGGTACCATCTTTGAGCTTCTCCGACTTTCGGAAGGGTTAGGGTTAGGGTTAGGGATGAAAGCACATAGGAGAAAGAGATATTCTTGAATAACTTTTTTTGTGAAGGTCGGAGAGACTTGGAAAGTGGTTGCATCTGGACTAATTTGGGTCCTGCGGATCGATTGGTACCATCCCCGAGCTTGTACGACCTTCGGAAGAGGTCGACCGACGAAATTCCCCCAAATCTGAGGAGATATTCTTGAATAACTTTTTTTGTGAAGGTCGGAGGGACTTGCAAGTAGGCTCTACCCCCACTAAATGGGGTAGCGCGCATCGATCGGTACCATCCTTGAGCTTCTCCGACTTTCGGAAGGGTTAGGGTTAGGGTTAGGGATGAAAGCACATAGGAGAAAGAGATATTCTTGAATAACTTTTTTTGTGAAGGTCGGAGAGACTTGCAAGTAGGCTCTACCCCCACTAAATGGGGTTGCGCGCATCGATCGGTACCATCCTTGAGCTTCTCCGACTTTCGGAAGGGTTAGGGTTAGGGTTAGGGATGAAAGCACATAGGAGAAAGAGATATTCTTGAATAACTTTTTTTGTGAAGGTCGGAGAGACTTGGAAAGTGGTTGCATCTGGACTAATTTGGGTCCTGCGGATCGATTGGTACCATCCCCGAGCTTGTACGACCTTCGAAAGAGGTCGACCGACGAAATTCCCCCAAATCTGAGGAGATATTCTTGAATAACTTTTTTTGTGAAGGTCGGAGAGACTTGCAACTAGGCTCTACCCCCACTAAATGGGGTAGCGCGCATCGATCGGTACCATCCTTGAGCTTCTCCGACTTTCGGAAGGGTTAGGGTTAGGGTTAGGGATGAAAGCACATAGGAGAAAGAGATATTCTTGAATAACTTTTTTTGTGAAGGTCGGAGAGACTTGCAAGTAGGCTCTACCCCCACTAAATGGGGTTGCGCGCATCGATCGGTACCATCCTTGAGCTTCTCCGACTTTCGGAAGGGTTAGGGTTAGGGATGAAAGCACATAGGAGAAAGAGATATTCTTGAATAACTTTTTTTGTGAAGGTCGGAGAGACTTGGAAAGTGGTTGCATCTGGACTAATTTGGGTCCTGCGGATCGATTGGTACCATCCCCGAGCTTGTACGACCTTCGGAAGAGGTCGACCGACGAAATTCCCCCAAATCTGAGGAGATATTCTTGAATAACTTTTTTTGTGAAGGTCGGAGGGACTTGCAAGTAGGCTCTACCCCCACTAAATGGGGTAGCGCGCATCGATCGGTACCATCCTTGAGCTTCTCCGACTTTCGGAAGGGTTAGGGTTAGGGTTAGGGATGAAAGCACATAGGAGAAAGAGATATTCTTGAATAACTTTTTTTGTGAAGGTCGGAGAGACTTGCAAGTAGGCTCTACCCCCACTAAATGGGGTAGCGCGCATCGATCGGTACCATCGTTGAGCTTCTCCGACTTTCGGAAGGGTTAGGGTTAGGGTTAGGGATGAAAGCACATAGGAGAAAGAGATATTCTTGAATAACTTTTTTTGTGAAGGTCGGAGAGACTTGGAAAGTGGTTGCATCTGGACTAATTTGGGTCCTGCGGATCGATTGGTACCATCCCCGAGCTTGTACGACCTTCGGAAGAGGTCGACCGACGAAATTCCCCCAAATCTGAGGAGATATTCTTGAATAACTTTTTTTGTGAAGGTCGGAGAGACTTGCAAGTAGGCTCTACCCCCACTAAATGGGGTAGCGCGCATCGATCGGTACTATCCTTGAGCTTCTCCGACTTTCGGAAGGGTTAGGGTTAGGGTTAGGGATGAAAGCACATAGGAGAAAGAGATATTCTTGAATAACTTTTTTTGTGAAGGTCGGAGAGACTTGCAAGTAGGCTCTACCCCCACTAAATGGAGTTGCGCGCATCGATCGGTACCATCCTTGAGCTTCTCCGACTTTCGGAAGGGTTAGGGTTAGGGTTAGGGATGAAAGCACATAGGAGAAAGAGATATTCTTGAATAACTTTTTTTGTGAAGGTCGGAGAGACTTGCAAGTAGGCTCTACCCCCACTAAATGGGGTAGCGCGCATCGATCGGTACCATCCTTGAGCTTCTCCGACTTTCGGAAGGGTTAGGGTTAGGGTTAGGGATGAAAGCACATAGGAGAAAGAGATATTCTTGAATAACTTTTTTTGTGAAGGTCGGAGAGACTTGGAAAGTGGTTGCATCTGGACTAATTTGGGTCCTGCAGATCGATTGGTACCATCCCCGAGCTTGTACGACCTTCGGAAGAGGTCGACCGACGAAATTCCCCCAAATCTGAGGAGATATTCTTGAATAACTTTTTTTGTGAAGGTCGGAGAGACTTGCAAGTAGGCTCTACCCCCACTAAATGGGGTAGCGCGCATCGATCGGTACCATCCTTGAGCTTCTCCGACTTTCGGAAGGGTTAGGGTTAGGGTTAGGGATGAAAGCACATAGGAGAAAGAGATATTCTTGAATAACTTTTTTTGTGAAGGTCGGAGAGACTTGCAAGTAGGCTCTACCCCCACTAAATGGGGTAGCGCGCATCGATCGGTACCATCCTTGAGCTTCTCCGACTTTCGGAAGGGTTAGGGTTAGGGTTAGGGATGAAAGCACATAGGAGAAAGAGATATTCTTGAATAACTTTTTTTGTGAAGGTCGGAGAGACTTGCAAGTAGGCTCTACCCCCACTAAATGGGGTAGCGCGCATCGATCGGTACCATCTTTGAGCTTCTCCGACTTTCGGAAGGGTTAGGGTTAGGGTTAGGGATGAAAGCACATAGGAGAAAGAGATATTCTTGAATAACTTTTTTTGTGAAGGTCGGAGAGACTTGGAAAGTGGTTGCATCTGGACTAATTTGGGTCCTGCGGATCGATTGGTACCATCCCCGAGCTTGTACGACCTTCGGAAGAGGTCGACCGACGAAATTCCCCCAAATCTGAGGAGATATTCTTGAATAACTTTTTTTGTGAAGGTCGGAGGGACTTGCAAGTAGGCTCTACCCCCACTAAATGGGGTAGCGCGCATCGATCGGTACCATCCTTGAGCTTCTCCGACTTTCGGAAGGGTTAGGGTTAGGGTTAGGGATGAAAGCACATAGGAGAAAGAGATATTCTTGAATAACTTTTTTTGTGAAGGTCGGAGAGACTTGCAAGTAGGCTCTACCCCCACTAAATGGGGTTGCGCGCATCGATCGGTACCATCCTTGAGCTTCTCCGACTTTCGGAAGGGTTAGGGTTAGGGTTAGGGATGAAAGCACATAGGAGAAAGAGATATTCTTGAATAACTTTTTTTGTGAAGGTCGGAGAGACTTGGAAAGTGGTTGCATCTGGACTAATTTGGGTCCTGCGGATCGATTGGTACCATCCCCGAGCTTGTACGACCTTCGAAAGAGGTCGACCGACGAAATTCCCCCAAATCTGAGGAGATATTCTTGAATAACTTTTTTTGTGAAGGTCGGAGAGACTTGCAACTAGGCTCTACCCCCACTAAATGGGGTAGCGCGCATCGATCGGTACCATCCTTGAGCTTCTCCGACTTTCGGAAGGGTTAGGGTTAGGGTTAGGGATGAAAGCACATAGGAGAAAGAGATATTCTTGAATAACTTTTTTTGTGAAGGTCGGAGAGACTTGCAAGTAGGCTCTACCCCCACTAAATGGGGTTGCGCGCATCGATCGGTACCATCCTTGAGCTTCTCCGACTTTCGGAAGGGTTAGGGTTAGGGATGAAAGCACATAGGAGAAAGAGATATTCTTGAATAACTTTTTTTGTGAAGGTCGGAGAGACTTGGAAAGTGGTTGCATCTGGACTAATTTGGGTCCTGCGGATCGATTGGTACCATCCCCGAGCTTGTACGACCTTCGGAAGAGGTCGACCGACGAAATTCCCCCAAATCTGAGGAGATATTCTTGAATAACTTTTTTTGTGAAGGTCGGAGAGACTTGCAAGTAGGCTCTACCCCCACTAAATGGGGTAGCGCGCATCGATCGGTACCATCCTTGAGCTTCTCCGACTTTCGGAAGGGTTAGGGTTAGGGTTAGGGATGAAAGCACATAGGAGAAAGAGATATTCTTGAATAACTTTTTTTGTGAAGGTCGGAGAGACTTGCAAGTAGGCTCTACCCCCACTAAATGGGGTAACGCGCATCGATCGGTACCATCCTTGAGCTTCTCCGACTTTCGGAAGGGTTAGGGTTAGGGTTAGGGATGAAAGCACATAGGAGAAAGAGATATTCTTGAATAACTTTTTTTGTGAAGGTCGGAGAGACTTGGAAAGTGGTTGCATCTGGACTAATTTGGGTCCTGCAGATCGATTGGTACCATCCCCGAGCTTGTACGACCTTCGGAAGAGGTCGACCGACGAAATTCCCCCAAATCTGAGGAGATATTCTTGAATAACTTTTTTTGTGAAGGTCGGAGAGACTTGCAAGTAGGCTCTACCCCCACTAAATGGGGTAGCGCGCATCGATCGGTACCATCCTTGAGCTTCTCCGACTTTCGGAAGGGTTAGGGTTAGGGTTAGGGATGAAAGCACATAGGAGAAAGAGATATTCTTGAATAACTTTTTTTTTGAAGGTCGGAGAGACTTGCAAGTAGGCTCTACCCCCACTAAATGGGGTAGCGCGCATCGATCGGTACCATCCTTGAGCTTCTCCGACTTTCGGAAGGGTTAGGGTTAGGGTTAGGGATGAAAGCACATAGGAGAAAGAGATATTCTTGAATAACTTTTTTTGTGAAGGTCGGAGAGACTTGCAAGTAGGCTCTACCCCCACTAAATGGGGTTGCGCGCATCAATCGGTACCATCCTTGAGCTTCTCCGACTTTCGGAAGGGTTAGGGTTAGGGTTAGGGATGAAAGCACATAGGAGAAAGAGATATTCTTGAATAACTTTTTTTGTGAAGGTCGGAGAGACTTGGAAAGTGGTTGCATCTGGACTAATTTGGGTCCTGCGGATCGATTGGTACCATCCCCGAGCTTGTACAACCTTCGAAAGAGGTCGACCGACGAAATTCCCCCAAATCTGAGGAGATATTCTTGAATAACTTTTTTTGTGAAGGTCGGAGAGACTTGCAACTAGGCTCTACCCCCACTAAATGGGGTAGCGCGCATCGATCGGTACCATCCTTGAGCTTCTCCGACTTTCGGAAGGGTTAGGGTTAGGGTTAGGGATGAAAGCACATAGGAGAAAGAGATATTCTTGAATAACTTTTTTTGTGAAGGTCGGAGAGACTTGCAAGTAGGCTCTACCCCCACTAAATGGGGTTGCGCGCATCGATCGGTACCATCCTTGAGCTTCTCCGACTTTCGGAAGGGTTAGGGTTAGGGATGAAAGCACATAGGAGAAAGAGATATTCTTGAATAACTTTTTTTGTGAAGGTCGGAGAGACTTGGAAAGTGGTTGCATCTGGACTAATTTGGGTCCTGCGGATCGATTGGTACCATCCCCGAGCTTGTACGACCTTCGGAAGAGGTCGACCGACGAAATTCCCCCAAATCTGAGGAGATATTCTTGAATAACTTTTTTTGTGAAGGTCGGAGAGACTTGCAAGTAGGCTCTACCCCCACTAAATGGGGTAGCGCGCATCGATCGGTACCATCCTTGAGCTTCTCCGACTTTCGGAAGGGTTAGGGTTAGGGTTAGGGATGAAAGCACATAGGAGAAAGAGATATTCTTGAATAACTTTTTTTGTGAAGGTCGGAGAGACTTGCAAGTAGGCTCTACCCCCACTAAATGGGGTAACGCGCATCGATCGGTACCATCCTTGAGCTTCTCCGACTTTCGGAAGGGTTAGGGTTAGGGTTAGGGATGAAAGCACATAGGAGAAAGAGATATTCTTGAATAACTTTTTTTGTGAAGGTCGGAGAGACTTGGAAAGTGGTTGCATCTGGACTAATTTGGGTCCTGCAGATCGATTGGTACCATCCCCGAGCTTGTACGACCTTCGGAAGAGGTCGACCGACGAAATTCCCCCAAATCTGAGGAGATATTCTTGAATAACTTTTTTTGTGAAGGTCGGAGAGACTTGCAACTAGGCTCTACCCCCACTAAATGGGGTAGCGCGCATCGATCGGTACCATCCTTGAGCTTCTCCGACTTTCGGAAGGGTTAGGGTTAGGGTTAGGGATGAAAGCACATAGGAGAAAGAGATATTCTTGAATAACTTTTTTTGTGAAGGTCGGAGAGACTTGCAAGTAGGCTCTACCCCCACTAAATGGGGTTGCGCGCATCGATCGGTACCATCCTTGAGCTTCTCCGACTTTCGGAAGGGTTAGGGTTAGGGATGAAAGCACATAGGAGAAAGAGATATTCTTGAATAACTTTTTTTGTGAAGGTCGGAGAGACTTGGAAAGTGGTTGCATCTGGACTAATTTGGGTCCTGCGGATCGATTGGTACCATCCCCGAGCTTGTACGACCTTCGGAAGAGGTCGACCGACGAAATTCCCCCAAATCTGAGGAGATATTCTTGAATAACTTTTTTTGTGAAGGTCGGAGAGACTTGCAAGTAGGCTCTACCCCCACTAAATGGGGTAGCGCGCATCGATCGGTACCATCCTTGAGCTTCTCCGACTTTCGGAAGGGTTAGGGTTAGGGTTAGGGATGAAAGCACATAGGAGAAAGAGATATTCTTGAATAACTTTTTTTGTGAAGGTCGGAGAGACTTGCAAGTAGGCTCTACCCCCACTAAATGGGGTGGCGCGCATCGATCGGTACCATCCTTGAGCTTCTCCGACTTTCGGAAGGGTTAGGGTTAGGGTTAGGGATGAAAGCACATAGGAGAAAGAGATATTCTTGAATAACTTTTTTTGTGAAGGTCGGAGAGACTTGCAAGTAGGCTCTACCCCCACTAAATGGGGTAGCGCGCATCGATCGGTACCATCCTTGAGCTTCTCCGACTTTCGGAAGGGTTAGGGTTAGGGATGAAAGCACATAGGAGAAAGAGATATTCTTGAATAACTTTTTTTGTGAAGGTCGGAGAGACTTGGAAAGTGGTTGCATCTGGACTAATTTGGGTCCTGCGGATCGATTGGTACCATCCCCGAGCTTGTACGACCTTCGGAAGAGGTCGACCGACGAAATTCCCCCAAATCTGAGGAGATATTCTTGAATAACTTTTTTTGTGAAGGTCGGAGAGACTTGCAAGTAGGCTCTACCCCCACTAAATGGGGTAGCGCGCATCGATCGGTACCATCCTTGAGCTTCTCCGACTTTCGGAAGGGTTAGGGTTAGGGTTAGGGATGAAAGCACATAGGAGAAAGAGATATTCTTGAATAACTTTTTTTGTGAAGGTCGGAGAGACTTGCAAGTAGGCTCTACCCCCACTAAATGGGGTAGCGCGCATCGATCGGTACCATCCTTGAGCTTCTCCGACTTTCGGAAGGGTTAGGGTTAGGGTTAGGGATGAAAGCACATAGGAGAAAGAGATATTCTTGAATAACTTTTTTTGTGAAGGTCGGAGAGACTTGCAAGTAGGCTCTACCCCCACTAAATGGGGTAGCGCGCATCGATCGGTACCATCCTTGAGCTTCTCCGACTTTCGGAAGGGTTAGGGTTAGGGTTAGGGATGAAAGCACATAGGAGAAAGAGATATTCTTGAATAACTTTTTTTGTGAAGGTCGGAGAGACTTGCAAGTAGGCTCTACCCCCACTAAATGGGGTAGCGCGCATCGATCGGTACCATCCTTGAGCTTCTCCGACTTTCGGAAGGGTTAGGGTTAGGGTTAGGGATGAAAGCACATAGGAGAAAGAGATATTCTTGAATAACTTTTTTTGTGAAGGTCGGAGAGACTTGCAAGTAGGCTCTACCCCCACTAAATGGGGTTGCGCGCATCGATCGGTACCATCCTTGAGCTTCTCCGACTTTCGGAAGGGTTAGGGTTAGGGTTAGGGATGAAAGCACATAGGAGAAAGAAATATTCTTGAATAACTTTTTTTGTGAAGGTCGGAGAGACTTGGAAAGTGGTTGCATCTGGACTAATTTGGGTCCTGCGGATCGATTGGTACCATCCCCGAGCTTGTACGACCTTCGAAAGAGGTCGACCGACGAAATTCCCCCAAATCTGAGGAGATATTCTTGAATAACTTTTTTTGTGAAGGTCGGAGAGACTTGCAACTAGGCTCTACCCCCACTAAATGGGGTAGCGCACATCGATCGGTACCATCCTTGAGCTTCTCCGACTTTCGGAAGGGTTAGGGTTAGGGTTAGGGATGAAAGCACATAGGAGAAAGAGATATTCTTGAATAACTTTTTTTGTGAAGGTCGGAGAGACTTGCAAGTAGGCTCTACCCCCACTAAATGGGGTTGCGCGCATCGATCGGTACCATCCTTGAGCTTCTCCGACTTTCGGAAGGGTTAGGGTTAGGGATGAAAGCACATAGGAGAAAGAGATATTCTTGAATAACTTTTTTTGTGAAGGTCGGAGAGACTTGGAAAGTGGTTGCATCTGGACTAATTTGGGTCCTGCGGATCGATTGGTACCATCCCCGAGCTTGTACGACCTTCGGAAGAGGTCGACCGACGAAATTCCCCCAAATCTGAGGAGATATTCTTGAATAACTTTTTTTGTGAAGGTCGGAGAGACTTGCAAGTAGGCTCTACCCCCACTAAATGGGGTAGCGCGCATCGATCGGTACCATCCTTGAGCTTCTCCGACTTTCGGAAGGGTTAGGGTTAGGGTTAGGGATGAAAGCACATAGGAGAAAGAGATATTCTTGAATAACTTTTTTTGTGAAGGTCGGAGAGACTTGCAAGTAGGCTCTACCCCCACTAAATGGGGTAGCGCACATCGATCGGTACCATCCTTGAGCTTCTCCGACTTTCGGAAGGGTTAGGGTTAGGGTTAGGGATGAAAGCACATAGGAGAAAGAGATATTCTTGAATAACTTTTTTTGTGAAGGTCGGAGAGACTTGGAAAGTGGTTGCATCTGGACTAATTTGGGTCCTGCAGATCGATTGGTACCATCCCCGAGCTTGTACGACCTTCGGAAGAGGTCGACCGACGAAATTCCCCCAAATCTGAGGAGATATTCTTGAATAACTTTTTTTGTGAAGGTCGGAGAGACTTGCAAGTAGGCTCTACCCCCACTAAATGGGGTAGCGCGCATCGATCGGTACCATCCTTGAGCTTCTCCGACTTTCGGAAGGGTTAGGGTTAGGGTTAGGGATGAAAGCACATAGGAGAAAGAGATATTCTTGAATAACTTTTTTTGTGAAGGTCGGAGAGACTTGCAAGTAGGCTCTACCCCCACTAAATGGGGTAGCGCACATCGATCGGTACCATCCTTGAGCTTCTCCGACTTTCGGAAGGGTTAGGGTTAGGGTTAGGGATGAAAGCACATAGGAGAAAGAGATATTCTTGAATAACTTTTTTTGTGAAGGTCGGAGAGACTTGGAAAGTGGTTGCATCTGGACTAATTTGGGTCCTGCAGATCGATTGGTACCATCCCCGAGCTTGTACGACCTTCGGAAGAGGTCGACCGACGAAATTCCCCCAAATCTGAGGAGATATTCTTGAATAACTTTTTTTGTGAAGGTCGGAGAGACTTGCAAGTAGGCTCTACCCCCACTAAATGGGGTAGCGCGCATCGATCGGTACCATCCTTGAGCTTCTCCGACTTTCGGAAGGGTTAGGGTTAGGGTTAGGGATGAAAGCACATAGGAGAAAGAGATATTCTTGAATAACTTTTTTTGTGAAGGTCGGAGAGACTTGCAAGTAGGCTCTACCCCCACTAAATGGGGTAGCGCGCATCGATCGGTACCATCCTTGAGCTTCTCCGACTTTCGGAAGGGTTAGGGTTAGGGTTAGGGATGAAAGCACATAGGAGAAAGAGATATTCTTGAATAACTTTTTTTGTGAAGGTCGGAGAGACTTGCAAGTAGGCTCTACCCCCACTAAATGGGGTTGCGCGCATCGATCGGTACCATCCTTGAGCTTCTCCGACTTTCGGAAGGGTTAGGGTTAGGGTTAGGGATGAAAGCACATAGGAGAAAGAGATATTCTTGAATAACTTTTTTTGTGAAGGTCGGAGAGACTTGGAAAGTGGTTGCATCTGGACTAATTTGGGTCCTGCGGATCGATTGGTACCATCCCCGAGCTTGTACGACCTTCGAAAGAGGTCGACCGACGAAATTCCCCCAAATCTGAGGAGATATTCTTGAATAACTTTTTTTGTGAAGGTCGGAGAGACTTGCAACTAGGCTCTACCCCCACTAAATGGGGTAGCGCGCATCGATCGGTACCATCCTTGAGCTTCTCCGACTTTCGGAAGGGTTAGGGTTAGGGTTAGGGATGAAAGCACATAGGAGAAAGAGATATTCTTGAATAACTTTTTTTGTGAAGGTCGGAGAGACTTGCAAGTAGGCTCTACCCCCACTAAATGGGGTTGCGCGCATCGATCAGTACCATCCTTGAGCTTCTCCGACTTTCGGAAGGGTTAGGGTTAGGGATGAAAGCACATAGGAGAAAGAGATATTCTTGAATAACTTTTTTTGTGAAGGTCGGAGAGACTTGGAAAGTGGTTGCATCTGGACTAATTTGGGTCCTGCGGATCGATTGGTACCATCCCCGAGCTTGTACGACCTTCGGAAGAGGTCGACCGACGAAATTCCCCCAAATCTGAGGAGATATTCTTGAATAACTTTTTTTGTGAAGGTCGGAGAGACTTGCAAGTAGGCTCTACCCCCACTAAATGGGGTAGCGCGCATCGATCGGTACCATCCTTGAGCTTCTCCGACTTTCGGAAGGGTTAGGGTTAGGGTTAGGGATGAAAGCACATAGGAGAAAGAGATATTCTTGAATAACTTTTTTTGTGAAGGTCGGAGAGACTTGCAAGTAGGCTCTACCCCCACTAAATGGGGTAGCGCGCATCGATCGGTACCATCCTTGAGCTTCTCCGACTTTCGGAAGGGTTAGGGTTAGGGTTAGGGATGAAAGCACATAGGAGAAAGAGATATTCTTGAATAACTTTTTTTGTGAAGGTCGGAGAGACTTGGAAAGTGGTTGCATCTGGACTAATTTGGGTCCTGCAGATCGATTGGTACCATCCCCGAGCTTGTACGACCTTCGGAAGAGGTCGACCGACGAAATTCCCCCAAATCTGAGGAGATATTCTTGAATAACTTTTTTTGTGAAGGTCGGAGAGACTTGCAAGTAGGCTCTACCCCCACTAAATGGGGTAGCGCGCATCGATCGGTACCATCCTTGAGCTTCTCCGACTTTCGGAAGGGTTAGGGTTAGGGTTAGGGATGAAAGCACATAGGAGAAAGAGATATTCTTGAATAACTTTTTTTGTGAAGGTCGGAGAGACTTGCAAGTAGGCTCTACCCCCACTAAATGGGGTAGCGCACATCGATCGGTACCATCCTTGAGCTTCTCCGACTTTCGGAAGGGTTAGGGTTAGGGTTAGGGATGAAAGCACATAGGAGAAAGAGATATTCTTGAATAACTTTTTTTGTGAAGGTCGGAGAGACTTGGAAAGTGGTTGCATCTGGACTAATTTGGGTCCTGCAGATCGATTGGTACCATCCCCGAGCTTGTACGACCTTCGGAAGAGGTCGACCGACGAAATTCCCCCAAATCTGAGGAGATATTCTTGAATAACTTTTTTTGTGAAGGTCGGAGAGACTTGCAAGTAGGCTCTACCCCCACTAAATGGGGTAGCGCGCATCGATCGGTACCATCCTTGAGCTTCTCCGACTTTCGGAAGGGTTAGGGTTAGGGTTAGGGATGAAAGCACATAGGAGAAAGAGATATTCTTGAATAACTTTTTTTGTGAAGGTCGGAGAGACTTGCAAGTAGGCTCTACCCCCACTAAATGGGGTAGCGCGCATCGATCGGTACCATCCTTGAGCTTCTCCGACTTTCGGAAGGGTTAGGGTTAGGGTTAGGGATGAAAGCACATAGGAGAAAGAGATATTCTTGAATAACTTTTTTTGTGAAGGTCAGAGAGACTTGCAAGTAGGCTCTACCCCCACTAAATGGGGTAGCGCGCATCGATCGGTACCATCTTTGAGCTTCTCCGACTTTCGGAAGGGTTAGGGTTAGGGTTAGGGATGAAAGCACATAGGAGAAAGAGATATTCTTGAATAACTTTTTTTGTGAAGGTCGGAGAGACTTGGAAAGTGGTTGCATCTGGACTAATTTGGGTCCTGCGGATCGATTGGTACCATCCCCGAGCTTGTACGACCTTCGGAAGAGGTCGACCGACGAAATTCCCCCAAATCTGAGGAGATATTCTTGAATAACTTTTTTTGTGAAGGTCGGAGGGACTTGCAAGTAGGCTCTACCCCCACTAAATGGGGTAGCGCGCATCGATCGGTACCATCCTTGAGCTTCTCCGACTTTCGGAAGGGTTAGGGTTAGGGTTAGGGATGAAAGCACATAGGAGAAAGAGATATTCTTGAATAACTTTTTTTGTGAAGGTCGGAGAGACTTGCAAGTAGGCTCTACCCCCACTAAATGGGGTTGCGCGCATCAATCGGTACCATCCTTGAGCTTCTCCGACTTTCGGAAGGGTTAGGGTTAGGGTTAGGGATGAAAGCACATAGGAGAAAGAGATATTCTTGAATAACTTTTTTTGTGAAGGTCGGAGAGACTTGGAAAGTGGTTGCATCTGGACTAATTTGGGTCCTGCGGATCGATTGGTACCATCCCCGAGCTTGTACGACCTTCGAAAGAGGTCGACCGACGAAATTCCCCCAAATCTGAGGAGATATTCTTGAATAACTTTTTTTGTGAAGGTCGGAGAGACTTGCAAGTAGGCTCTACCCCCACTAAATGGGGTAGCGCGCATCGATCGGTACCATCCTTGAGCTTCTCCGACTTTCGGAAGGGTTAGGGTTAGGGTTAGGGATGAAAGCACATAGGAGAAAGAGATATTCTTGAATAACTTTTTTTGTGAAGGTCGGAGAGACTTGCAAGTAGGCTCTACCCCCACTAAATGGGGTAGCGCGCATCGATCGGTACCATCCTTGAGCTTCTCCGACTTTCGGAAGGGTTAGGGTTAGGGTTAGGGATGAAAGCACATAGGAGAAAGAGATATTCTTGAATAACTTTTTTTGTGAAGGTCGGAGAGACTTGGAAAGTGGTTGCATCTGGACTAATTTGGGTCCTGCAGATCGATTGGTACCATCCCCGAGCTTGTACGACCTTCGGAAGAGGTCGACCGACGAAATTCCCCCAAATCTGAGGAGATATTCTTGAATAACTTTTTTTGTGAAGGTCGGAGAGACTTGCAAGTAGGCTCTACCCCCACTAAATGGGGTAGCGCGCATCGATCGGTACCATCCTTGAGCTTCTCCGACTTTCGGAAGGGTTAGGGTTAGGGTTAGGGATGAAAGCACATAGGAGAAAGAGATATTCTTGAATAACTTTTTTTGTGAAGGTCGGAGAGACTTGCAAGTAGGCTCTACCCCCACTAAATGGGGTAGCGCACATCGATCGGTACCATCCTTGAGCTTCTCCGACTTTCGGAAGGGTTAGGGTTAGGGTTAGGGATGAAAGCACATAGGAGAAAGAGATATTCTTGAATAACTTTTTTTGTGAAGGTCGGAGAGACTTGGAAAGTGGTTGCATCTGGACTAATTTGGGTCCTGCAGATCGATTGGTACCATCCCCGAGCTTGTACGACCTTCGGAAGAGGTCGACCGACGAAATTCCCCCAAATCTGAGGAGATATTCTTGAATAACTTTTTTTGTGAAGGTCGGAGAGACTTGCAAGTAGGCTCTACCCCCACTAAATGGGGTAGCGCGCATCGATCGGTACCATCCTTGAGCTTCTCCGACTTTCGGAAGGGTTAGGGTTAGGGTTAGGGATGAAAGCACATAGGAGAAAGAGATATTCTTGAATAACTTTTTTTGTGAAGGTCGGAGAGACTTGCAAGTAGGCTCTACCCCCACTAAATGGGGTAGCGCACATCGATCGGTACCATCCTTGAGCTTCTCCGACTTTCGGAAGGGTTAGGGTTAGGGTTAGGGATGAAAGCACATAGGAGAAAGAGATATTCTTGAATAACTTTTTTTGTGAAGGTCGGAGAGACTTGCAAGTAGGCTCTACCCCCACTAAATGGGGTAGCGCGCATCGATCGGTACCATCCTTGAGCTTCTCCGACTTTCGGAAGGGTTAGGGTTAGGGTTAGGGATGAAAGCACATAGGAGAAAGAGATATTCTTGAATAACTTTTTTTGTGAAGGTCGGAGAGACTTGGAAAGTGGTTGCATCTGGACTAATTTGGGTCCTGCGGATCGATTGGTACCATCCCCGAGCTTGTACGACCTTCGGAAGAGGTCGACCGACGAAATTCCCCCAAATCTGAGGAGATATTCTTGAATAACTTTTTTTGTGAAGGTCGGAGAGACTTGCAAGTAGGCTCTACCCCCACTAAATGGGGTAGCGCGCATCGATCGGTACCATCCTTGAGCTTCTCCGACTTTCGGAAGGGTTAGGGTTAGGGTTAGGGATGAAAGCACATAGGAGAAAGAGATATTCTTGAATAACTTTTTTTGTGAAGGTCGGAGAGACTTGCAAGTAGGCTCTACCCCCACTAAATGGGGTAGCGCGCATCGATCGGTACCATCCTTGAGCTTCTCCGACTTTCGGAAGGGTTAGGGTTAGGGTTAGGGATGAAAGCACATAGGAGAAAGAGATATTCTTGAATAACTTTTTTTGTGAAGGTCGGAGAGACTTGCAAGTAGGCTCTACCCCCACTAAATGGGGTAGCGCGCATCGATCGGTACCATCTTTGAGCTTCTCCGACTTTCGGAAGGGTTAGGGTTAGGGTTAGGGATGAAAGCACATAGGAGAAAGAGATATTCTTGAATAACTTTTTTTGTGAAGGTCGGAGAGACTTGGAAAGTGGTTGCATCTGGACTAATTTGGGTCCTGCGGATCGATTGGTACCATCCCCGAGCTTGTACGACCTTCGGAAGAGGTCGACCGACGAAATTCCCCCAAATCTGAGGAGATATTCTTGAATAACTTTTTTTGTGAAGGTCGGAGGGACTTGCAAGTAGGCTCTACCCCCACTAAATGGGGTAGCGCGCATCGATCGGTACCATCCTTGAGCTTCTCCGACTTTCGGAAGGGTTAGGGTTAGGGTTAGGGATGAAAGCACATAGGAGAAAGAGATATTCTTGAATAACTTTTTTTGTGAAGGTCGGAGAGACTTGCAAGTAGGCTCTACCCCCACTAAATGGGGTTGCGCGCATCAATCGGTACCATCCTTGAGCTTCTCCGACTTTCGGAAGGGTTAGGGTTAGGGTTAGGGATGAAAGCACATAGGAGAAAGAGATATTCTTGAATAACTTTTTTTGTGAAGGTCGGAGAGACTTGGAAAGTGGTTGCATCTGGACTAATTTGGGTCCTGCGGATCGATTGGTACCATCCCCGAGCTTGTACGACCTTCGAAAGAGGTCGACCGACGAAATTCCCCCAAATCTGAGGAGATATTCTTGAATAACTTTTTTTGTGAAGGTCGGAGAGACTTGCAACTAGGCTCTACCCCCACTAAATGGGGTAGCGCGCATCGATCGGTACCATCCTTGAGCTTCTCCGACTTTCGGAAGGGTTAGGGTTAGGGTTAGGGATGAAAGCACATAGGAGAAAGAGATATTCTTGAATAACTTTTTTTGTGAAGGTCGGAGAGACTTGCAAGTAGGCTCTACCCCCACTAAATGGGGTTGCGCGCATCGATCGGTACCATCCTTGAGCTTCTCCGACTTTCGGAAGGGTTAGGGTTAGGGATGAAAGCACATAGGAGAAAGAGATATTCTTGAATAACTTTTTTTGTGAAGGTCGGAGAGACTTGGAAAGTGGTTGCATCTGGACTAATTTGGGTCCTGCGGATCGATTGGTACCATCTCCGAGCTTGTACGACCTTCGGAAGAGGTCGACCGACGAAATTCCCCCAAATCTGAGGAGATATTCTTGAATAACTTTTTTTGTGAAGGTCGGAGAGACTTGCAAGTAGGCTCTACCCCCACTAAATGGGGTAGCGCGCATCGATCGGTACCATCCTTGAGCTTCTCCGACTTTCGGAAGGGTTAGGGTTAGGGTTAGGGATGAAAGCACATAGGAGAAAGAGATATTCTTGAATAACTTTTTTTGTGAAGGTCGGAGAGACTTGCAAGTAGGCTCTACCCCCACTAAATGGGGTAACGCGCATCGATCGGTACCATCTTTGAGCTTCTCCGACTTTCGGAAGGGTTAGGGTTAGGGTTAGGGATGAAAGCACATAGGAGAAAGAGATATTCTTGAATAACTTTTTTTGTGAAGGTCGGAGAGACTTGGAAAGTGGTTGCATCTGGACTAATTTGGGTCCTGCAGATCGATTGGTACCATCCCCGAGCTTGTACGACCTTCGGAAGAGGTCGACCGACGAAATTCCCCCAAATCTGAGGAGATATTCTTGAATAACTTTTTTTGTGAAGGTCGGAGAGACTTGCAAGTAGGCTCTACCCCCACTAAATGGGGTAGCGCGCATCGATCGGTACCATCCTTGAGCTTCTCCGACTTTCGGAAGGGTTAGGGTTAGGGTTAGGGATGAAAGCACATAGGAGAAAGAGATATTCTTGAATAACTTTTTTTGTGAAGGTCGGAGAGACTTGCAAGTAGGCTCTACCCCCACTAAATGGGGTAGCGCGCATCGATCGGTACCATCCTTGAGCTTCTCCGACTTTCGGAAGGGTTAGGGTTAGGGTTAGGGATGAAAGCACATAGGAGAAAGAGATATTCTTGAATAACTTTTTTTGTGAAGGTCGGAGAGACTTGCAAGTAGGCTCTACCCCCACTAAATGGGGTTGCGCGCATCAATCGGTACCATCCTTGAGCTTCTCCGACTTTCGGAAGGGTTAGGGTTAGGGTTAGGGATGAAAGCACATAGGAGAAAGAGATATTCTTGAATAACTTTTTTTGTGAAGGTCGGAGAGACTTGGAAAGTGGTTGCATCTGGACTAATTTGGGTCCTGCGGATCGATTGGTACCATCCCCGAGCTTGTACAACCTTCGAAAGAGGTCGACCGACGAAATTCCCCCAAATCTGAGGAGATATTCTTGAATAACTTTTTTTGTGAAGGTCGGAGAGACTTGCAACTAGGCTCTACCCCCACTAAATGGGGTAGCGCACATCGATCGGTACCATCCTTGAGCTTCTCCGACTTTCGGAAGGGTTAGGGTTAGGGTTAGGGATGAAAGCACATAGGAGAAAGAGATATTCTTGAATAACTTTTTTTGTGAAGGTCGGAGAGACTTGCAAGTAGGCTCTACCCCCACTAAATGGGGTTGCGCGCATCGATCGGTACCATCCTTGAGCTTCTCCGACTTTCGGAAGGGTTAGGGTTAGGGATGAAAGCACATAGGAGAAAGAGATATTCTTGAATAACTTTTTTTGTGAAGGTCGGAGAGACTTGGAAAGTGGTTGCATCTGGACTAATTTGGGTCCTGCGGATCGATTGGTACCATCCCCGAGCTTGTACGACCTTCGGAAGAGGTCGACCGACGAAATTCCCCCAAATCTGAGGAGATATTCTTGAATAACTTTTTTTGTGAAGGTCGGAGAGACTTGCAAGTAGGCTCTACCCCCACTAAATGGGGTAGCGCGCATCGATCGGTACCATCCTTGAGCTTCTCCGACTTTCGGAAGGGTTAGGGTTAGGGTTAGGGATGAAAGCACATAGGAGAAAGAGATATTCTTGAATAACTTTTTTTGTGAAGGTCGGAGAGACTTGCAAGTAGGCTCTACCCCCACTAAATGGGGTAGCGCGCATCGATCGGTACCATCCTTGAGCTTCTCCGACTTTCGGAAGGGTTAGGGTTAGGGTTAGGGATGAAAGCACATAGGAGAAAGAGATATTCTTGAATAACTTTTTTTGTGAAGGTCGGAGAGACTTGCAAGTAGGCTCTACCCCCACTAAATGGGGTAGCGCGCATCGATCGGTACCATCCTTGAGCTTCTCCGACTTTCGGAAGGGTTAGGGTTAGGGTTAGGGATGAAAGCACATAGGAGAAAGAGATATTCTTGAATAACTTTTTTTGTGAAGGTCGGAGAGACTTGCAAGTAGGCTCTACCCCCACTAAATGGGGTAGCGCGCATCGATCGGTACCATCCTTGAGCTTCTCCGACTTTCGGAAGGGTTAGGGTTAGGGTTAGGGATGAAAGCACATAGGAGAAAGAGATATTCTTGAATAACTTTTTTTGTGAAGGTCGGAGAGACTTGCAAGTAGGCTCTACCCCCACTAAATGGGGTTGCGCGCATCGATCGGTACCATCCTTGAGCTTCTCCGACTTTCGGAAGGGTTAGGGTTAGGGATGAAAGCACATAGGAGAAAGAGATATTCTTGAATAACTTTTTTTGTGAAGGTCGGAGAGACTTGGAAAGTGGTTGCATCTGGACTAATTTGGGTCCTGCGGATCGATTGGTACCATCCCCGAGCTTGTACGACCTTCGGAAGAGGTCGACCGACGAAATTCCCCCAAATCTGAGGAGATATTCTTGAATAACTTTTTTTGTGAAGGTCGGAGAGACTTGCAAGTAGGCTCTACCCCCACTAAATGGGGTAGCGCGCATCGATCGGTACCATCCTTGAGCTTCTCCGACTTTCGGAAGGGTTAGGGTTAGGGTTAGGGATGAAAGCACATAGGAGAAAGAGATATTCTTGAATAACTTTTTTTGTGAAGGTCGGAGAGACTTGCAAGTAGGCTCTACCCCCACTAAATGGGGTAGCGCGCATCGATCGGTACCATCCTTGAGCTTCTCCGACTTTCGGAAGGGTTAGGGTTAGGGTTAGGGATGAAAGCACATAGGAGAAAGAGATATTCTTGAATAACTTTTTTTGTGAAGGTCGGAGAGACTTGCAAGTAGGCTCTACCCCCACTAAATGGGGTAGCGCGCATCGATCGGTACCATCCTTGAGCTTCTCCGACTTTCGGAAGGGTTAGGGTTAGGGTTAGGGATGAAAGCACATAGGAGAAAGAGATATTCTTGAATAACTTTTTTTGTGAAGGTCGGAGAGACTTGCAAGTAGGCTTTACCCCCACTAAATGGGGTAGCGCGCATCGATCGGTACCATCCTTGAGCTTCTCCGACTTTCGGAAGGGTTAGGGTTAGGGTTAGGGATGAAAGCACATAGGAGAAAGAGATATTCTTGAATAACTTTTTTTGTGAAGGTCGGAGAGACTTGCAAGTAGGCTCTACCCCCACTAAATGGGGTTGCGCGCATCGATCGGTACCATCCTTGAGCTTCTCCGACTTTCGGAAGGGTTAGGGTTAGGGTTAGGGATGAAAGCACATAGGAGAAAGAGATATTCTTGAATAACTTTTTTTGTGAAGGTCGGAGAGACTTGGAAAGTGGTTGCATCTGGACTAATTTGGGTCCTGCGGATCGATTGGTACCATCCCCGAGCTTGTACGACCTTCGAAAGAGGTCGACCGACGAAATTCCCCCAAATCTGAGGAGATATTCTTGAATAACTTTTTTTGTGAAGGTCGGAGAGACTTGCAACTAGGCTCTACCCCCACTAAATGGGGTAGCGCGCATCGATCGGTACCATCCTTGAGCTTCTCCGACTTTCGGAAGGGTTAGGGTTAGGGTTAGGGATGAAAGCACATAGGAGAAAGAGATATTCTTGAATAACTTTTTTTGTGAAGGTCGGAGAGACTTGCAAGTAGGCTCTACCCCCACTAAATGGGGTTGCGCGCATCGATCGGTACCATCCTTGAGCTTCTCCGACTTTCGGAAGGGTTAGGGTTAGGGATGAAAGCACATAGGAGAAAGAGATATTCTTGAATAACTTTTTTTGTGAAGGTCGGAGAGACTTGGAAAGTGGTTGCATCTGGACTAATTTGGGTCCTGCGGATCGATTGGTACCATCCCCGAGCTTGTACGACCTTCGGAAGAGGTCGACCGACGAAATTCCCCCAAATCTGAGGAGATATTCTTGAATAACTTTTTTTGTGAAGGTCGGAGAGACTTGCAAGTAGGCTCTACCCCCACTAAATGGGGTAGCGCGCATCGATCGGTACCATCTTTGAGCTTCTCCGACTTTCGGAAGGGTTAGGGTTAGGGTTAGGGATGAAAGCACATAGGAGAAAGAGATATTCTTGAATAACTTTTTTTGTGAAGGTCGGAGAGACTTGCAAGTAGGCTCTACCCCCACTAAATGGGGTAGCGCGCATCGATCGGTACCATCCTTGAGCTTCTCCGACTTTCGGAAGGGTTAGGGTTAGGGTTAGGGCTGAAAGCACATAGGAGAAAGAGATATTCTTGAATAACTTTTTTTGTGAAGGTCGGAGAGACTTGGAAAGTGGTTGCATCTGGACTAATTTGGGTCCTGCAGATCGATTGGTACCATCCCCGAGCTTGTACGACCTTCGGAACAGGTCGACCGACGAAATTCCCCCAAATCTGAGGAGATATTCTTGAATAACTTTTTTTGTGAAGGTCGGAGAGACTTGCAAGTAGGCTCTACCCCCACTAAATGGGGTAGCGCGCATCGATCGGTACCATCCTTGAGCTTCTCCGACTTTCGGAAGGGTTAGGGTTAGGGTTAGGGATGAAAGCACATAGGAGAAAGAGATATTCTTGAATAACTTTTTTTGTGAAGGTCGGAGAGACTTGCAAGTAGGCTCTACCCCCACTAAATGGGGTAGCGCACATCGATCGGTACCATCCTTGAGCTTCTCCGACTTTCGGAAGGGTTAGGGTTAGGGTTAGGGATGAAAGCACATAGGAGAAAGAGATATTCTTGAATAACTTTTTTTGTGAAGGTCGGAGAGACTTGGAAAGTGGTTGCATCTGGACTAATTTGGGTCCTGCAGATCGATTGGTACCATCCCCGAGCTTGTACGACCTTCGGAAGAGGTCGACCGACGAAATTCCCCCAAATCTGAGGAGATATTCTTGAATAACTTTTTTTGTGAAGGTCGGAGAGACTTGCAAGTAGGCTCTACCCCCACTAAATGGGGTAGCGCGCATCGATCGGTACCATCCTTGAGCTTCTCCGACTTTCGGAAGGGTTAGGGTTAGGGTTAGGGATGAAAGCACATAGGAGAAAGAGATATTCTTGAATAACTTTTTTTGTGAAGGTCGGAGAGACTTGCAAGTAGGCTCTACCCCCACTAAATGGGGTAGCGCGCATCGATCGGTACCATCCTTGAGCTTCTCCGACTTTCGGAAGGGTTAGGGTTAGGGTTAGGGATGAAAGCACATAGGAGAAAGAGATATTCTTGAATAACTTTTTTTGTGAAGGTCGGAGAGACTTGCAAGTAGGCTCTACCCCCACTAAATGGGGTTGCGCGCATCGATCGGTACCATCCTTGAGCTTCTCCGACTTTCGGAAGGGTTAGGGTTAGGGTTAGGGATGAAAGCACATAGGAGAAAGAGATATTCTTGAATAACTTTTTTTGTGAAGGTCGGAGAGACTTGGAAAGTGGTTGCATCTGGACTAATTTGGGTCCTGCGGATCGATTGGTACCATCCCCGAGCTTGTACGACCTTCGAAAGAGGTCGACCGACGAAATTCCCCCAAATCTGAGGAGATATTCTTGAATAACTTTTTTTGTGAAGGTCGGAGAGACTTGCAACTAGGCTCTACCCCCACTAAATGGGGTAGCGCGCATCGATCGGTACCATCCTTGAGCTTCTCCGACTTTCGGAAGGGTTAGGGTTAGGGTTAGGGATGAAAGCACATAGGAGAAAGAGATATTCTTGAATAACTTTTTTTGTGAAGGTCGGAGAGACTTGCAAGTAGGCTCTACCCCCACTAAATGGGGTTGCGCGCATCGATCAGTACCATCCTTGAGCTTCTCCGACTTTCGGAAGGGTTAGGGTTAGGGATGAAAGCACATAGGAGAAAGAGATATTCTTGAATAACTTTTTTTGTGAAGGTCGGAGAGACTTGGAAAGTGGTTGCATCTGGACTAATTTGGGTCCTGCGGATCGATTGGTACCATCCCCGAGCTTGTACGACCTTCGGAAGAGGTCGACCGACGAAATTCCCCCAAATCTGAGGAGATATTCTTGAATAACTTTTTTTGTGAAGGTCGGAGAGACTTGCAAGTAGGCTCTACCCCCACTAAATGGGGTAGCGCGCATCGATCGGTACCATCCTTGAGCTTCTCCGACTTTCGGAAGGGTTAGGGTTAGGGTTAGGGATGAAAGCACATAGGAGAAAGAGATATTCTTGAATAACTTTTTTTGTGAAGGTCGGAGAGACTTGCAAGTAGACTCTACCCCCACTAAATGGGGTAGCGCACATCGATCGGTACCATCCTTGAGCTTCTCCGACTTTCGGAAGGGTTAGGGTTAGGGTTAGGGATGAAAGCACATAGGAGAAAGAGATATTCTTGAATAACTTTTTTTGTGAAGGTCGGAGAGACTTGGAAAGTGGTTGCATCTGGACTAATTTGGGTCCTGCAGATCGATTGGTACCATCCCCGAGCTTGTACGACCTTCGGAAGAGGTCGACCGACGAAATTCCCCCAAATCTGAGGAGATATTCTTGAATAACTTTTTTTGTGAAGGTCGGAGAGACTTGCAAGTAGGCTCTACCCCCACTAAATGGGGTAGCGCGCATCGATCGGTACCATCCTTGAGCTTCTCCGACTTTCGGAAGGGTTAGGGTTAGGGTTAGGGATGAAAGCACATAGGAGAAAGAGATATTCTTGAATAACTTTTTTTGTGAAGGTCGGAGAGACTTGGAAAGTGGTTGCATCTGGACTAATTTGGGTCCTGCGGATCGATTGGTACCATCCCCGAGCTTGTACGACCTTCGAAAGAGGTCGACCGACGAAATTCCCCCAAATCTGAGGAGATATTCTTGAATAACTTTTTTTGTGAAGGTCGGAGAGACTTGCAACTAGGCTCTACCCCCACTAAATGGGGTAGCGCGCATCGATCGGTACCATCCTTGAGCTTCTCCGACTTTCGGAAGGGTTAGGGTTAGGGTTAGGGATGAAAGCACATAGGAGAAAGAGATATTCTTGAATAACTTTTTTTGTGAAGGTCGGAGAGACTTGCAAGTAGGCTCTACCCCCACTAAATGGGGTTACGCGCATCGATCAGTACCATCCTTGAGCTTCTCCGACTTTCGGAAGGGTTAGGGTTAGGGATGAAAGCACATAGGAGAAAGAGATATTCTTGAATAACTTTTTTTGTGAAGGTCGGAGAGACTTGGAAAGTGGTTGCATCTGGACTAATTTGGGTCCTGCGGATCGATTGGTACCATCCCCGAGCTTGTACGACCTTCGGAAGAGGTCGACCGACGAAATTCCCCCAAATCTGAGGAGATATTCTTGAATAACTTTTTTTGTGAAGGTCGGAGAGACTTGCAAGTAGGCTCTACCCCCACTAAATGGGGTAGCGCGCATCGATCGGTACCATCCTTGAGCTTCTCCGACTTTCGGAAGGGTTAGGGTTAGGGTTAGGGATGAAAGCACATAGGAGAAAGAGATATTCTTGAATAACTTTTTTTGTGAAGGTCGGAGAGACTTGCAAGTAGGCTCTACCCCCACTAAATGGGGTAGCGCGCATCGATCGGTACCATCCTTGAGCTTCTCCGACTTTCGGAAGGGTTAGGGTTAGGGTTAGGGATGAAAGCACATAGGAGAAAGAGATATTCTTGAATAACTTTTTTTGTGAAGGTCGGAGAGACTTGGAAAGTGTTTGCATCTGGACTAATTTGGGTCCTGCAGATCGATTGGTACCATCCCCGAGCTTGTACGACCTTCGGAAGAGGTCGACCGACGAAATTCCCCCAAATCTGAGGAGATATTCTTGAATAACTTTTTTTGTGAAGGTCGGAGAGACTTGCAAGTAGGCTCTACCCCCACTAAATGGGGTAGCGCGCATCGATCGGTACCATCCTTGAGCTTCTCCGACTTTCGGAAGGGTTAGGGTTAGGGTTAGGGATGAAAGCACATAGGAGAAAGAGATATTCTTGAATAACTTTTTTTGTGAAGGTCGGAGAGACTTGCAAGTAGGCTCTACCCCCACTAAATGGGGTAGCGCACATCGATCGGTACCATCCTTGAGCTTCTCCGACTTTCGGAAGGGTTAGGGTTAGGGTTAGGGATGAAAGCACATAGGAGAAAGAGATATTCTTGAATAACTTTTTTTGTGAAGGTCGGAGAGACTTGGAAAGTGGTTGCATCTGGACTAATTTGGGTCCTGCAGATCGATTGGTACCATCCCCGAGCTTGTACGACCTTCGGAAGAGGTCGACCGACGAAATTCCCCCAAATCTGAGGAGATATTCTTGAATAACTTTTTTTGTGAAGGTCGGAGAGACTTGCAAGTAGGCTCTACCCCCACTAAATAGGGTAGCGCGCATCGATCGGTACCATCCTTGAGCTTCTCCGACTTTCGGAAGGGTTAGGGTTAGGGTTAGGGATGAAAGCACATAGGAGAAAGAGATATTCTTGAATAACTTTTTTTGTGAAGGTCGGAGAGACTTGCAAGTAGGCTCTACCCCCACTAAATGGGGTAGCGCGCATCGATCGGTACCATCCTTGAGCTTCTCCGACTTTCGGAAGGGTTAGGGTTAGGGTTAGGGATGAAAGCACATAGGAGAAAGAGATATTCTTGAATAACTTTTTTTGTGAAGGTCGGAGAGACTTGGAAAGTGTTTGCATCTGGACTAATTTGGGTCCTGCAGATCGATTGGTACCATCCCCGATCTTGTACGACCTTCGGAAGAGGTCGACCGACGAAATTCCCCCAAATCTGAGGAGATATTCTTGAATAACTTTTTTTGTGAAGGTCGGAGAGACTTGCAAGTAGGCTCTACCCCCACTAAATGGGGTAGCGCGCATCGATCGGTACCATCCTTGAGCTTCTCCGACTTTCGGAAGGGTTAGGGTTAGGGTTAGGGATGAAAGCACATAGGAGAAAGAGATATTCTTGAATAACTTTTTTTGTGAAGGTCGGAGAGACTTGCAAGTAGGCTCTACCCCCACTAAATGGGGTAGCGCACATCGATCGGTACCATCCTTGAGCTTCTCCGACTTTCGGAAGGGTTAGGGTTAGGGTTAGGGATGAAAGCACATAGGAGAAAGAGATATTCTTGAATAACTTTTTTTGTGAAGGTCGGAGAGACTTGGAAAGTGGTTGCATCTGGACTAATTTGGGTCCTGCAGATCGATTGGTACCATCCCCGAGCTTGTACGACCTTCGGAAGAGGTCGACCGACGAAATTCCCCCAAATCTGAGGAGATATTCTTGAATAACTTTTTTTGTGAAGGTCGGAGAGACTTGCAAGTAGGCTCTACCCCCACTAAATAGGGTAGCGCGCATCGATCGGTACCATCCTTGAGCTTCTCCGACTTTCGGAAGGGTTAGGGTTAGGGTTAGGGATGAAAGCACATAGGAGAAAGAGATATTCTTGAATAACTTTTTTTGTGAAGGTCGGAGAGACTTGCAAGTAGGCTCTACCCCCACTAAATGGGGTAGCGCGCATCGATCGGTACCATCCTTGAGCTTCTCCGACTTTCGGAAGGGTTAGGGTTAGGGTTAGGGATGAAAGCACATAGGAGAAAGAGATATTCTTGAATAACTTTTTTTGTGAAGGTCGGAGAGACTTGCAAGTAGGCTCTACCCCCACTAAATGGGGTTGCGCGCATCGATCGGTACCATCTTTGAGCTTCTCCGACTTTCGGAAGGGTTAGGGTTAGGGTTAGGGATGAAAGCACATAGGAGAAAGAGATATTCTTGAATAACTTTTTTTGTGAAGGTCGGAGAGACTTGCAAGTAGGCTCTACCCCCACTAAATGGGGTTGCGCGCATCAATCGGTACCATCCTTGAGCTTCTCCGACTTTCGGAAGGGTTAGGGTTAGGGTTAGGGATGAAAGCACATAGGAGAAAGAGATATTCTTGAATAACTTTTTTTGTGAAGGTCGGAGAGACTTGGAAAGTGGTTGCATCTGGACTAATTTGGGTCCTGCGGATCGATTGGTACCATCCCCGAGCTTGTACAACCTTCGAAAGAGGTCGACCGACGAAATTCCCCCAAATCTGAGGAGATATTCTTGAATAACTTTTTTTGTGAAGGTCGGAGAGACTTGCAACTAGGCTCTACCCCCACTAAATGGGGTAGCGCGCATCGATCGGTACCATCCTTGAGCTTCTCCGACTTTCGGAAGGGTTAGGGTTAGGGTTAGGGATGAAAGCACATAGGAGAAAGAGATATTCTTGAATAACTTTTTTTGTGAAGGTCGGAGAGACTTGCAAGTAGGCTCTACCCCCACTAAATGGGGTTGCGCGCATCGATCGGTACCATCCTTGAGCTTCTCCGACTTTCGGAAGGGTTAGGGTTAGGGATGAAAGCACATAGGAGAAAGAGATATTCTTGAATAACTTTTTTTGTGAAGGTCGGAGAGACTTGGAAAGTGGTTGCATCTGGACTAATTTGGGTCCTGCGGATCGATTGGTACCATCCCCGAGCTTGTACGACCTTCGGAAGAGGTCGACCGACGAAATTCCCCCAAATCTGAGGAGATATTCTTGAATAACTTTTTTTGTGAAGGTCGGAGAGACTTGCAAGTAGGCTCTACCCCCACTAAATGGGGTAGCGCGCATCGATCGGTACCATCCTTGAGCTTCTCCGACTTTCGGAAGGGTTAGGGTTAGGGTTAGGGTTAGGGTTAGGGATGAAAGCACATAGGAGAAAGAGATATTCTTGAATAACTTTTTTTGTGAAGGTCGGAGAGACTTGCAAGTAGGCTCTACCCCCACTAAATGGGGTAGCGCGCATCGATCGGTACCATCCTTGAGCTTCTCCGACTTTCGGAAGGGTTAGGGTTAGGGTTAGGGATGAAAGCACATAGGAGAAAGAGATATTCTTGAATAACTTTTTTTGTGAAGGTCGGAGAGACTTGCAAGTAGGCTCTACCCCCACTAAATGGGGTAGCGCGCATCGATCGGTACCATCCTTGAGCTTCTCCGACTTTCGGAAGGGTTAGGGTTAGGGTTAGGGATGAAAGCACATAGGAGAAAGAGATATTCTTGAATAACTTTTTTTGTGAAGGTCGGAGAGACTTGCAAGTAGGCTCTACCCCCACTAAATGGGGTAGCGCGCATCGATCGGTACCATCCTTGAGCTTCTCCGACTTTCGGAAGGGTTAGGGTTAGGGTTAGGGATGAAAGCACATAGGAGAAAGAGATATTCTTGAATAACTTTTTTTGTGAAGGTCGGAGAGACTTGCAAGTAGGCTCTACCCCCACTAAATGGGGTTGCGCGCATCGATCGGTACCATCCTTGAGCTTCTCCGACTTTCGGAAGGGTTAGGGTTAGGGATGAAAGCACATAGGAGAAAGAGATATTCTTGAATAACTTTTTTTGTGAAGGTCGGAGAGACTTGGAAAGTGGTTGCATCTGGACTAATTTGGGTCCTGCGGATCGATTGGTACCATCCCCGAGCTTGTACGACCTTCGGAAGAGGTCGACCGACGAAATTCCCCCAAATCTGAGGAGATATTCTTGAATAACTTTTTTTGTGAAGGTCGGAGAGACTTGCAAGTAGGCTCTACCCCCACTAAATGGGGTAGCGCGCATCGATCGGTACCATCCTTGAGCTTCTCCGACTTTCGGAAGGGTTAGGGTTAGGGTTAGGGATGAAAGCACATAGGAGAAAGAGATATTCTTGAATAACTTTTTTTGTGAAGGTCGGAGAGACTTGCAAGTAGGCTCTACCCCCACTAAATGGGGTAGCGCGCATCGATCGGTACCATCCTTGAGCTTCTCCGACTTTCGGAAGGGTTAGGGTTAGGGTTAGGGATGAAAGCACATAGGAGAAAGAGATATTCTTGAATAACTTTTTTTGTGAAGGTCGGAGAGACTTGCAAGTAGGCTCTACCCCCACTAAATGGGGTAGCGCGCATCGATCGGTACCATCCTTGAGCTTCTCCGACTTTCGGAAGGGTTAGGGTTAGGGTTAGGGATGAAAGCACATAGGAGAAAGAGATATTCTTGAATAACTTTTTTTGTGAAGGTCGGAGAGACTTGCAAGTAGGCTCTACCCCCACTAAATGGGGTAGCGCGCATCGATCGGTACCATCCTTGAGCTTCTCCGACTTTCGGAAGGGTTAGGGTTAGGGTTAGGGATGAAAGCACATAGGAGAAAGAGATATTCTTGAATAACTTTTTTTGTGAAGGTCGGAGAGACTTGCAAGTAGGCTCTACCCCCACTAAATGGGGTTGCGCGCATCGATCGGTACCATCCTTGAGCTTCTCCGACTTTCGGAAGGGTTAGGGTTAGGGTTAGGGATGAAAGCACATAGGAGAAAGAGATATTCTTGAATAACTTTTTTTGTGAAGGTCGGAGAGACTTGGAAAGTGGTTGCATCTGGACTAATTTGGGTCCTGCGGATCGATTGGTACCATCCCCGAGCTTGTACGACCTTCGAAAGAGGTCGACCGACGAAATTCCCCCAAATCTGAGGAGATATTCTTGAATAACTTTTTTTGTGAAGGTCGGAGAGACTTGCAACTAGGCTCTACCCCCACTAAATGGGGTAGCGCGCATCGATCGGTACCATCCTTGAGCTTCTCCGACTTTCGGAAGGGTTAGGGTTAGGGTTAGGGATGAAAGCACATAGGAGAAAGAGATATTCTTGAATAACTTTTTTTGTGAAGGTCGGAGAGACTTGCAAGTAGGCTCTACCCCCACTAAATGGGGTTGCGCGCATCGATCGGTACCATCCTTGAGCTTCTCCGACTTTCGGAAGGGTTAGGGTTAGGGATGAAAGCACATAGGAGAAAGAGATATTCTTGAATAACTTTTTTTGTGAAGGTCGGAGAGACTTGGAAAGTGGTTGCATCTGGACTAATTTGGGTCCTGCGGATCGATTGGTACCATCCCCGAGCTTGTACGACCTTCGGAAGAGGTCGACCGACGAAATTCCCCCAAATCTGAGGAGATATTCTTGAATAACTTTTTTTGTGAAGGTCGGAGAGACTTGCAAGTAGGCTCTACCCCCACTAAATGGGGTAGCGCGCATCGATCGGTACCATCCTTGAGCTTCTCCGACTTTCGGAAGGGTTAGGGTTAGGGTTAGGGATGAAAGCACATAGGAGAAAGAGATATTCTTGAATAACTTTTTTTGTGAAGGTCGGAGAGACTTGCAAGTAGGCTTTACCCCCACTAAATGGGGTAGCGCGCATCGATCGGTACCATCCTTGAGCTTCTCCGACTTTCGGAAGGGTTAGGGTTAGGGTTAGGGATGAAAGCACATAGGAGAAAGAGATATTCTTGAATAACTTTTTTTGTGAAGGTCGGAGAGACTTGGAAAGTGGTTGCATCTGGACTAATTTGGGTCCTGCAGATCGATTGGTACCATCCCCGAGCTTGTACGACCTTCGGAAGAGGTCGACCGACGAAATTCCCCCAAATCTGAGGAGATATTCTTGAATAACTTTTTTTGTGAAGGTCGGAGAGACTTGCAAGTAGGCTCTACCCCCACTAAATGGGGTAGCGCGCATCGATCGGTACCATCCTTGAGCTTCTCCGACTTTCGGAAGGGTTAGGGTTAGGGATGAAAGCACATAGGAGAAAGAGATATTCTTGAATAACTTTTTTTGTGAAGGTCGGAGAGACTTGCAAGTAGGCTCTACCCCCACTAAATGGGGTAGCGCACATCGATCGGTACCATCCTTGAGCTTCTCCGACTTTCGGAAGGGTTAGGGTTAGGGTTAGGGATGAAAGCACATAGGAGAAAGAGATATTCTTGAATAACTTTTTTTGTGAAGGTCGGAGAGACTTGGAAAGTGGTTGCATCTGGACTAATTTGGGTCCTGCAGATCGATTGGTACCATCCCCGAGCTTGTACGACCTTCGGAAGAGGTCGACCGACGAAATTCCCCCAAATCTGAGGAGATATTCTTGAATAACTTTTTTTGTGAAGGTCGGAGAGACTTGCAAGTAGGCTCTACCCCCACTAAATGGGGTAGCGCGCATCGATCGGTACCATCCTTGAGCTTCTCCGACTTTCGGAAGGGTTAGGGTTAGGGTTAGGGATGAAAGCACATAGGAGAAAGAGATATTCTTGAATAACTTTTTTTGTGAAGGTCGGAGAGACTTGCAAGTAGGCTCTACCCCCACTAAATGGGGTAGCGCGCATCGATCGGTACCATCCTTGAGCTTCTCCGACTTTCGGAAGGGTTAGGGTTAGGGTTAGGGATGAAAGCACATAGGAGAAAGAGATATTCTTGAATAACTTTTTTTGTGAAGGTCGGAGAGACTTGCAAGTAGGCTCTACCCCCACTAAATGGGGTTGCGCGCATCGATCGGTACCATCCTTGAGCTTCTCCGACTTTCGGAAGGGTTAGGGTTAGGGTTAGGGATGAAAGCACATAGGAGAAAGAGATATTCTTGAATAACTTTTTTTGTGAAGGTCGGAGAGACTTGGAAAGTGGTTGCATCTGGACTAATTTGGGTCCTGCGGATCGATTGGTACCATCCCCGAGCTTGTACGACCTTCGAAAGAGGTCGACCGACGAAATTCCCCCAAATCTGAGGAGATATTCTTGAATAACTTTTTTTGTGAAGGTCGGAGAGACTTGCAAGTAGGCTCTACCCCCACTAAATGGGGTAGCGCGCATCGATCGGTACCATCCTTGAGCTTCTCCGACTTTCGGAAGGGTTAGGGTTAGGGTTAGGGATGAAAGCACATAGGAGAAAGAGATATTCTTGAATAACTTTTTTTGTGAAGGTCGGAGAGACTTGCAAGTAGGCTCTACCCCCACTAAATGGGGTTGCGCGCATCGATCGGTACCATCCTTGAGCTTCTCCGACTTTCGGAAGGGTTAGGGTTAGGGATGAAAGCACATAGGAGAAAGAGATATTCTTGAATAACTTTTTTTGTGAAGGTCGGAGAGACTTGGAAAGTGGTTGCATCTGGACTAATTTGGGTCCTGCGGATCGATTGGTACCATCCCCGAGCTTGTACGACCTTCGGAAGAGGTCGACCGACGAAATTCCCCCAAATCTGAGGAGATATTCTTGAATAACTTTTTTTGTGAAGGTCGGAGAGACTTGCAAGTAGGCTCTACCCCCACTAAATGGGGTAGCGCGCATCGATCGGTACCATCCTTGAGCTTCTCCGACTTTCGGAAGGGTTAGGGTTAGGGTTAGGGATGAAAGCACATAGGAGAAAGAGATATTCTTGAATAACTTTTTTTGTGAAGGTCGGAGAGACTTGCAAGTAGGCTCTACCCCCACTAAATGGGGTAGCGCGCATCGATCGGTACCATCCTTGAGCTTCTCCGACTTTCGGAAGGGTTAGGGTTAGGGTTAGGGATGAAAGCACATAGGAGAAAGAGATATTCTTGAATAACTTTTTTTGTGAAGGTCGGAGAGACTTGGAAAGTGGTTGCATCTGGACTAATTTGGGTCCTGCAGATCGATTGGTACCATCCCCGAGCTTGTACGACCTTCGGAAGAGGTCGACCGACGAAATTCCCCCAAATCTGAGGAGATATTCTTGAATAACTTTTTTTGTGAAGGTCGGAGAGACTTGCAAGTAGGCTCTACCCCCACTAAATGGGGTAGCGCGCATCGATCGGTACCATCCTTGAGCTTCTCCGACTTTCGGAAGGGTTAGGGTTAGGGTTAGGGATGAAAGCACATAGGAGAAAGAGATATTCTTGAATAACTTTTTTTGTGAAGGTCGGAGAGACTTGCAAGTAGGCTCTACCCCCACTAAATGGGGTAGCGCACATCGATCGGTACCATCCTTGAGCTTCTCCGACTTTCGGAAGGGTTAGGGTTAGGGTTAGGGATGAAAGCACATAGGAGAAAGAGATATTCTTGAATAACTTTTTTTGTGAAGGTCGGAGAGACTTGGAAAGTGGTTGCATCTGGACTAATTTGGGTCCTGCAGATCGATTGGTACCATCCCCGAGCTTGTACGACCTTCGGAAGAGGTCGACCGACGAAATTCCCCCAAATCTGAGGAGATATTCTTGAATAACTTTTTTTGTGAAGGTCGGAGAGACTTGCAAGTAGGCTCTACCCCCACTAAATGGGGTAGCGCGCATCGATCGGTACCATCCTTGAGCTTCTCCGACTTTCGGAAGGGTTAGGGTTAGGGTTAGGGATGAAAGCACATAGGAGAAAGAGATATTCTTGAATAACTTTTTTTGTGAAGGTCGGAGAGACTTGCAAGTAGGCTCTACCCCCACTAAATGGGGTAGCGCGCATCGATCGGTACCATCCTTGAGCTTCTCCGACTTTCGGAAGGGTTAGGGTTAGGGTTAGGGATGAAAGCACATAGGAGAAAGAGATATTCTTGAATAACTTTTTTTGTGAAGGTCGGAGAGACTTGCAAGTAGGCTCTACCCCCACTAAATGGGGTTGCGCGCATCGATCGGTACCATCCTTGAGCTTCTCCGACTTTCGGAAGGGTTAGGGTTAGGGTTAGGGATGAAAGCACATAGGAGAAAGAGATATTCTTGAATAACTTTTTTTGTGAAGGTCGGAGAGACTTGGAAAGTGGTTGCATCTGGACTAATTTGGGTCCTGCGGATCGATTGGTACCATCCCCGAGCTTGTACGACCTTCGAAAGAGGTCGACCGACGAAATTCCCCCAAATCTGAGGAGATATTCTTGAATAACTTTTTTTGTGAAGGTCGGAGAGACTTGCAACTAGGCTCTACCCCCACTAAATGGGGTAGCGCGCATCGATCGGTACCATCCTTGAGCTTCTCCGACTTTCGGAAGGGTTAGGGTTAGGGTTAGGGATGAAAGCACATAGGAGAAAGAGATATTCTTGAATAACTTTTTTTGTGAAGGTCGGAGAGACTTGCAAGTAGGCTCTACCCCCACTAAATGGGGTTGCGCGCATCGATCAGTACCATCCTTGAGCTTCTCCGACTTTCGGAAGGGTTAGGGTTAGGGATGAAAGCACATAGGAGAAAGAGATATTCTTGAATAACTTTTTTTGTGAAGGTCGGAGAGACTTGGAAAGTGGTTGCATCTGGACTAATTTGGGTCCTGCGGATCGATTGGTACCATCCCCGAGCTTGTACGACCTTCGGAAGAGGTCGACCGACGAAATTCCCCCAAATCTGAGGAGATATTCTTGAATAACTTTTTTTGTGAAGGTCGGAGAGACTTGCAAGTAGGCTCTACCCCCACTAAATGGGGTAGCGCGCATCGATCGGTACCATCCTTGAGCTTCTCCGACTTTCGGAAGGGTTAGGGTTAGGGATGAAAGCACATAGGAGAAAGAGATATTCTTGAATAACTTTTTTTGTGAAGGTCGGAGAGACTTGCAAGTAGGCTCTACCCCCACTAAATGGGGTAGCGCACATCGATCGGTACCATCCTTGAGCTTCTCCGACTTTCGGAAGGGTTAGGGTTAGGGTTAGGGATGAAAGCACATAGGAGAAAGAGATATTCTTGAATAACTTTTTTTGTGAAGGTCGGAGAGACTTGGAAAGTGGTTGCATCTGGACTAATTTGGGTCCTGCAGATCGATTGGTACCATCCCCGAGCTTGTACAACCTTCGGAAGAGGTCGACCGACGAAATTCCCCCAAATCTGAGGAGATATTCTTGAATAACTTTTTTTGTGAAGGTCGGAGAGACTTGCAAGTAGGCTCTACCCCCACTAAATGGGGTAGCGCGCATCGATCGGTACCATCCTTGAGCTTCTCCGACTTTCGGAAGGGTTAGGGTTAGGGTTAGGGATGAAAGCACATAGGAGAAAGAGATATTCTTGAATAACTTTTTTTGTGAAGGTCGGAGAGACTTGCAAGTAGGCTCTACCCCCACTAAATGGGGTAGCGCGCATCGATCGGTACCATCCTTGAGCTTCTCCGACTTTCGGAAGGGTTAGGGTTAGGGTTAGGGATGAAAGCACATAGGAGAAAGAGATATTCTTGAATAACTTTTTTTGTGAAGGTCGGAGAGACTTGCAAGTAGGCTCTACCCCCACTAAATGGGGTTGCGCGCATCGATCGGTACCATCCTTGAGCTTTTCCGACTTTCGGAAGGGTTAGGGTTAGGGTTAGGGATGAAAGCACATAGGAGAAAGAGATATTCTTGAATAACTTTTTTTGTGAAGGTCGGAGAGACTTGGAAAGTGGTTGCATCTGGACTAATTTGGGTCCTGCGGATCGATTGGTACCATCCCCGAGCTTGTACGACCTTCGAAAGAGGTCGACCGACGAAATTCCCCCAAATCTGAGGAGATATTCTTGAATAACTTTTTTTGTGAAGGTCGGAGAGACTTGCAACTAGGCTCTACCCCCACTAAATGGGGTAGCGCGCATCGATCGGTACCATCCTTGAGCTTCTCCGACTTTCGGAAGGGTTAGGGTTAGGGTTAGGGATGAAAGCACATAGGAGAAAGAGATATTCTTGAATAACTTTTTTTGTGAAGGTCGGAGAGACTTGCAAGTAGGCTCTACCCCCACTAAATGGGGTTGCGCGCATCGATCAGTACCATCCTTGAGCTTCTCCGACTTTCGGAAGGGTTAGGGTTAGGGATGAAAGCACATAGGAGAAAGAGATATTCTTGAATAACTTTTTTTGTGAAGGTCGGAGAGACTTGGAAAGTGGTTGCATCTGGACTAATTTGGGTCCTGCGGATCGATTGGTACCATCCCCGAGCTTGTACGACCTTCGGAAGAGGTCGACCGACGAAATTCCCCCAAATCTGAGGAGATATTCTTGAATAACTTTTTTTGTGAAGGTCGGAGAGACTTGCAAGTAGGCTCTACCCCCACTAAATGGGGTAGCGCGCATCGATCGGTACCATCCTTGAGCTTCTCCGACTTTCGGAAGGGTTAGGGTTAGGGTTAGGGATGAAAGCACATAGGAGAAAGAGATATTCTTGAATAACTTTTTTTGTGAAGGTCGGAGAGACTTGCAAGTAGGCTCTACCCCCACTAAATGGGGTAGCGCGCATCGATCGGTACCATCCTTGAGCTTCTCCGACTTTCGGAAGGGTTAGGGTTAGGGTTAGGGATGAAAGCACATAGGAGAAAGAGATATTCTTGAATAACTTTTTTTGTGAAGGTCGGAGAGACTTGGAAAGTGGTTGCATCTGGACTAATTTGGGTCCTGCAGATCGATTGGTACCATCCCCGAGCTTGTACGACCTTCGGAAGAGGTCGACCGACGAAATTCCCCCAAATCTGAGGAGATATTCTTGAATAACTTTTTTTGTGAAGGTCGGAGAGACTTGCAAGTAGGCTCTACCCCCACTAAATGGGGTAGCGCGCATCGATCGGTACCATCCTTGAGCTTCTCCGACTTTCGGAAGGGTTAGGGTTAGGGTTAGGGATGAAAGCACATAGGAGAAAGAGATATTCTTGAATAACTTTTTTTGTGAAGGTCGGAGAGACTTGCAAGTAGGCTCTACCCCCACTAAATGGGGTAGCGCACATCGATCGGTACCATCCTTGAGCTTCTCCGACTTTCGGAAGGGTTAGGGTTAGGGTTAGGGATGAAAGCACATAGGAGAAAGAGATATTCTTGAATAACTTTTTTTGTGAAGGTCGGAGAGACTTGGAAAGTGGTTGCATCTGGACTAATTTGGGTCCTGCAGATCGATTGGTACCATCCCCGAGCTTGTACGACCTTCGGAAGAGGTCGACCGACGAAATTCCCCCAAATCTGAGGAGATATTCTTGAATAACTTTTTTTGTGAAGGTCGGAGAGACTTGCAAGTAGGCTCTACCCCCACTAAATAGGGTAGCGCGCATCGATCGGTACCATCCTTGAGCTTCTCCGACTTTCGGAAGGGTTAGGGTTAGGGTTAGGGATGAAAGCACATAGGAGAAAGAGATATTCTTGAATAACTTTTTTTGTGAAGGTCGGAGAGACTTGCAAGTAGGCTCTACCCCCACTAAATGGGGTAGCGCGCATCGATCGGTACCATCCTTGAGCTTCTCCGACTTTCGGAAGGGTTAGGGTTAGGGTTAGGGATGAAAGCACATAGGAGAAAGAGATATTCTTGAATAACTTTTTTTGTGAAGGTCGGAGAGACTTGGAAAGTGTTTGCATCTGGACTAATTTGGGTCCTGCAGATCGATTGGTACCATCCCCGAGCTTGTACGACCTTCGGAAGAGGTCGACCGACGAAATTCCCCCAAATCTGAGGAGATATTCTTGAATAACTTTTTTTGTGAAGGTCGGAGAGACTTGCAAGTAGGCTCTACCCCCACTAAATGGGGTAGCGCGCATCGATCGGTACCATCCTTGAGCTTCTCCGACTTTCGGAAGGGTTAGGGTTAGGGTTAGGGATGAAAGCACATAGGAGAAAGAGATATTCTTGAATAACTTTTTTTGTGAAGGTCGGAGAGACTTGCAAGTAGGCTCTACCCCCACTAAATGGGGTAGCGCACATCGATCGGTACCATCCTTGAGCTTCTCCGACTTTCGGAAGGGTTAGGGTTAGGGTTAGGGATGAAAGCACATAGGAGAAAGAGATATTCTTGAATAACTTTTTTTGTGAAGGTCGGAGAGACTTGGAAAGTGGTTGCATCTGGACTAATTTGGGTCCTGCAGATCGATTGGTACCATCCCCGAGCTTGTACGACCTTCGGAAGAGGTCGACCGACGAAATTCCCCCAAATCTGAGGAGATATTCTTGAATAACTTTTTTTGTGAAGGTCGGAGAGACTTGCAAGTAGGCTCTACCCCCACTAAATAGGGTAGCGCGCATCGATCGGTACCATCCTTGAGCTTCTCCGACTTTCGGAAGGGTTAGGGTTAGGGTTAGGGATGAAAGCACATAGGAGAAAGAGATATTCTTGAATAACTTTTTTTGTGAAGGTCGGAGAGACTTGCAAGTAGGCTCTACCCCCACTAAATGGGGTAGCGCGCATCGATCGGTACCATCCTTGAGCTTCTCCGACTTTCGGAAGGGTTAGGGTTAGGGTTAGGGATGAAAGCACATAGGAGAAAGAGATATTCTTGAATAACTTTTTTTGTGAAGGTCGGAGAGACTTGCAAGTAGGCTCTACCCCCACTAAATGGGGTTGCGCGCATCGATCGGTACCATCTTTGAGCTTCTCCGACTTTCGGAAGGGTTAGGGTTAGGGTTAGGGATGAAAGCACATAGGAGAAAGAGATATTCTTGAATAACTTTTTTTGTGAAGGTCGGAGAGACTTGCAAGTAGGCTCTACCCCCACTAAATGGGGTTGCGCGCATCAATCGGTACCATCCTTGAGCTTCTCCGACTTTCGGAAGGGTTAGGGTTAGGGTTAGGGATGAAAGCACATAGGAGAAAGAGATATTCTTGAATAACTTTTTTTGTGAAGGTCGGAGAGACTTGGAAAGTGGTTGCATCTGGACTAATTTGGGTCCTGCGGATCGATTGGTACCATCCCCGAGCTTGTACAACCTTCGAAAGAGGTCGACCGACGAAATTCCCCCAAATCTGAGGAGATATTCTTGAATAACTTTTTTTGTGAAGGTCGGAGAGACTTGCAACTAGGCTCTACCCCCACTAAATGGGGTAGCGCGCATCGATCGGTACCATCCTTGAGCTTCTCCGACTTTCGGAAGGGTTAGGGTTAGGGTTAGGGATGAAAGCACATAGGAGAAAGAGATATTCTTGAATAACTTTTTTTGTGAAGGTCGGAGAGACTTGCAAGTAGGCTCTACCCCCACTAAATGGGGTTGCGCGCATCGATCGGTACCATCCTTGAGCTTCTCCGACTTTCGGAAGGGTTAGGGTTAGGGATGAAAGCACATAGGAGAAAGAGATATTCTTGAATAACTTTTTTTGTGAAGGTCGGAGAGACTTGGAAAGTGGTTGCATCTGGACTAATTTGGGTCCTGCGGATCGATTGGTACCATCCCCGAGCTTGTACGACCTTCGGAAGAGGTCGACCGACGAAATTCCCCCAAATCTGAGGAGATATTCTTGAATAACTTTTTTTGTGAAGGTCGGAGAGACTTGCAAGTAGGCTCTACCCCCACTAAATGGGGTAGCGCGCATCGATCGGTACCATCCTTGAGCTTCTCCGACTTTCGGAAGGGTTAGGGTTAGGGTTAGGGATGAAAGCACATAGGAGAAAGAGATATTCTTGAATAACTTTTTTTGTGAAGGTCGGAGAGACTTGCAAGTAGGCTCTACCCCCACTAAATGGGGTAGCGCGCATCGATCGGTACCATCCTTGAGCTTCTCCGACTTTCGGAAGGGTTAGGGTTAGGGTTAGGGATGAAAGCACATAGGAGAAAGAGATATTCTTGAATAACTTTTTTTGTGAAGGTCGGAGAGACTTGCAAGTAGGCTCTACCCCCACTAAATGGGGTAGCGCGCATCGATCGGTACCATCCTTGAGCTTCTCCGACTTTCGGAAGGGTTAGGGTTAGGGTTAGGGATGAAAGCACATAGGAGAAAGAGATATTCTTGAATAACTTTTTTTGTGAAGGTCGGAGAGACTTGCAAGTAGGCTCTACCCCCACTAAATGGGGTAGCGCGCATCGATCGGTACCATCCTTGAGCTTCTCCGACTTTCGGAAGGGTTAGGGTTAGGGTTAGGGATGAAAGCACATAGGAGAAAGAGATATTCTTGAATAACTTTTTTTGTGAAGGTCGGAGAGACTTGCAAGTAGGCTCTACCCCCACTAAATGGGGTTGCGCGCATCGATCGGTACCATCCTTGAGCTTCTCCGACTTTCGGAAGGGTTAGGGTTAGGGATGAAAGCACATAGGAGAAAGAGATATTCTTGAATAACTTTTTTTGTGAAGGTCGGAGAGACTTGGAAAGTGGTTGCATCTGGACTAATTTGGGTCCTGCGGATCGATTGGTACCATCCCCGAGCTTGTACGACCTTCGGAAGAGGTCGACCGACGAAATTCCCCCAAATCTGAGGAGATATTCTTGAATAACTTTTTTTGTGAAGGTCGGAGAGACTTGCAAGTAGGCTCTACCCCCACTAAATGGGGTAGCGCGCATCGATCGGTACCATCCTTGAGCTTCTCCGACTTTCGGAAGGGTTAGGGTTAGGGATAGGGATGAAAGCACATAGGAGAAAGAGATATTCTTGAATAACTTTTTTTGTGAAGGTCGGAGAGACTTGCAAGTAGGCTCTACCCCCACTAAATGGGGTAGCGCGCATCGATCGGTACCATCCTTGAGCTTCTCCGACTTTCGGAAGGGTTAGGGTTAGGGTTAGGGATGAAAGCACATAGGAGAAAGAGATATTCTTGAATAACTTTTTTTGTGAAGGTCGGAGAGACTTGCAAGTAGGCTCTACCCCCACTAAATGGGGTAGCGCGCATCGATCGGTACCATCCTTGAGCTTCTCCGACTTTCGGAAGGGTTAGGGTTAGGGTTAGGGATGAAAGCACATAGGAGAAAGAGATATTCTTGAATAACTTTTTTTGTGAAGGTCGGAGAGACTTGCAAGTAGGCTCTACCCCCACTAAATGGGGTAGCGCGCATCGATCGGTACCATCCTTGAGCTTCTCCGACTTTCGGAAGGGTTAGGGTTAGGGTTAGGGATGAAAGCACATAGGAGAAAGAGATATTCTTGAATAACTTTTTTTGTGAAGGTCGGAGAGACTTGCAAGTAGGCTCTACCCCCACTAAATGGGGTTGCGCGCATCGATCGGTACCATCCTTGAGCTTCTCCGACTTTCGGAAGGGTTAGGGTTAGGGTTAGGGATGAAAGCACATAGGAGAAAGAGATATTCTTGAATAACTTTTTTTGTGAAGGTCGGAGAGACTTGGAAAGTGGTTGCATCTGGACTAATTTGGGTCCTGCGGATCGATTGGTACCATCCCCGAGCTTGTACGACCTTCGAAAGAGGTCGACCGACGAAATTCCCCCAAATCTGAGGAGATATTCTTGAATAACTTTTTTTGTGAAGGTCGGAGAGACTTGCAACTAGGCTCTACCCCCACTAAATGGGGTAGCGCGCATCGATCGGTACCATCCTTGAGCTTCTCCGACTTTCGGAAGGGTTAGGGTTAGGGTTAGGGATGAAAGCACATAGGAGAAAGAGATATTCTTGAATAACTTTTTTTGTGAAGGTCGGAGAGACTTGCAAGTAGGCTCTACCCCCACTAAATGGGGTTGCGCGCATCGATCGGTACCATCCTTGAGCTTCTCCGACTTTCGGAAGGGTTAGGGTTAGGGATGAAAGCACATAGGAGAAAGAGATATTCTTGAATAACTTTTTTTGTGAAGGTCGGAGAGACTTGGAAAGTGGTTGCATCTGGACTAATTTGGGTCCTGCGGATCGATTGGTACCATCCCCGAGCTTGTACGACCTTCGGAAGAGGTCGACCGACGAAATTCCCCCAAATCTGAGGAGATATTCTTGAATAACTTTTTTTGTGAAGGTCGGAGAGACTTGCAAGTAGGCTCTACCCCCACTAAATGGGGTAGCGCGCATCGATCGGTACCATCCTTGAGCTTCTCCGACTTTCGGAAGGGTTAGGGTTAGGGTTAGGGATGAAAGCACATAGGAGAAAGAGATATTCTTGAATAACTTTTTTTGTGAAGGTCGGAGAGACTTGCAAGTAGGCTCTACCCCCACTAAATGGGGTAGCGCGCATCGATCGGTACCATCCTTGAGCTTCTCCGACTTTCGGAAGGGTTAGGGTTAGGGTTAGGGATGAAAGCACATAGGAGAAAGAGATATTCTTGAATAACTTTTTTTGTGAAGGTCGGAGAGACTTGGAAAGTGGTTGCATCTGGACTAATTTGGGTCCTGCAGATCGATTGGTACCATCCCCGAGCTTGTACGACCTTCGGAAGAGGTCGACCGACGAAATTCCCCCAAATCTGAGGAGATATTCTTGAATAACTTTTTTTGTGAAGGTCGGAGAGACTTGCAAGTAGGCTCTACCCCCACTAAATGGGGTAGCGCGCATCGATCGGTACCATCCTTGAGCTTCTCCGACTTTCGGAAGGGTTAGGGTTAGGGTTAGGGATGAAAGCACATAGGAGAAAGAGATATTCTTGAATAACTTTTTTTGTGAAGGTCGGAGAGACTTGCAAGTAGGCTTTACCCCCACTAAATGGGGTAGCGCACATCGATCGGTACCATCCTTGAGCTTCTCCGACTTTCGGAAGGGTTAGGGTTAGGGTTAGGGATGAAAGCACATAGGAGAAAGAGATATTCTTGAATAACTTTTTTTGTGAAGGTCGGAGAGACTTGGAAAGTGGTTGCATCTGGACTAATTTGGGTCCTGCAGATCGATTGGTACCATCCCCGAGCTTGTACGACCTTCGGAAGAGGTCGACCGACGAAATTCCCCCAAATCTGAGGAGATATTCTTGAATAACTTTTTTTGTGAAGGTCGGAGAGACTTGCAAGTAGGCTCTACCCCCACTAAATGGGGTAGCGCGCATCGATCGGTACCATCCTTGAGCTTCTCCGACTTTCGGAAGGGTTAGGGTTAGGGTTAGGGATGAAAGCACATAGGAGAAAGAGATATTCTTGAATAACTTTTTTTGTGAAGGTCGGAGAGACTTGCAAGTAGGCTCTACCCCCACTAAATGGGGTAGCGCGCATCGATCGGTACCATCCTTGAGCTTCTCCGACTTTCGGAAGGGTTAGGGTTAGGGTTAGGGATGAAAGCACATAGGAGAAAGAGATATTCTTGAATAACTTTTTTTGTGAAGGTCGGAGAGACTTGCAAGTAGGCTCTACCCCCACTAAATGGGGTTGCGCGCATCGATCGGTACCATCCTTGAGCTTCTCCGACTTTCGGAAGGGTTAGGGTTAGGGTTAGGGATGAAAGCACATAGGAGAAAGAGATATTCTTGAATAACTTTTTTTGTGAAGGTCGGAGAGACTTGGAAAGTGGTTGCATCTGGACTAATTTGGGTCCTGCGGATCGATTGGTACCATCCCCGAGCTTGTACGACCTTCGAAAGAGGTCGACCGACGAAATTCCCCCAAATCTGAGGAGATATTCTTGAATAACTTTTTTTGTGAAGGTCGGAGAGACTTGCAACTAGGCTCTACCCCCACTAAATGGGGTAGCGCGCATCGATCGGTACCATCCTTGAGCTTCTCCGACTTTCGGAAGGGTTAGGGTTAGGGTTAGGGATGAAAGCACATAGGAGAAAGAGATATTCTTGAATAACTTTTTTTGTGAAGGTCGGAGAGACTTGCAAGTAGGCTCTACCCCCACTAAATGGGGTTGCGCGCATCGATCAGTACCATCCTTGAGCTTCTCCGACTTTCGGAAGGGTTAGGGTTAGGGATGAAAGCACATAGGAGAAAGAGATATTCTTGAATAACTTTTTTTGTGAAGGTCGGAGAGACTTGGAAAGTGGTTGCATCTGGACTAATTTGGGTCCTGCGGATCGATTGGTACCATCCCCGAGCTTGTACGACCTTCGGAAGAGGTCGACCGACGAAATTCCCCCAAATCTGAGGAGATATTCTTGAATAACTTTTTTTGTGAAGGTCGGAGAGACTTGCAAGTAGGCTCTACCCCCACTAAATGGGGTAGCGCGCATCGATCGGTACCATCCTTGAGCTTCTCCGACTTTCGGAAGGGTTAGGGTTAGGGTTAGGGATGAAAGCACATAGGAGAAAGAGATATTCTTGAATAACTTTTTTTGTGAAGGTCGGAGAGACTTGCAAGTAGGCTCTACCCCCACTAAATGGGGTAGCGCGCATCGATCGGTACCATCCTTGAGCTTCTCCGACTTTCGGAAGGGTTAGGGTTAGGGTTAGGGATGAAAGCACATAGGAGAAAGAGATATTCTTGAATAACTTTTTTTGTGAAGGTCGGAGAGACTTGGAAAGTGGTTGCATCTGGACTAATTTGGGTCCTGCAGATCGATTGGTACCATCCCCGAGCTTGTACGACCTTCGGAAGAGGTCGACCGACGAAATTCCCCCAAATCTGAGGAGATATTCTTGAATAACTTTTTTTGTGAAGGTCGGAGAGACTTGCAAGTAGGCTCTACCCCCACTAAATGGGGTAGCGCGCATCGATCGGTACCATCCTTGAGCTTCTCCGACTTTCGGAAGGGTTAGGGTTAGGGTTAGGGATGAAAGCACATAGGAGAAAGAGATATTCTTGAATAACTTTTTTTGTGAAGGTCGGAGAGACTTGCAAGTAGGCTCTACCCCCACTAAATGGGGTAGCGCACATCGATCGGTACCATCCTTGAGCTTCTCCGACTTTCGGAAGGGTTAGGGTTAGGGTTAGGGATGAAAGCACATAGGAGAAAGAGATATTCTTGAATAACTTTTTTTGTGAAGGTCGGAGAGACTTGGAAAGTGGTTGCATCTGGACTAATTTGGGTCCTGCAGATCGATTGGTACCATCCCCGAGCTTGTACGACCTTCGGAAGAGGTCGACCGACGAAATTCCCCCAAATCTGAGGAGATATTCTTGAATAACTTTTTTTGTGAAGGTCGGAGAGACTTGCAAGTAGGCTCTACCCCCACTAAATGGGGTAGCGCGCATCGATCGGTACCATCCTTGAGCTTCTCCGACTTTCGGAAGGGTTAGGGTTAGGGTTAGGGATGAAAGCACATAGGAGAAAGAGATATTCTTGAATAACTTTTTTTGTGAAGGTCGGAGAGACTTGCAAGTAGGCTCTACCCCCACTAAATGGGGTAGCGCGCATCGATCGGTACCATCCTTGAGCTTCTCCGACTTTCGGAAGGGTTAGGGTTAGGGTTAGGGATGAAAGCACATAGGAGAAAGAGATATTCTTGAATAACTTTTTTTGTGAAGGTCGGAGAGACTTGCAAGTAGGCTCTACCCCCACTAAATGGGGTTGCGCGCATCGATCGGTACCATCCTTGAGCTTCTCCGACTTTCGGAAGGGTTAGGGTTAGGGTTAGGGATGAAAGCACATAGGAGAAAGAGATATTCTTGAATAACTTTTTTTGTGAAGGTCGGAGAGACTTGGAAAGTGGTTGCATCTGGACTAATTTGGGTCCTGCGGATCGATTGGTACCATCCCCGAGCTTGTACGACCTTCGAAAGAGGTCGACCGACGAAATTCCCCCAAATCTGAGGAGATATTCTTGAATAACTTTTTTTGTGAAGGTCGGAGAGACTTGCAACTAGGCTCTACCCCCACTAAATGGGGTAGCGCGCATCGATCGGTACCATCCTTGAGCTTCTCCGACTTTCGGAAGGGTTAGGGTTAGGGTTAGGGATGAAAGCACATAGGAGAAAGAGATATTCTTGAATAACTTTTTTTGTGAAGGTCGGAGAGACTTGCAAGTAGGCTCTACCCCCACTAAATGGGGTTGCGCGCATCGATCAGTACCATCCTTGAGCTTCTCCGACTTTCGGAAGGGTTAGGGTTAGGGATGAAAGCACATAGGAGAAAGAGATATTCTTGAATAACTTTTTTTGTGAAGGTCGGAGAGACTTGGAAAGTGGTTGCATCTGGACTAATTTGGGTCCTGCAGATCGATTGGTACCATCCCCGAGCTTGTACGACCTTCGGAAGAGGTCGACCGACGAAATTCCCCCAAATCTGAGGAGATATTCTTGAATAACTTTTTTTGTGAAGGTCGGAGAGACTTGCAAGTAGGCTCTACCCCCACTAAATGGGGTAGCGCGCATCGATCGGTACCATCCTTGAGCTTCTCCGACTTTCGGAAGGGTTAGGGTTAGGGTTAGGGATGAAAGCACATAGGAGAAAGAGATATTCTTGAATAACTTTTTTTGTGAAGGTCGGAGAGACTTGCAAGTAGGCTCTACCCCCACTAAATGGGGTAGCGCGCATCGATCGGTACCATCCTTGAGCTTCTCCGACTTTCGGAAGGGTTAGGGTTAGGGTTAGGGATGAAAGCACATAGGAGAAAGAGATATTCTTGAATAACTTTTTTTGTGAAGGTCGGAGAGACTTGCAAGTAGGCTCTACCCCCACTAAATGGGGTTGCGCGCATCGATCGGTACCATCCTTGAGCTTCTCCGACTTTCGGAAGGGTTAGGGTTAGGGTTAGGGATGAAAGCACATAGGAGAAAGAGATATTCTTGAATAACTTTTTTTGTGAAGGTCGGAGAGACTTGGAAAGTGGTTGCATCTGGACTAATTTGGGTCCTGCAGATCGATTGGTACCATCCCCGAGCTTGTACGACCTTCGAAAGAGGTCGACCGACGAAATTCCCCCAAATCTGAGGAGATATTCTTGAATAACTTTTTTTGTGAAGGTCGGAGAGACTTGCAACTAGGCTCTACCCCCACTAAATGGGGTAGCGCGCATCGATCGGTACCATCCTTGAGCTTCTCCGACTTTCGGAAGGGTTAGGGTTAGGGTTAGGGATGAAAGCACATAGGAGAAAGAGATATTCTTGAATAACTTTTTTTGTGAAGGTCGGAGAGACTTGCAAGTAGGCTCTACCCCCACTAAATGGGGTTGCGCGCATCGATCAGTACCATCCTTGAGCTTCTCCGACTTTCGGAAGGGTTAGGGTTAGGGATGAAAGCACATAGGAGAAAGAGATATTCTTGAATAACTTTTTTTGTGAAGGTCGGAGAGACTTGGAAAGTGGTTGCATCTGGACTAATTTGGGTCCTGCGGATCGATTGGTACCATCCCCGAGCTTGTACGACCTTCGGAAGAGGTCGACCGACGAAATTCCCCCAAATCTGAGGAGATATTCTTGAATAACTTTTTTTGTGAAGGTCGGAGAGACTTGCAAGTAGGCTCTACCCCCACTAAATGGGGTAGCGCGCATCGATCGGTACCATCCTTGAGCTTCTCCGACTTTCGGAAGGGTTAGGGTTAGGGTTAGGGATGAAAGCACATAGGAGAAAGAGATATTCTTGAATAACTTTTTTTGTGAAGGTCGGAGAGACTTGCAAGTAGGCTCTACCCCCACTAAATGGGGTAGCGCGCATCGATCGGTACCATCCTTGAGCTTCTCCGACTTTCGGAAGGGTTAGGGTTAGGGTTAGGGATGAAAGCACATAGGAGAAAGAGATATTCTTGAATAACTTTTTTTGTGAAGGTCGGAGAGACTTGGAAAGTGGTTGCATCTGGACTAATTTGGGTCCTGCAGATCGATTGGTACCATCCCCGAGCTTGTACGACCTTCGGAAGAGGTCGACCGACGAAATTCCCCCAAATCTGAGGAGATATTCTTGAATAACTTTTTTTGTGAAGGTCGGAGAGACTTGCAAGTAGGCTCTACCCCCACTAAATGGGGTAGCGCGCATCGATCGGTACCATCCTTGAGCTTCTCCGACTTTCGGAAGGGTTAGGGTTAGGGTTAGGGATGAAAGCACATAGGAGAAAGAGATATTCTTGAATAACTTTTTTTGTGAAGGTCGGAGAGACTTGCAAGTAGGCTCTACCCCCACTAAATGGGGTAGCGCACATCGATCGGTACCATCCTTGAGCTTCTCCGACTTTCGGAAGGGTTAGGGTTAGGGTTAGGGATGAAAGCACATAGGAGAAAGAGATATTCTTGAATAACTTTTTTTGTGAAGGTCGGAGAGACTTGGAAAGTGGTTGCATCTGGACTAATTTGGGTCCTGCAGATCGATTGGTACCATCCCCGAGCTTGTACGACCTTCGGAAGAGGTCGACCGACGAAATTCCCCCAAATCTGAGGAGATATTCTTGAATAACTTTTTTTGTGAAGGTCGGAGAGACTTGCAAGTAGGCTCTACCCCCACTAAATGGGGTAGCGCGCATCGATCGGTACCATCCTTGAGCTTCTCCGACTTTCGGAAGGGTTAGGGTTAGGGTTAGGGATGAAAGCACATAGGAGAAAGAGATATTCTTGAATAACTTTTTTTGTGAAGGTCGGAGAGACTTGCAAGTAGGCTCTACCCCCACTAAATGGGGTAGCGCACATCGATCGGTACCATCCTTGAGCTTCTCCGACTTTCGGAAGGGTTAGGGTTAGGGTTAGGGATGAAAGCACATAGGAGAAAGAGATATTCTTGAATAACTTTTTTTGTGAAGGTCGGAGAGACTTGCAAGTAGGCTCTACCCCCACTAAATGGGGTAGCGCGCATCGATCGGTACCATCCTTGAGCTTCTCCGACTTTCGGAAGGGTTAGGGTTAGGGTTAGGGATGAAAGCACATAGGAGAAAGAGATATTCTTGAATAACTTTTTTTGTGAAGGTCGGAGAGACTTGGAAAGTGGTTGCATCTGGACTAATTTGGGTCCTGCGGATCGATTGGTACCATCCCCGAGCTTGTACGACCTTCGGAAAAGGTCGACCGACGAAATTCCCCCAAATCTGAGGAGATATTCTTGAATAACTTTTTTTGTGAAGGTCGGAGAGACTTGCAAGTAGGCTCTACCCCCACTAAATGGGGTAGCGCGCATCGATCGGTACCATCCTTGAGCTTCTCCGACTTTCGGAAGGGTTAGGGTTAGGGTTAGGGATGAAAGCACATAGGAGAAAGAGATATTCTTGAATAACTTTTTTTGTGAAGGTCGGAGAGACTTGCAAGTAGGCTCTACCCCCACTAAATGGGGTTGCGCGCATCGATCGGTACCATCCTTGAGCTTCTCCGACTTTCGGAAGGGTTAGGGTTAGGGTTAGGGATGAAAGCACATAGGAGAAAGAGATATTCTTGAATAACTTTTTTTGTGAAGGTCGGAGAGACTTGGAAAGTGGTTGCATCTGGACTAATTTGGGTCCTGCGGATCGATTGGTACCATCCCCGAGCTTGTACGACCTTCGAAAGAGGTCGACCGACGAAATTCCCCCAAATCTGAGGAGATATTCTTGAATAACTTTTTTTGTGAAGGTCGGAGAGACTTGCAACTAGGCTCTACCCCCACTAAATGGGGTAGCGCGCATCGATCGGTACCATCCTTGAGCTTCTCCGACTTTCGGAAGGGTTAGGGTTAGGGTTAGGGATGAAAGCACATAGGAGAAAGAGATATTCTTGAATAACTTTTTTTGTGAAGGTCGGAGAGACTTGCAAGTAGGCTCTACCCCCACTAAATGGGGTTGCGCGCATCGATCGGTACCATCCTTGAGCTTCTCCGACTTTCGGAAGGGTTAGGGATGAAAGCACATAGGAGAAAGAGATATTCTTGAATAACTTTTTTTGTGAAGGTCGGAGAGACTTGGAAAGTGGTTGCATCTGGACTAATTTGGGTCCTGCGGATCGATTGGTACCATCCCCGAGCTTGTACGACCTTCGGAAGAGGTCGACCGACGAAATTCCCCCAAATCTGAGGAGATATTCTTGAATAACTTTTTTTGTGAAGGTCGGAGAGACTTGCAAGTAGGCTCTACCCCCACTAAATGGGGTAGCGCGCATCGATCGGTACCATCCTTGAGCTTCTCCGACTTTCGGAAGGGTTAGGGTTAGGGTTAGGGATGAAAGCACATAGGAGAAAGAGATATTCTTGAATAACTTTTTTTGTGAAGGTCGGAGAGACTTGCAAGTAGGCTCTACCCCCACTAAATGGGGTTGCGCGCATCGATCAGTACCATCCTTGAGCTTCTCCGACTTTCGGAAGGGTTAGGGTTAGGGATGAAAGCACATAGGAGAAAGAGATATTCTTGAATAACTTTTTTTGTGAAGGTCGGAGAGACTTGCAAGTAGGCTCTACCCCCACTAAATGGGGTTGCGCGCATCGATCGGTACCATCCTTGAGCTTCTCCGACTTTCGGAAGGGTTAGGGTTAGGGTTAGGGATGAAAGCACATAGGAGAAAGAGATATTCTTGAATAACTTTTTTTGTGAAGGTCGGAGAGACTTGGAAAGTGGTTGCATCTGGACTAATTTGGGTCCTGCGGATCGATTGGTACCATCCCCGAGCTTGTACGACCTTCGAAAGAGGTCGACCGACGAAATTCCCCCAAATCTGAGGAGATATTCTTGAATAACTTTTTTTGTGAAGGTCGGAGAGACTTGCAACTAGGCTCTACCCCCACTAAATGGGGTAGCGCGCATCGATCGGTACCATCCTTGAGCTTCTCCGACTTTCGGAAGGGTTAGGGTTAGGGTTAGGGATGAAAGCACATAGGAGAAAGAGATATTCTTGAATAACTTTTTTTGTGAAGGTCGGAGAGACTTGCAAGTAGGCTCTACCCCCACTAAATGGGGTTGCGCGCATCGATCGGTACCATCCTTGAGCTTCTCCGACTTTCGGAAGGGTTAGGGATGAAAGCACATAGGAGAAAGAGATATTCTTGAATAACTTTTTTTGTGAAGGTCGGAGAGACTTGGAAAGTGGTTGCATCTGGACTAATTTGGGTCCTGCGGATCGATTGGTACCATCCCCGAGCTTGTACGACCTTCGGAAGAGGTCGACCGACGAAATTCCCCCAAATCTGAGGAGATATTCTTGAATAACTTTTTTTGTGAAGGTCGGAGAGACTTGCAAGTAGGCTCTACCCCCACTAAATGGGGTAGCGCGCATCGATCGGTACCATCCTTGAGCTTCTCCGACTTTCGGAAGGGTTAGGGTTAGGGTTAGGGATGAAAGCACATAGGAGAAAGAGATATTCTTGAATAACTTTTTTTGTGAAGGTCGGAGAGACTTGCAAGTAGGCTCTACCCCCACTAAATGGGGTAGCGCGCATCGATCGGTACCATCCTTGAGCTTCTCCGACTTTCGGAAGGGTTAGGGTTAGGGTTAGGGATGAAAGCACATAGGAGAAAGAGATATTCTTGAATAACTTTTTTTGTGAAGGTCGGAGAGACTTGCAAGTAGGCTCTACCCCCACTAAATGGGGTAGCGCGCATCGATCGGTACCATCCTTGAGCTTCTCCGACTTTCGGAAGGGTTAGGGTTAGGGTTAGGGATGAAAGCACATAGGAGAAAGAGATATTCTTGAATAACTTTTTTTGTGAAGGTCGGAGAGACTTGCAAGTAGGCTCTACCCCCACTAAATGGGGTAGCGCGCATCGATCGGTACCATCCTTGAGCTTCTCCGACTTTCGGAAGGGTTAGGGTTAGGGTTAGGGATGAAAGCACATAGGAGAAAGAGATATTCTTGAATAACTTTTTTTGTGAAGGTCGGAGAGACTTGCAAGTAGGCTCTACCCCCACTAAATGGGGTAGCGCGCATCGATCGGTACCATCCTTGAGCTTCTCCGACTTTCGGAAGGGTTAGGGTTAGGGTTAGGGATGAAAGCACATAGGAGAAAGAGATATTCTTGAATAACTTTTTTTGTGAAGGTCGGAGAGACTTGCAAGTAGGCTTTACCCCCACTAAATGGGGTAGCGCGCATCGATCGGTACCATCCTTGAGCTTCTCCGACTTTCGGAAGGGTTAGGGTTAGGGTTAGGGATGAAAGCACATAGGAGAAAGAGATATTCTTGAATAACTTTTTTTGTGAAGGTCGGAGAGACTTGCAAGTAGGCTCTACCCCCACTAAATGGGGTAGCGCGCATCGATCGGTACCATCCTTGAGCTTCTCCGACTTTCGGAAGGGTTAGGGTTAGGGTTAGGGATGAAAGCACATAGGAGAAAGAGATATTCTTGAATAACTTTTTTTGTGAAGGTCGGAGAGACTTGCAAGTAGGCTCTACCCCCACTAAATGGGGTAGCGCGCATCGATCGGTACCATCCTTGAGCTTCTCCGACTTTCGGAAGGGTTAGGGTTAGGGTTAGGGATGAAAGCACATAGGAGAAAGAGATATTCTTGAATAACTTTTTTTGTGAAGGTCGGAGAGACTTGCAAGTAGGCTCTACCCCCACTAAATGGGGTAGCGCGCATCGATCGGTACCATTGTTGAGCTTCTCCGACTTTCGGAAGGGTTAGGGTTAGGGTTAGGGATGAAAGCACATAGGAGAAAGAGATATTCTTGAATAACTTTTTTTGTGAAGGTCGGAGAGACTTGGAAAGTGGTTGCATCTGGACTAATTTGGGTCCTGCGGATCGATTGGTACCATCCCCGAGCTTGTACGACCTTCGGAAGAGGTCGACCGACGAAATTCCCCCAAATCTGAGGAGATATTCTTGAATAACTTTTTTTGTGAAGGTCGGAGAGACTTGCAACTAGGCTCTACCCCCACTAAATGGGGTAGCGCGCATCGATCGGTACCATCCTTGAGCTTCTCCGACTTTCGGAAGGGTTAGGGTTAGGGTTAGGGATGAAAGCACATAGGAGAAAGAGATATTCTTGAATAACTTTTTTTGTGAAGGTCGGAGAGACTTGCAAGTAGGCTCTACCCCCACTAAATGGGGTAGCGCGCATCGATCGGTACCATCCTTGAGCTTCTCCGACTTTCGGAAGGGTTAGGGTTAGGGTTAGGGATGAAAGCACATAGGAGAAAGAGATATTCTTGAATAACTTTTTTTGTGAAGGTCGGAGAGACTTGGAAAGTGGTTGCATCTGGACTAATTTGGGTCCTGCAGATCGATTGGTACCATCCCCGAGCTTGTACGACCTTCGGAAGAGGTCGACCGACGAAATTCCCCCAAATCTGAGGAGATATTCTTGAATAACTTTTTTTGTGAAGGTCGGAGAGACTTGCAAGTAGGCTCTACCCCCACTAAATGGGGTAGCGCGCATCGATCGGTACCATCCTTGAGCTTCTCCGACTTTCGGAAGGGTTAGGGTTAGGGTTAGGGATGAAAGCACATAGGAGAAAGAGATATTCTTGAATAACTTTTTTTGTGAAGGTCGGAGAGACTTGCAAGTAGGCTTTACCCCCACTAAATGGGGTAGCGCACATCGATCGGTACCATCCTTGAGCTTCTCCGACTTTCGGAAGGGTTAGGGTTAGGGTTAGGGATGAAAGCACATAGGAGAAAGAGATATTCTTGAATAACTTTTTTTGTGAAGGTCGGAGAGACTTGGAAAGTGGTTGCATCTGGACTAATTTGGGTCCTGCAGATCGATTGGTACCATCCCCGAGCTTGTACGACCTTCGGAAGAGGTCGACCGACGAAATTCCCCCAAATCTGAGGAGATATTCTTGAATAACTGTTTTTGTGAAGGTCGGAGAGACTTGCAAGTAGGCTCTACCCCCACTAAATGGGGTAGCGCGCATCGATCGGTACCATCCTTGAGCTTCTCCGACTTTCGGAAGGGTTAGGGTTAGGGTTAGGGATGAAAGCACATAGGAGAAAGAGATATTCTTGAATAACTTTTTTTGTGAAGGTCGGAGAGACTTGCAAGTAGGCTCTACCCCCACTAAATGGGGTAGCGCGCATCGATCGGTACCATCCTTGAGCTTCTCCGACTTTTGGAAGGGTTAGGGTTAGGGTTAGGGATGAAAGCACATAGGAGAAAGAGATATTCTTGAATAACTTTTTTTGTGAAGGTCGGAGAGACTTGGAAAGTGGTTGCATCTGGACTAATTTGGGTCCTGCGGATCGATTGGTACCATCATCGAGCTTGTACGACCTTCGGAAGAGGTCGACCGACGAAATTCCCCCAAATCTGAGGAGATATTCTTGAATAACTTTTTTTGTGAAGGTCGGAGAGACTTGCAAGTAGGCTCTACCCCCACTAAATGGGGTAGCGCGCATCGATCGGTACCATCCTTGAGCTTCTCCGACTTTCGGAAGGGTTAGGGTTAGGGTTAGGGATGAAAGCACATAGGAGAAAGAGATATTCTTGAATAACTTTTTTTGTGAAGGTCGGAGAGACTTGCAAGTAGGCTCTACCCCCACTAAATGGGGTTGCGCGCATCGATCGGTACCATCCTTGAGCTTCTCCGACTTTCGGAAGGGTTAGGGTTAGGGTTAGGGATGAAAGCACATAGGAGAAAGAGATATTCTTGAATAACTTTTTTTGTGAAGGTCGGAGAGACTTGGAAAGTGGTTGCATCTGGACTAATTTGGGTCCTGCGGATCGATTGGTACCATCCCCGAGCTTGTACGACCTTCGAAAGAGGTCGACCGACGAAATTCCCCCAAATCTGAGGAGATATTCTTGAATAACTTTTTTTGTGAAGGTCGGAGAGACTTGCAACTAGGCTTTACCCCCACTAAATGGGGTAGCGCGCATCGATCGGTACCATCCTTGAGCTTCTCCGACTTTCGGAAGGGTTAGGGTTAGGGTTAGGGATGAAAGCACATAGGAGAAAGAGATATTCTTGAATAACTTTTTTTGTGAAGGTCGGAGAGACTTGCAAGTAGGCTCTACCCCCACTAAATGGGGTTGCGCGCATCGATCGGTACCATCCTTGAGCTTCTCCGACTTTCGGAAGGGTTAGGGTTAGGGATGAAAGCACATAGGAGAAAGAGATATTCTTGAATAACTTTTTTTGTGAAGGTCGGAGAGACTTGGAAAGTGGTTGCATCTGGACTAATTTGGGTCCTGCGGATCGATTGGTACCATCCCCGAGCTTGTACGACCTTCGGAAGAGGTCGACCGACGAAATTCCCCCAAATCTGAGGAGATATTCTTGAATAACTTTTTTTGTGAAGGTCGGAGAGACTTGCAAGTAGGCTCTACCCCCACTAAATGGGGTAGCGCGCATCGATCGGTACCATCTTTGAGCTTCTCCGACTTTCGGAAGGGTTAGGGTTAGGGTTAGGGATGAAAGCACATAGGAGAAAGAGATATTCTTGAATAACTTTTTTTGTGAAGGTCGGAGAGACTTGGAAAGTGGTTGCATCTGGACTAATTTGGGTCCTGCAGATCGATTGGTACCATCCCCGAGCTTGTACGACCTTCGGAAGAGGTCGACCGACGAAATTCCCCCAAATCTGAGGAGATATTCTTGAATAACTGTTTTTGTGAAGGTCGGAGAGACTTGCAAGTAGGCTCTACCCCCACTAAATGGGGTAGCGCGCATCGATCGGTACCATCCTTGAGCTTCTCCGACTTTCGGAAGGGTTAGGGTTAGGGTTAGGGATGAAAGCACATAGGAGAAAGAGATATTCTTGAATAACTTTTTTTGTGAAGGTCGGAGAGACTTGCAAGTAGGCTCTACCCCCACTAAATGGGGTAGCGCGCATCGATCGGTACCATCCTTGAGCTTCTCCGACTTTCGGAAGGGTTAGGGTTAGGGTTAGGGATGAAAGCACATAGGAGAAAGAGATATTCTTGAATAACTTTTTTTGTGAAGGTCGGAGAGACTTGCAAGTAGGCTCTACCCCCACTAAATGGGGTAGCGCGCATCGATCGGTACCATCCTTGAGCTTCTCCGACTTTCGGAAGGGTTAGGGTTAGGGTTAGGGATGAAAGCACATAGGAGAAAGAGATATTCTTGAATAACTTTTTTTGTGAAGGTCGGAGAGACTTGCAAGTAGGCTCTACCCCCACTAAATGGGGTTGCGCGCATCGATCGGTACCATCCTTGAGCTTCTCCGACTTTCGGAAGGGTTAGGGTTAGGGTTAGGGATGAAAGCACATAGGAGAAAGAGATATTCTTGAATAACTTTTTTTGTGAAGGTCGGAGAGACTTGGAAAGTGGTTGCATCTGGACTAATTTGGGTCCTGCGGATCGATTGGTACCATCCCCGAGCTTGTACGACCTTCGAAAGAGGTCGACCGACGAAATTCCCCCAAATCTGAGGAGATATTCTTGAATAACTTTTTTTGTGAAGGTCGGAGAGACTTGCAACTAGGCTCTACCCCCACTAAATGGGGTAGCGCGCATCGATCGGTACCATCCTTGAGCTTCTCCGACTTTCGGAAGGGTTAGGGTTAGGGTTAGGGATGAAAGCACATAGGAGAAAGAGATATTCTTGAATAACTTTTTTTGTGAAGGTCGGAGAGACTTGCAAGTAGGCTCTACCCCCACTAAATGGGGTTGCGCGCATCGATCGGTACCATCCTTGAGCTTCTCCGACTTTCGGAAGGGTTAGGGTTAGGGATGAAAGCACATAGGAGAAAGAGATATTCTTGAATAACTTTTTTTGTGAAGGTCGGAGAGACTTGGAAAGTGGTTGCATCTGGACTAATTTGGGTCCTGCGGATCGATTGGTACCATCCCCGAGCTTGTACGACCTTCGGAAGAGGTCGACCGACGAAATTCCCCCAAATCTGAGGAGATATTCTTGAATAACTTTTTTTGTGAAGGTCGGAGAGACTTGCAAGTAGGCTCTACCCCCACTAAATGGGGTAGCGCGCATCGATCGGTACCATCTTTGAGCTTCTCCGACTTTCGGAAGGGTTAGGGTTAGGGTTAGGGATGAAAGCACATAGGAGAAAGAGATATTCTTGAATAACTTTTTTTGTGAAGGTCGGAGAGACTTGGAAAGTGGTTGCATCTGGACTAATTTGGGTCCTGCAGATCGATTGGTACCATCCCCGAGCTTGTACGACCTTCGGAAGAGGTCGACCGACGAAATTCCCCCAAATCTGAGGAGATATTCTTGAATAACTGTTTTTGTGAAGGTCGGAGAGACTTGCAAGTAGGCTCTACCCCCACTAAATGGGGTAGCGCGCATCGATCGGTACCATCCTTGAGCTTCTCCGACTTTCGGAAGGGTTAGGGTTAGGGTTAGGGATGAAAGCACATAGGAGAAAGAGATATTCTTGAATAACTTTTTTTGTGAAGGTCGGAGAGACTTGCAAGTAGGCTCTACCCCCACTAAATGGGGTAGCGCGCATCGATCGGTACCATCCTTGAGCTTCTCCGACTTTCGGAAGGGTTAGGGTTAGGGTTAGGGATGAAAGCACATAGGAGAAAGAGATATTCTTGAATAACTTTTTTTGTGAAGGTCGGAGAGACTTGCAAGTAGGCTCTACCCCCACTAAATGGGGTTGCGCGCATCGATCGGTACCATCCTTGAGCTTCTCCGACTTTCGGAAGGGTTAGGGTTAGGGTTAGGGATGAAAGCACATAGGAGAAAGAGATATTCTTGAATAACTTTTTTTGTGAAGGTCGGAGAGACTTGGAAAGTGGTTGCATCTGGACTAATTTGGGTCCTGCGGATCGATTGGTACCATCCCCGAGCTTGTACGACCTTCGGAAGAGGTCGACCGACGAAATTCCCCCAAATCTGAGGAGATATTCTTGAATAACTTTTTTTGTGAAGGTCGGAGAGACTTGCAAGTAGGCTCTACCCCCACTAAATGGGGTAGCGCACATCGATCGGTACCATCCTTGAGCTTCTCCGACTTTCGGAAGGGTTAGGGTTAGGGTTAGGGATGAAAGCACATAGGAGAAAGAGATATTCTTGAATAACTTTTTTTGTGAAGGTCGGAGAGACTTGCAAGTAGGCTCTACCCCCACTAAATGGGGTTGCGCGCATCGATCGGTACCATCCTTGAGCTTCTCCGACTTTCGGAAGGGTTAGGGTTAGGGTTAGGGATGAAAGCACATAGGAGAAAGAGATATTCTTGAATAACTTTTTTTGTGAAGGTCGGAGAGACTTGGAAAGTGGTTGCATCTGGACTAATTTGGGTCCTGCGGATCGATTGGTACCATCCCCGAGCTTGTACGACCTTCGAAAGAGGTCGACCGACGAAATTCCCCCAAATCTGAGGAGATATTCTTGAATAACTTTTTTTGTGAAGGTCGGAGAGACTTGCAACTAGGCTCTACCCCCACTAAATGGGGTAGCGCGCATCGATCGGTACCATCCTTGAGCTTCTCCGACTTTCGGAAGGGTTAGGGTTAGGGATGAAAGCACATAGGAGAAAGAGATATTCTTGAATAACTTTTTTTGTGAAGGTCGGAGAGACTTGCAAGTAGGCTCTACCCCCACTAAATGGGGTTGCGCGCATCGATCGGTACCATCCTTGAGCTTCTCCGACTTTCGGAAGGGTTAGGGTTAGGGATGAAAGCACATAGGAGAAAGAGATATTCTTGAATAACTTTTTTTGTGAAGGTCGGAGAGACTTGGAAAGTGGTTGCATCTGGACTAATTTGGGTCCTGCGGATCGATTGGTACCATCCCCGAGCTTGTACGACCTTCGGAAGAGGTCGACCGACGAAATTCCCCCAAATCTGAGGAGATATTCTTGAATAACTTTTTTTGTGAAGGTCGGAGAGACTTGCAAGTAGGCTCTACCCCCACTAAATGGGGTAGCGCGCATCGATCGGTACCATCCTTGAGCTTCTCCGACTTTCGGAAGGGTTAGGGTTAGGGATGAAAGCACATAGGAGAAAGAGATATTCTTGAATAACTTTTTTTGTGAAGGTCGGAGAGACTTGCAAGTAGGCTCTACCCCCACTAAATGGGGTAGCGCGCATCGATCGGTACCATCCTTGAGCTTCTCCGACTTTCGGAAGGGTTAGGGTTAGGGTTAGGGATGAAAGCACATAGGAGAAAGAGATATTCTTGAATAACTTTTTTTGTGAAGGTCGGAGAGACTTGGAAAGTGGTTGCATCTGGACTAATTTGGGTCCTGCAGATCGATTGGTACCATCCCCGAGCTTGTACGACCTTCGGAAGAGGTCGACCGACGAAATTCCCCCAAATCTGAGGAGATATTCTTGAATAACTTTTTTTGTGAAGGTCGGAGAGACTTGCAAGTAGGCTCTACCCCCACTAAATGGGGTAGCGCGCATCGATCGGTACCCTCCTTGAGCTTCTCCGACTTTTGGAAGGGTTAGGGTTAGGGTTAGGGATGAAAGCACATAGGAGAAAGAGATATTCTTGAATAACTTTTTTTGTGAAGGTCGGAGAGACTTGCAAGTAGGCTCTACCCCCACTAAATGGGGTAGCGCGCATCGATCGGTACCATCCTTGAGCTTCTCCGACTTTCGGAAGGGTTAGGGTTAGGGTTAGGGATGAAAGCACATAGGAGAAAGAGATATTCTTGAATAACTTTTTTTGTGAAGGTCGGAGAGACTTGCAAGTAGGCTCTACCCCCACTAAATGGGGTAGCGCGCATCGATCGGTACCATCCTTGAGCTTCTCCGACTTTCGGAAGGGTTAGGGTTAGGGTTAGGGATGAAAGCACATAGGAGAAAGAGATATTCTTGAATAACTTTTTTTGTGAAGGTCGGAGAGACTTGCAAGTAGGCTCTACCCCCACTAAATGGGGTAGCGCGCATCGATCGGTACCATCCTTGAGCTTCTCCGACTTTCGGAAGGGTTAGGGTTAGGGTTAGGGATGAAAGCACATAGGAGAAAGAGATATTCTTGAATAACTTTTTTTGTGAAGGTCGGAGAGACTTGCAAGTAGGCTTTACCCCCACTAAATGGGGTAGCGCGCATCGATCGGTACCATCCTTGAGCTTCTCCGACTTTCGGAAGGGTTAGGGTTAGGGTTAGGGATGAAAGCACATAGGAGAAAGAGATATTCTTGAATAACTTTTTTTGTGAAGGTCGGAGAGACTTGCAAGTAGGCTCTACCCCCACTAAATGGGGTAGCGCGCATCGATCGGTACCATCCTTGAGCTTCTCCGACTTTCGGAAGGGTTAGGGTTAGGGTTAGGGATGAAAGCACATAGGAGAAAGAGATATTCTTGAATAACTTTTTTTGTGAAGGTCGGAGAGACTTGCAAGTAGGCTCTACCCCCACTAAATGGGGTAGCGCGCATCGATCGGTACCATCCTTGAGCTTCTCCGACTTTCGGAAGGGTTAGGGTTAGGGTTAGGGATGAAAGCACATAGGAGAAAGAGATATTCTTGAATAACTTTTTTTGTGAAGGTCGGAGAGACTTGCAAGTAGGCTCTACCCCCACTAAATGGGGTAGCGCGCATCGATCGGTACCATCGTTGAGCTTCTCCGACTTTCGGAAGGGTTAGGGTTAGGGTTAGGGATGAAAGCACATAGGAGAAAGAGATATTCTTGAATAACTATTTTTGTGAAGGTCGGAGAGACTTGGAAAGTGGTTGCATCTGGACTAATTTGGGTCCTGCGGATCGATTGGTACCATCCCCGAGCTTGTACGACCTTCGGAAGAGGTCGACCGACGAAATTCCCCCAAATCTGAGGAGATATTCTTGAATAACTTTTTTTGTGAAGGTCGGAGAGACTTGCAACTAGGCTCTACCCCCACTAAATGGGGTAGCGCGCATCGATCGGTACCATCCTTGAGCTTCTCCGACTTTCGGAAGGGTTAGGGTTAGGGTTAGGGATGAAAGCACATAGGAGAAAGAGATATTCTTGAATAACTTTTTTTGTGAAGGTCGGAGAGACTTGCAAGTAGGCTCTACCCCCACTAAATGGAGTTGCGCGCATCGATCGGTACCATCCTTGAGCTTCTCCGACTTTCGGAAGGGTTAGGGTTAGGGTTAGGGATGAAAGCACATAGGAGAAAGAGATATTCTTGAATAACTTTTTTTGTGAAGGTCGGAGAGACTTGCAAGTAGGCTCTACCCCCACTAAATGGGGTAGCGCGCATCGATCGGTACCATCCTTGAGCTTCTCCGACTTTCGGAAGGGTTAGGGTTAGGGTTAGGGATGAAAGCACATAGGAGAAAGAGATATTCTTGAATAACTTTTTTTGTGAAGGTCGGAGAGACTTGGAAAGTGGTTGCATCTGGACTAATTTGGGTCCTGCAGATCGATTGGTACCATCCCCGAGCTTGTACGACCTTCGGAAGAGGTCGACCGACGAAATTCCCCCAAATCTGAGGAGATATTCTTGAATAACTTTTTTTGTGAAGGTCGGAGAGACTTGCAAGTAGGCTCTACCCCCACTAAATGGGGTAGCGCGCATCGATCGGTACCATCCTTGAGCTTCTCCGACTTTCGGAAGGGTTAGGGTTAGGGTTAGGGATGAAAGCACATAGGAGAAAGAGATATTCTTGAATAACTTTTTTTGTGAAGGTCGGAGAGACTTGCAAGTAGGCTCTACCCCCACTAAATGGGGTAGCGCGCATCGATCGGTACCATCCTTGAGCTTCTCCGACTTTCGGAAGGGTTAGGGTTAGGGTTAGGGATGAAAGCACATAGGAGAAAGAGATATTCTTGAATAACTTTTTTTGTGAAGGTCGGAGAGACTTGGAAAGTGGTTGCATCTGGACTAATTTGGGTCCTGCAGATCGATTGGTACCATCCCCGAGCTTGTACGACCTTCGGAAGAGGTCGACCGACGAAATTCCCCCAAATCTGAGGAGATATTCTTGAATAACTTTTTTTGTGAAGGTCGGAGAGACTTGCAAGTAGGCTCTACCCCCACTAAATGGGGTAGCGCGCATCGATCGGTACCATCCTTGAGCTTCTCCGACTTTCGGAAGGGTTAGGGTTAGGGTTAGGGATGAAAGCACATAGGAGAAAGAGATATTCTTGAATAACTTTTTTTGTGAAGGTCGGAGAGACTTGCAAGTAGGCTCTACCCCCACTAAATGGGGTAGCGCGCATCGATCGGTACCATCTTTGAGCTTCTCCGACTTTCGGAAGGGTTAGGGTTAGGGTTAGGGATGAAAGCACATAGGAGAAAGAGATATTCTTGAATAACTTTTTTTGTGAAGGTCGGAGAGACTTGCAAGTAGGCTCTACCCCCACTAAATGGGGTAGCACGCATCGATCGGTACCATCCTTGAGCTTCTCCGACTTTCGGAAGGGTTAGGGTTAGGGTTAGGGATGAAAGCACATAGGAGAAAGAGATATTCTTGAATAACTTTTTTTGTGAAGGTCGGAGAGACTTGGAAAGTGGTTGCATCTGGACTAATTTGGGTCCTGCGGATCGATTGGTACCATCCCCGAGCTTGTACGACCTTCGGAAGAGGTCGACCGACGAAATTCCCCCAAATCTGAGGAGATATTCTTGAATAACTTTTTTTGTGAAGGTCGGAGAGACTTGCAAGTAGGCTCTACCCCCACTAAATGGGGTAGCGCACATCGATCGGTACCATCCTTGAGCTTCTCCGACTTTCGGAAGGGTTAGGGTTAGGGTTAGGGATGAAAGCACATAGGAGAAAGAGATATTCTTGAATAACTTTTTTTGTGAAGGTCGGAGAGACTTGCAAGTAGGCTCTACCCCCACTAAATGGGGTTGCGCGCATCGATCGGTACCATCCTTGAGCTTCTCCGACTTTCGGAAGGGTTAGGGTTAGGGTTAGGGATGAAAGCACATAGGAGAAAGAGATATTCTTGAATAACTTTTTTTGTGAAGGTCGGAGAGACTTGGAAAGTGGTTGCATCTGGACTAATTTGGGTCCTGCGGATCGATTGGTACCATCCCCGAGCTTGTACGACCTTCGAAAGAGGTCGACCGACGAAATTCCCCCAAATCTGAGGAGATATTCTTGAATAACTTTTTTTGTGAAGGTCGGAGAGACTTGCAACTAGGCTCTACCCCCACTAAATGGGGTAGCGCGCATCGATCGGTACCATCCTTGAGCTTCTCCGACTTTCGGAAGGGTTAGGGTTAGGGTTAGGGATGAAAGCACATAGGAGAAAGAGATATTCTTGAATAACTTTTTTTGTGAAGGTCGGAGAGACTTGCAAGTAGGCTCTACCCCCACTAAATGGGGTTGCGCGCATCGATCGGTACCATCCTTGAGCTTCTCCGACTTTCGGAAGGGTTAGGGTTAGGGATGAAAGCACATAGGAGAAAGAGATATTCTTGAATAACTTTTTTTGTGAAGGTCGGAGAGACTTGGAAAGTGGTTGCATCTGGACTAATTTGGGTCCTGCGGATCGATTGGTACCATCCCCGAGCTTGTACGACCTTCGGAAGAGGTCGACCGACGAAATTCCCCCAAATCTGAGGAGATATTCTTGAATAACTTTTTTTGTGAAGGTCGGAGAGACTTGCAAGTAGGCTCTACCCCCACTAAATGGGGTAGCGCGCATCGATCGGTACCATCCTTGAGCTTCTCCGACTTTCGGAAGGGTTAGGGTTAGGGTTAGGGATGAAAGCACATAGGAGAAAGAGATATTCTTGAATAACTTTTTTTGTGAAGGTCGGAGAGACTTGCAAGTAGGCTCTACCCCCACTAAATGGGGTAGCGCGCATCGATCGGTACCATCCTTGAGCTTCTCCGACTTTCGGAAGGGTTAGGGTTAGGGTTAGGGATGAAAGCACATAGGAGAAAGAGATATTCTTGAATAACTTTTTTTGTGAAGGTCGGAGAGACTTGGAAAGTGGTTGCATCTGGACTAATTTGGGTCCTGCGGATCGATTGGTACCATCCCCGAGCTTGTACGACCTTCGGAAGAGGTCGACCGACGAAATTCCCCCAAATCTGAGGAGATATTCTTGAATAACTTTTTTTGTGAAGGTCGGAGAGACTTGCAAGTAGGCTCTACCCCCACTAAATGGGGTAGCACGCATCGATCGGTACCATCCTTGAGCTTCTCCGACTTTCGGAAGGGTTAGGGTTAGGGTTAGGGATGAAAGCACATAGGAGAAAGAGATATTCTTGAATAACTTTTTTTGTGAAGGTCGGAGAGACTTGGAAAGTGGTTGCATCTGGACTAATTTGGGTCCTGCGGATCGATTGGTACCATCCCCGAGCTTGTACGACCTTCGGAAGAGGTCGACCGACGAAATTCCCCCAAATCTGAGGAGATATTCTTGAATAACTTTTTTTGTGAAGGTCGGAGAGACTTGCAAGTAGGCTCTACCCCCACTAAATGGGGTAGCGCACATCGATCGGTACCATCCTTGAGCTTCTCCGACTTTCGGAAGGGTTAGGGTTAGGGTTAGGGATGAAAGCACATAGGAGAAAGAGATATTCTTGAATAACTTTTTTTGTGAAGGTCGGAGAGACTTGCAAGTAGGCTCTACCCCCACTAAATGGGGTTGCGCGCATCGATCGGTACCATCCTTGAGCTTCTCCGACTTTCGGAAGGGTTAGGGTTAGGGTTAGGGATGAAAGCACATAGGAGAAAGAGATATTCTTGAATAACTTTTTTTGTGAAGGTCGGAGAGACTTGGAAAGTGGTTGCATCTGGACTAATTTGGGTCCTGCGGATCGATTGGTACCATCCCCGAGCTTGTACGACCTTCGAAAGAGGTCGACCGACGAAATTCCCCCAAATCTGAGGAGATATTCTTGAATAACTTTTTTTGTGAAGGTCGGAGAGACTTGCAACTAGGCTCTACCCCCACTAAATGTGGTAGCGCGCATCGATCGGTACCATCCTTGAGCTTCTCCGACTTTCGGAAGGGTTAGGGTTAGGGTTAGGGATGAAAGCACATAGGAGAAAGAGATATTCTTGAATAACTTTTTTTGTGAAGGTCGGAGAGACTTGCAAGTAGGCTCTACCCCCACTAAATGGGGTTGCGCGCATCGATCGGTACCATCCTTGAGCTTCTCCGACTTTCGGAAGGGTTAGGGTTAGGGATGAAAGCACATAGGAGAAAGAGATATTCTTGAATAACTTTTTTTGTGAAGGTCGGAGAGACTTGGAAAGTGGTTGCATCTGGACTAATTTGGGTCCTGCGGATCGATTGGTACCATCCCCGAGCTTGTACGACCTTCGGAAGAGGTCGACCGACGAAATTCCCCCAAATCTGAGGAGATATTCTTGAATAACTTTTTTTGTGAAGGTCGGAGAGACTTGCAAGTAGGCTCTACCCCCACTAAATGGGGTAGCGCGCATCGATCGGTACCATCCTTGAGCTTCTCCGACTTTCGGAAGGGTTAGGGTTAGGGTTAGGGATGAAAGCACATAGGAGAAAGAGATATTCTTGAATAACTTTTTTTGTGAAGGTCGGAGAGACTTGCAAGTAGGCTCTACCCCCACTAAATGGGGTAGCGCGCATCGATCGGTACCATCCTTGAGCTTCTCCGACTTTCGGAAGGGTTAGGGTTAGGGTTAGGGATGAAAGCACATAGGAGAAAGAGATATTCTTGAATAACTTTTTTTGTGAAGGTCGGAGAGACTTGCAAGTAGGCTCTACCCCCACTAAATGGGGTAGCGCGCATCGATCGGTACCATCCTTGAGCTTCTTCGACTTTCGGAAGGGTTAGGGTTAGGGTTAGGGATGAAAGCACATAGGAGAAAGAGATATTCTTGAATAACTTTTTTTGTGAAGGTCGGAGAGACTTGCAAGTAGGCTCTACCCCCACTAAATGGGGTTGCGCGCATCGATCGGTACCATCCTTGAGCTTCTCCGACTTTCGGAAGGGTTAGGGTTAGGGTTAGGGATGAAAGCACATAGGAGAAAGAGATATTCTTGAATAACTTTTTTTGTGAAGGTCGGAGAGACTTGGAAAGTGGTTGCATCTGGACTAATTTGGGTCCTGCGGATCGATTGGTACCATCCCCGAGCTTGTACGACCTTCGAAAGAGGTCGACCGACGAAATTCCCCCAAATCTGAGGAGATATTCTTGAATAACTTTTTTTGTGAAGGTCGGAGAGACTTGCAAGTAGGCTCTACCCCCACTAAATGGGGTAGCGCGCATCGATCGGTACCATCCTTGAGCTTCTCCGACTTTCGGAAGGGTTAGGGTTAGGGATGAAAGCACATAGGAGAAAGAGATATTCTTGAATAACTTTTTTTGTGAAGGTCGGAGAGACTTGCAAGTAGGCTCTACCCCCACTAAATGGGGTAACGCGCATCGATCGGTACTATCCTTGAGCTTCTCCGACTTTCGGAAGGGTTAGGGTTAGGGTTAGGGATGAAAGCACATAGGAGAAAGAGATATTCTTGAATAACTTTTTTTGTGAAGGTCGGAGAGACTTGCAAGTAGGCTCTACCCCCACTAAATGGGGTTGCGCGCATCGATCGGTACCATCCTTGAGCTTCTCCGACTTTCGGAAGGGTTAGGGTTAGGGATGAAAGCACATAGGAGAAAGAGATATTCTTGAATAACTTTTTTTGTGAAGGTCGGAGAGACTTGGAAAGTGGTTGCATCTGGACTAATTTGGGTCCTGCGGATCGATTGGTACCATCCCCGAGCTTGTACGACCTTTGGAAGAGGTCGACCGACGAAATTCCCCCAAATCTGAGGAGATATTCTTGAATAACTTTTTTTGTGAAGGTCGGAGAGACTTGCAAGTAGGCTCTACCCCCACTAAATGGGGTACCGCGCATCGATCGGTACCATCCTTGAGCTTCTCCGACTTTCGGAAGGGTTAGGGTTAGGGTTAGGGATGAAAGCACATAGGAGAAAGAGATATTCTTGAATAACTTTTTTTGTGAAGGTCGGAGAGACTTGCAAGTAGGCTCTACCCCCACTAAATGGGGTAGCGCGCATCGATCGGTACCATCCTTGAGCTTCTCCGACTTTCGGAAGGGTTAGGGTTAGGGTTAGGGATGAAAGCACATAGGAGAAAGAGATATTCTTGAATAACTTTTTTTGTGAAGGTCGGAGAGACTTGGAAAGTGGTTGCATCTGGACTAATTTGGGTCCTGCAGATCGATTGGTACCATCCCCGAGCTTGTACGACCTTCGGAAGAGGTCGACCGACGAAATTCCCCCAAATCTGAGGAGATATTCTTGAATAACTTTTTTTGTGAAGGTCGGAGAGACTTGCAAGTAGGCTCTACCCCCACTAAATGGGGTAGCGCGCATCGATCGGTACCATCCTTGAGCTTCTCCGACTTTCGGAAGGGTTAGGGTTAGGGTTAGGGATGAAAGCACATAGGAGAAAGAGATATTCTTGAATAACTTTTTTTGTGAAGGTCGGAGAGACTTGCAAGTAGGCTCTACCCCCACTAAATGGGGTAGCGCGCATCGATCGGTACCATCCTTGAGCTTCTCCGACTTTCGGAAGGGTTAGGGTTAGGGTTAGGGATGAAAGCACATAGGAGAAAGAGATATTCTTGAATAACTTTTTTTGTGAAGGTCGGAGAGACTTGCAAGTAGGCTCTACCCCCACTAAATGGGGTAGCACGCATCGATCGGTACCATCCTTGAGCTTCTCCGACTTTCGGAAGGGTTAGGGTTAGGGTTAGGGATGAAAGCACATAGGAGAAAGAGATATTCTTGAATAACTTTTTTTGTGAAGGTCGGAGAGACTTGGAAAGTGGTTGCATCTGGACTAATTTGGGTCCTGCGGATCGATTGGTACCATCCCCGAGCTTGTACGACCTTCGGAAGAGGTCGACCGACGAAATTCCCCCAAATCTGAGGAGATATTCTTGAATAACTTTTTTTGTGAAGGTCGGAGAGACTTGCAAGTAGGCTCTACCCCCACTAAATGGGGTAGCGCGCATCGATCGGTACCATCCTTGAGCTTCTCCGACTTTCGGAAGGGTTAGGGTTAGGGTTAGGGATGAAAGCACATAGGAGAAAGAGATATTCTTGAATAACTTTTTTTGTGAAGGTCGGAGAGACTTGCAAGTAGGCTCTACCCCCACTAAATGGGGTTGCGCGCATCGATCGGTACCATCCTTGAGCTTCTCCGACTTTCGGAAGGGTTAGGGTTAGGGATGAAAGCACATAGGAGAAAGAGATATTCTTGAATAACTTTTTTTGTGAAGGTCGGAGAGACTTGGAAAGTGGTTGCATCTGGACTAATTTGGGTCCTGCGGATCGATTGGTACCATCCCCGAGCTTGTACGACCTTCGGAAGAGGTCGACCGACGAAATTCCCCCAAATCTGAGGAGATATTCTTGAATAACTTTTTTTGTGAAGGTCGGAGAGACTTGCAACTAGGCTCTACCCCCACTAAATGGGGTAGCGCGCATCGATCGGTACCATCCTTGAGCTTCTCCGACTTTCGGAAGGGTTAGGGTTAGGGTTAGGGATGAAAGCACATAGGAGAAAGAGATATTCTTGAATAACTTTTTTTGTGAAGGTCGGAGAGACTTGCAAGTAGGCTCTACCCCCACTAAATGGGGTTGCGCGCATCGATCGGTACCATCCTTGAGCTTCTCCGACTTTCGGAAGGGTTAGGGTTAGGGTTAGGGATGAAAGCACATAGGAGAAAGAGATATTCTTGAATAACTTTTTTTGTGAAGGTCGGAGAGACTTGCAAGTAGGCTCTACCCCCACTAAATGGGGTTGCGCGCATCGATCGGTACCATCCTTGAGCTTCTCCGACTTTCGGAAGGGTTAGGGTTAGGGTTAGGGATGAAAGCACATAGGAGAAAGAGATATTCTTGAATAACTTTTTTTGTGAAGGTCGGAGAGACTTGAAAAAGTGGTTGCATCTGGACTAATTTGGGTCCTGCGGATCGATTGGTACCATCCCCGAGCTTGTACGACCTTCGAAAGAGGTCGACCGACGAAATTCCCCCAAATCTGAGGAGATATTCTTGAATAACTTTTTTTGTGAAGGTCGGAGAGACTTGCAAGTAGGCTCTACCCCCACTAAATGGGGTAGCGCGCATCGATCGGTACCATCCTTGAGCTTCTCCGACTTTCGGAAGGGTTAGGGTTAGGGTTAGGGATGAAAGCACATAGGAGAAAGAGATATTCTTGAATAACTTTTTTTGTGAAGGTCGGAGAGACTTGCAAGTAGGCTCTACCCCCACTAAATGGGGTAGCGCGCATCGATCGGTACTATCCTTGAGCTTCTCCGACTTTCGGAAGGGTTAGGGTTAGGGTTAGGGATGAAAGCACATAGGAGAAAGAGATATTCTTGAATAACTTTTTTTGTGAAGGTCGGAGAGACTTGCAAGTAGGCTCTACCCCCACTAAATGGGGTTGCGCGCATCGATCGGTACCATCCTTGAGCTTCTCCGACTTTCGGAAGGGTTAGGGTTAGGGTTAGGGATGAAAGCACATAGGAGAAAGAGATATTCTTGAATAACTTTTTTTGTGAAGGTCGGAGAGACTTGCAAGTAGGCTCTACCCCCACTAAATGGGGTTGCGCGCATCGATCGGTACCATCCTTGAGCTTCTCCGACTTTCGGAAGGGTTAGGGTTAGGGATGAAAGCACATAGGAGAAAGAGATATTCTTGAATAACTTTTTTTGTGAAGGTCGGAGAGACTTGGAAAGTGGTTGCATCTGGACTAATTTGGGTCCTGCGGATCGATTGGTACCATCCCCGAGCTTGTACGACCTTCGGAAGAGGTCGACCGACGAAATTCCCCCAAATCTGAGGAGATATTCTTGAATAACTTTTTTTGTGAAGGTCGGAGAGACTTGCAAGTAGGCTCTACCCCCACTAAATGGGGTAGCGCGCATCGATCGGTACCATCCTTGAGCTTCTCCGACTTTCGGAAGGGTTAGGGTTAGGGTTAGGGATGAAAGCACATAGGAGAAAGAGATATTCTTGAATAACTTTTTTTGTGAAGGTCGGAGAGACTTGCAAGTAGGCTCTACCCCCACTAAATGGGGTAGCGCGCATCGATCGGTACCATCCTTGAGCTTCTCCGACTTTCGGAAGGGTTAGGGTTAGGGTTAGGGATGAAAGCACATAGGAGAAAGAGATATTCTTGAATAACTTTTTTTGTGAAGGTCGGAGAGACTTGGAAAGTGGTTGCATCTGGACTAATTTGGGTCCTGCGGATCGATTGGTACCATCCCCGAGCTTGTACGACCTTCGGAAGAGGTCGACCGACGAAATTCCCCCAAATCTGAGGAGATATTCTTGAATAACTTTTTTTGTGAAGGTCGGAGAGACTTGCAAGTAGGCTCTACCCCCACTAAATGGGGTAGCACGCATCGATCGGTACCATCCTTGAGCTTCTCCGACTTTCGGAAGGGTTAGGGTTAGGGTTAGGGATGAAAGCACATAGGAGAAAGAGATATTCTTGAATAACTTTTTTTGTGAAGGTCGGAGAGACTTGGAAAGTGGTTGCATCTGGACTAATTTGGGTCCTGCGGATCGATTGGTACCATCCCCGAGCTTGTACGACCTTCGGAAGAGGTCGACCGACGAAATTCCCCCAAATCTGAGGAGATATTCTTGAATAACTTTTTTTGTGAAGGTCGGAGAGACTTGCAAGTAGGCTCTACCCCCACTAAATGGGGTAGCGCACATCGATCGGTACCATCCTTGAGCTTCTCCGACTTTCGGAAGGGTTAGGGTTAGGGTTAGGGATGAAAGCACATAGGAGAAAGAGATATTCTTGAATAACTTTTTTTTTGAAGGTCGGAGAGACTTGCAAGTAGGCTCTACCCCCACTAAATGGGGTTGCGCGCATCGATCGGTACCATCCTTGAGCTTCTCCGACTTTCGGAAGGGTTAGGGTTAGGGTTAGGGATGAAAGCACATAGGAGAAAGAGATATTCTTGAATAACTTTTTTTGTGAAGGTCGGAGAGACTTGGAAAGTGGTTGCATCTGGACTAATTTGGGTCCTGCGGATCGATTGGTACCATCCCCGAGCTTGTACGACCTTCGAAAGAGGTCGACCGACGAAATTCCCCCAAATCTGAGGAGATATTCTTGAATAACTTTTTTTGTGAAGGTCGGAGAGACTTGCAACTAGGCTCTACCCCCACTAAATGGGGTAGCGCGCATCGATCGGTACCATCCTTGAGCTTCTCCGACTTTCGGAAGGGTTAGGGTTAGGGTTAGGGATGAAAGCACATAGGAGAAAGAGATATTCTTGAATAACTTTTTTTGTGAAGGTCGGAGAGACTTGCAAGTAGGCTCTACCCCCACTAAATGGGGTTGCGCGCATCGATCGGTACCATCCTTGAGCTTCTCCGACTTTCGGAAGGGTTAGGGTTAGGGATGAAAGCACATAGGAGAAAGAGATATTCTTGAATAACTTTTTTTGTGAAGGTCGGAGAGACTTGGAAAGTGGTTGCATCTGGACTAATTTGGGTCCTGCGGATCGATTGGTACCATCCCCGAGCTTGTACGACCTTCGGAAGAGGTCGACCGACGAAATTCCCCCAAATCTGAGGAGATATTCTTGAATAACTTTTTTTGTGAAGGTCGGAGAGACTTGCAAGTAGGCTCTACCCCCACTAAATGGGGTAGCGCGCATCGATCGGTACCATCCTTGAGCTTCTCCGACTTTCGGAAGGGTTAGGGTTAGGGTTAGGGATGAAAGCACATAGGAGAAAGAGATATTCTTGAATAACTTTTTTTGTGAAGGTCGGAGAGACTTGCAAGTAGGCTCTACCCCCACTAAATGGGGTAGCGCGCATCGATCGGTACCATCCTTGAGCTTCTCCGACTTTCGGAAGGGTTAGGGTTAGGGTTAGGGATGAAAGCACATAGGAGAAAGAGATATTCTTGAATAACTTTTTTTGTGAAGGTCGGAGAGACTTGCAAGTAGGCTCTACCCCCACTAAATGGGGTAGCGCGCATCGATCGGTACCATCCTTGAGCTTCTTCGACTTTCGGAAGGGTTAGGGTTAGGGTTAGGGATGAAAGCACATAGGAGAAAGAGATATTCTTGAATAACTTTTTTTGTGAAGGTCGGAGAGACTTGCAAGTAGGCTCTACCCCCACTAAATGGGGTTGCGCGCATCGATCGGTACCATCCTTGAGCTTCTCCGACTTTCGGAAGGGTTAGGGTTAGGGTTAGGGATGAAAGCACATAGGAGAAAGAGATATTCTTGAATAACTTTTTTTGTGAAGGTCGGAGAGACTTGGAAAGTGGTTGCATCTGGACTAATTTGGGTCCTGCGGATCGATTGGTACCATCCCCGAGCTTGTACGACCTTCGAAAGAGGTCGACCGACGAAATTCCCCCAAATCTGAGGAGATATTCTTGAATAACTTTTTTTGTGAAGGTCGGAGAGACTTGCAAGTAGGCTCTACCCCCACTAAATGGGGTAGCGCGCATCGATCGGTACCATCCTTGAGCTTCTCCGACTTTCGGAAGGGTTAGGGTTAGGGTTAGGGATGAAAGCACATAGGAGAAAGAGATATTCTTGAATAACTTTTTTTGTGAAGGTCGGAGAGACTTGCAAGTAGGCTCTACCCCCACTAAATGGGGTAACGCGCATCGATCGGTACTATCCTTGAGCTTCTCCGACTTTCGGAAGGGTTAGGGTTAGGGTTAGGGATGAAAGCACATAGGAGAAAGAGATATTCTTGAATAACTTTTTTTGTGAAGGTCGGAGAGACTTGCAAGTAGGCTCTACCCCCACTAAATGGGGTTGCGCGCATCGATCGGTACCATCCTTGAGCTTCTCCGACTTTCGGAAGGGTTAGGGTTAGGGATGAAAGCACATAGGAGAAAGAGATATTCTTGAATAACTTTTTTTGTGAAGGTCGGAGAGACTTGGAAAGTGGTTGCATCTGGACTAATTTGGGTCCTGCGGATCGATTGGTACCATCCCCGAGCTTGTACGACCTTTGGAAGAGGTCGACCGACGAAATTCCCCCAAATCTGAGGAGATATTCTTGAATAACTTTTTTTGTGAAGGTCGGAGAGACTTGCAAGTAGGCTCTACCCCCACTAAATGGGGTACCGCGCATCGATCGGTACCATCCTTGAGCTTCTCCGACTTTCGGAAGGGTTAGGGTTAGGGTTAGGGATGAAAGCACATAGGAGAAAGAGATATTCTTGAATAACTTTTTTTGTGAAGGTCGGAGAGACTTGCAAGTAGGCTCTACCCCCACTAAATGGGGTAGCGCGCATCGATCGGTACCATCCTTGAGCTTCTCCGACTTTCGGAAGGGTTAGGGTTAGGGTTAGGGATGAAAGCACATAGGAGAAAGAGATATTCTTGAATAACTTTTTTTGTGAAGGTCGGAGAGACTTGGAAAGTGGTTGCATCTGGACTAATTTGGGTCCTGCAGATCGATTGGTACCATCCCCGAGCTTGTACGACCTTCGGAAGAGGTCGACCGACGAAATTCCCCCAAATCTGAGGAGATATTCTTGAATAACTTTTTTTGTGAAGGTCGGAGAGACTTGCAAGTAGGCTCTACCCCCACTAAATGGGGTAGCGCGCATCGATCGGTACCATCCTTGAGCTTCTCCGACTTTCGGAAGGGTTAGGGTTAGGGTTAGGGATGAAAGCACATAGGAGAAAGAGATATTCTTGAATAACTTTTTTTGTGAAGGTCGGAGAGACTTGCAAGTAGGCTCTACCCCCACTAAATGGGGTAGCGCGCATCGATCGGTACCATCCTTGAGCTTCTCCGACTTTCGGAAGGGTTAGGGTTAGGGTTAGGGATGAAAGCACATAGGAGAAAGAGATATTCTTGAATAACTTTTTTTGTGAAGGTCGGAGAGACTTGCAAGTAGGCTCTACCCCCACTAAATGGGGTAGCACGCATCGATCGGTACCATCCTTGAGCTTCTCCGACTTTCGGAAGGGTTAGGGTTAGGGTTAGGGATGAAAGCACATAGGAGAAAGAGATATTCTTGAATAACTTTTTTTGTGAAGGTCGGAGAGACTTGGAAAGTGGTTGCATCTGGACTAATTTGGGTCCTGCGGATCGATTGGTACCATCCCCGAGCTTGTACGACCTTCGGAAGAGGTCGACCGACGAAATTCCCCCAAATCTGAGGAGATATTCTTGAATAACTTTTTTTGTGAAGGTCGGAGAGACTTGCAAGTAGGCTCTACCCCCACTAAATGGGGTAGCGCGCATCGATCGGTACCATCCTTGAGCTTCTCCGACTTTCGGAAGGGTTAGGGTTAGGGTTAGGGATGAAAGCACATAGGAGAAAGAGATATTCTTGAATAACTTTTTTTGTGAAGGTCGGAGAGACTTGCAAGTAGGCTCTACCCCCACTAAATGGGGTTGCGCGCATCGATCGGTACCATCCTTGAGCTTCTCCGACTTTCGGAAGGGTTAGGGTTAGGGATGAAAGCACATAGGAGAAAGAGATATTCTTGAATAACTTTTTTTGTGAAGGTCGGAGAGACTTGGAAAGTGGTTGCATCTGGACTAATTTGGGTCCTGCGGATCGATTGGTACCATCCCCGAGCTTGTACGACCTTCGGAAGAGGTCGACCGACGAAATTCCCCCAAATCTGAGGAGATATTCTTGAATAACTTTTTTTGTGAAGGTCGGAGAGACTTGCAACTAGGCTCTACCCCCACTAAATGGGGTAGCGCGCATCGATCGGTACCATCCTTGAGCTTCTCCGACTTTCGGAAGGGTTAGGGTTAGGGTTAGGGATGAAAGCACATAGGAGAAAGAGATATTCTTGAATAACTTTTTTTGTGAAGGTCGGAGAGACTTGCAAGTAGGCTCTACCCCCACTAAATGGGGTTGCGCGCATCGATCGGTACCATCCTTGAGCTTCTCCGACTTTCGGAAGGGTTAGGGTTAGGGTTAGGGATGAAAGCACATAGGAGAAAGAGATATTCTTGAATAACTTTTTTTGTGAAGGTCGGAGAGACTTGCAAGTAGGCTCTACCCCCACTAAATGGGGTTGCGCGCATCGATCGGTACCATCCTTGAGCTTCTCCGACTTTCGGAAGGGTTAGGGTTAGGGTTAGGGATGAAAGCACATAGGAGAAAGAGATATTCTTGAATAACTTTTTTTGTGAAGGTCGGAGAGACTTGCAAGTAGGCTCTACCCCCACTAAATGGGGTTGCGCGCATCGATCGGTACCATCCTTGAGCTTCTCCGACTTTCGGAAGGGTTAGGGTTAGGGATGAAAGCACATAGGAGAAAGAGATATTCTTGAATAACTTTTTTTGTGAAGGTCGGAGAGACTTGGAAAGTGGTTGCATCTGGACTAATTTGGGTCCTGCGGATCGATTGGTACCATCCCCGAGCTTGTACGACCTTTGGAAGAGGTCGACCGACGAAATTCCCCCAAATCTGAGGAGATATTCTTGAATAACTTTTTTTGTGAAGGTCGGAGAGACTTGCAAGTAGGCTCTACCCCCACTAAATGGGGTACCGCGCATCGATCGGTACCATCCTTGAGCTTCTCCGACTTTCGGAAGGGTTAGGGTTAGGGTTAGGGATGAAAGCACATAGGAGAAAGAGATATTCTTGAATAACTTTTTTTGTGAAGGTCGGAGAGACTTGCAAGTAGGCTCTACCCCCACTAAATGGGGTAGCGCGCATCGATCGGTACCATCCTTGAGCTTCTCCGACTTTCGGAAGGGTTAGGGTTAGGGTTAGGGATGAAAGCACATAGGAGAAAGAGATATTCTTGAATAACTTTTTTTGTGAAGGTCGGAGAGACTTGGAAAGTGGTTGCATCTGGACTAATTTGGGTCCTGCAGATCGATTGGTACCATCCCCGAGCTTGTACGACCTTCGGAAGAGGTCGACCGACGAAATTCCCCCAAATCTGAGGAGATATTCTTGAATAACTTTTTTTGTGAAGGTCGGAGAGACTTGCAAGTAGGCTCTACCCCCACTAAATGGGGTAGCGCGCATCGATCGGTACCATCCTTGAGCTTCTCCGACTTTCGGAAGGGTTAGGGTTAGGGTTAGGGATGAAAGCACATAGGAGAAAGAGATATTCTTGAATAACTTTTTTTGTGAAGGTCGGAGAGACTTGCAAGTAGGCTCTACCCCCACTAAATGGGGTAGCGCGCATCGATCGGTACCATCCTTGAGCTTCTCCGACTTTCGGAAGGGTTAGGGTTAGGGATGAAAGCACATAGGAGAAAGAGATATTCTTGAATAACTTTTTTTGTGAAGGTCGGAGAGACTTGCAAGTAGGCTCTACCCCCACTAAATGGGGTAGCACGCATCGATCGGTACCATCCTTGAGCTTCTCCGACTTTCGGAAGGGTTAGGGTTAGGGTTAGGGATGAAAGCACATAGGAGAAAGAGATATTCTTGAATAACTTTTTTTGTGAAGGTCGGAGAGACTTGGAAAGTGGTTGCATCTGGACTAATTTGGGTCCTGCGGATCGATTGGTACCATCCCCGAGCTTGTACGACCTTCGGAAGAGGTCGACCGACGAAATTCCCCCAAATCTGAGGAGATATTCTTGAATAACTTTTTTTGTGAAGGTCGGAGAGACTTGCAAGTAGGCTCTACCCCCACTAAATGGGGTAGCGCGCATCGATCGGTACCATCCTTGAGCTTCTCCGACTTTCGGAAGGGTTAGGGTTAGGGTTAGGGATGAAAGCACATAGGAGAAAGAGATATTCTTGAATAACTTTTTTTGTGAAGGTCGGAGAGACTTGCAAGTAGGCTCTACCCCCACTAAATGGGGTACCGCGCATCGATCGGTACCATCCTTGAGCTTCTCCGACTTTCGGAAGGGTTAGGGTTAGGGTTAGGGATGAAAGCACATAGGAGAAAGAGATATTCTTGAATAACTTTTTTTGTGAAGGTCGGAGAGACTTGCAAGTAGGCTCTACCCCCACTAAATGGGGTAGCGCGCATCGATCGGTACCATCCTTGAGCTTCTCCGACTTTCGGAAGGGTTAGGGTTAGGGTTAGGGATGAAAGCACATAGGAGAAAGAGATATTCTTGAATAACTTTTTTTGTGAAGGTCGGAGAGACTTGGAAAGTGGTTGCATCTGGACTAATTTGGGTCCTGCAGATCGATTGGTACCATCCCCGAGCTTGTACGACCTTCGGAAGAGGTCGACCGACGAAATTCCCCCAAATCTGAGGAGATATTCTTGAATAACTTTTTTTGTGAAGGTCGGAGAGACTTGCAAGTAGGCTCTACCCCCACTAAATGGGGTAGCGCGCATCGATCGGTACCATCCTTGAGCTTCTCCGACTTTCGGAAGGGTTAGGGTTAGGGTTAGGGATGAAAGCACATAGGAGAAAGAGATATTCTTGAATAACTTTTTTTGTGAAGGTCGGAGAGACTTGCAAGTAGGCTCTACCCCCACTAAATGGGGTAGCGCGCATCGATCGGTACCATCCTTGAGCTTCTCCGACTTTCGGAAGGGTTAGGGTTAGGGTTAGGGATGAAAGCACATAGGAGAAAGAGATATTCTTGAATAACTTTTTTTGTGAAGGTCGGAGAGACTTGCAAGTAGGCTCTACCCCCACTAAATGGGGTAGCACGCATCGATCGGTACCATCCTTGAGCTTCTCCGACTTTCGGAAGGGTTAGGGTTAGGGTTAGGGATGAAAGCACATAGGAGAAAGAGATATTCTTGAATAACTTTTTTTGTGAAGGTCGGAGAGACTTGGAAAGTGGTTGCATCTGGACTAATTTGGGTCCTGCGGATCGATTGGTACCATCCCCGAGCTTGTACGACCTTCGGAAGAGGTCGACCGACGAAATTCCCCCAAATCTGAGGAGATATTCTTGAATAACTTTTTTTGTGAAGGTCGGAGAGACTTGCAAGTAGGCTCTACCCCCACTAAATGGGGTAGCGCGCATCGATCGGTACCATCCTTGAGCTTCTCCGACTTTCGGAAGGGTTAGGGTTAGGGTTAGGGATGAAAGCACATAGGAGAAAGAGATATTCTTGAATAACTTTTTTTGTGAAGGTCGGAGAGACTTGCAAGTAGGCTCTACCCCCACTAAATGGGGTTGCGCGCATCGATCGGTACCATCCTTGAGCTTCTCCGACTTTCGGAAGGGTTAGGGTTAGGGATGAAAGCACATAGGAGAAAGAGATATTCTTGAATAACTTTTTTTGTGAAGGTCGGAGAGACTTGGAAAGTGGTTGCATCTGGACTAATTTGGGTCCTGCGGATCGATTGGTACCATCCCCGAGCTTGTACGACCTTCGGAAGAGGTCGACCGACGAAATTCCCCCAAATCTGAGGAGATATTCTTGAATAACTTTTTTTGTGAAGGTCGGAGAGACTTGCAACTAGGCTCTACCCCCACTAAATGGGGTAGCGCGCATCGATCGGTACCATCCTTGAGCTTCTCCGACTTTCGGAAGGGTTAGGGTTAGGGTTAGGGATGAAAGCACATAGGAGAAAGAGATATTCTTGAATAACTTTTTTTGTGAAGGTCGGAGAGACTTGCAAGTAGGCTCTACCCCCACTAAATGGGGTTGCGCGCATCGATCGGTACCATCCTTGAGCTTCTCCGACTTTCGGAAGGGTTAGGGTTAGGGTTAGGGATGAAAGCACATAGGAGAAAGAGATATTCTTGAATAACTTTTTTTGTGAAGGTCGGAGAGACTTGCAAGTAGGCTCTACCCCCACTAAATGGGGTTGCGCGCATCGATCGGTACCATCCTTGAGCTTCTCCGACTTTCGGAAGGGTTAGGGTTAGGGTTAGGGATGAAAGCACATAGGAGAAAGAGATATTCTTGAATAACTTTTTTTGTGAAGGTCGGAGAGACTTGGAAAGTGGTTGCATCTGGACTAATTTGGGTCCTGCGGATCGATTGGTACCATCCCCGAGCTTGTACGACCTTCGAAAGAGGTCGACCGACGAAATTCCCCCAAATCTGAGGAGATATTCTTGAATAACTTTTTTTGTGAAGGTCGGAGAGACTTGCAAGTAGGCTCTACCCCCACTAAATGGGGTAGCGCGCATCGATCGGTACCATCCTTGAGCTTCTCCGACTTTCGGAAGGGTTAGGGTTAGGGTTAGGGATGAAAGCACATAGGAGAAAGAGATATTCTTGAATAACTTTTTTTGTGAAGGTCGGAGAGACTTGCAAGTAGGCTCTACCCCCACTAAATGGGGTAGCGCGCATCGATCGGTACTATCCTTGAGCTTCTCCGACTTTCGGAAGGGTTAGGGTTAGGGTTAGGGATGAAAGCACATAGGAGAAAGAGATATTCTTGAATAACTTTTTTTGTGAAGGTCGGAGAGACTTGCAAGTAGGCTCTACCCCCACTAAATGGGGTTGCGCGCATCGATCGGTACCATCCTTGAGCTTCTCCGACTTTCGGAAGGGTTAGGGTTAGGGTTAGGGATGAAAGCACATAGGAGAAAGAGATATTCTTGAATAACTTTTTTTGTGAAGGTCGGAGAGACTTGCAAGTAGGCTCTACCCCCACTAAATGGGGTTGCGCGCATCGATCGGTACCATCCTTGAGCTTCTCCGACTTTCGGAAGGGTTAGGGTTAGGGTTAGGGATGAAAGCACATAGGAGAAAGAGATATTCTTGAATAACTTTTTTTGTGAAGGTCGGAGAGACTTGCAAGTAGGCTTTACCCCCACTAAATGGGGTTGCGCGCATCGATCGCTACCATCCTTGAGCTTCTCCGACTTTCGGAAGGGTTAGGGTTAGGGTTAGGGATGAAAGCACATAGGAGAAAGAGATATTCTTGAATAACTTTTTTTGTGAAGGTCGGAGAGACTTGGAAAGTGGTTGCATCTGGACTAATTTGGGTCCTGCAGATCGATTGGTACCATCCCCGAGCTTGTACGACCTTCGGAAGAGGTCGACCGACGAAATTCCCCCAAATCTGAGGAGATATTCTTGAATAACTTTTTTTGTGAAGGTCGGAGAGACTTGCAAGTAGGCTCTACCCCCACTAAATGGGGTAGCGCGCATCGATCAGTACCATCCTTGAGCTTCTCCGACTTTCGGAAGGGTTAGGGTTAGGGTTAGGGATGAAAGCACATAGGAGAAAGAGATATTCTTGAATAACTTTTTTTGTGAAGGTCGGAGAGACTTGCAAGTAGGCTTTACCCCCACTAAATGGGGTTGCGCACATCGATCGCTACCATCCTTGAGCTTCTCCGACTTTCGGAAGGGTTAGGGTTAGGGTTAGGGATGAAAGCACATAGGAGAAAGAGATATTCTTGAATAACTTTTTTTGTGAAGGTCGGAGAGACTTGGAAAGTGGTTGCATCTGGACTAATTTGGGTCCTGCAGATCGATTGGTACCATCCCCGAGCTTGTACGACCTTCGGAAGAGGTCGACCGACGAAATTCCCCCAAATCTGAGGAGATATTCTTGAATAACTTTTTTTGTGAAGGTCGGAGAGACTTGCAAGTAGGCTCTACCCCCACTAAATGGGGTAGCGCGCATCGATCAGTACCATCCTTGAGCTTCTCCGACTTTCGGAAGGGTTAGGGTTAGGGTTAGGGATGAAAGCACATAGGAGAAAGAGATATTCTTGAATAACTTTTTTTGTGAAGGTCGGAGAGACTTGCAAGTAGGCTTTACCCCCACTAAATGGGGTTGCGCGCATCGATCGCTACCATCCTTGAGCTTCTCCGACTTTCGGAAGGGTTAGGGTTAGGGTTAGGGATGAAAGCACATAGGAGAAAGAGATATTCTTGAATAACTTTTTTTGTGAAGGTCGGAGAGACTTGCAAGTAGGCTCTACCCCCACTAAATGGGGTTGCGCGCATCGATCGGTACCATCCTTGAGCTTCTCCGACTTTCGGAAGGGTTAGGGTTAGGGTTAGGGATGAAAGCACATAGGAGAAAGAGATATTCTTGAATAACTTTTTTTGTGAAGGTCGGAGAGACTTGCAAGTAGGCTCTACCCCCACTAAATGGGGTTGCGCGCATCGATCGGTACCATCCTTGAGCTTCTCCGACTTTCGGAAGGGTTAGGGTTAGGGTTAGGGATGAAAGCACATAGGAGAAAGAGATATTCTTGAATAACTTTTTTTGTGAAGGTCGGAGAGACTTGGAAAGTGGTTGCATCTGGACTAATTTGGGTCCTGCAGATCGATTGGTACCATCCCCGAGCTTGTACGACCTTCGAAAGAGGTCGACCGACGAAATTCCCCCAAATCTGAGGAGATATTCTTGAATAACTTTTTTTGTGAAGGTCGGAGAGACTTGCAAGTAGGCTCTACCCCCACTAAATGGGGTAGCGCGCATCGATCGGTACCATCCTTGAGCTTCTCCGACTTTCGGAAGGGTTAGGGTTAGGGTTAGGGATGAAAGCACATAGGAGAAAGAGATATTCTTGAATAACTTTTTTTGTGAAGGTCGGAGAGACTTGCAAGTAGGCTCTACCCCCACTAAATGGGGTAGCGCGCATCGATTGGTACTATCCTTGAGCTTCTCCGACTTTCGGAAGGGTTAGGGTTAGGGTTAGGGATGAAAGCACATAGGAGAAAGAGATATTCTTGAATAACTTTTTTTGTGAAGGTCGGAGAGACTTGCAAGTAGGCTTTACCCCCACTAAATGGGGTTGCGCGCATCGATCGCTACCATCCTTGAGCTTCTCCGACTTTCGGAAGGGTTAGGGTTAGGGTTAGGGATGAAAGCACATAGGAGAAAGAGATATTCTTGAATAACTTTTTTTGTGAAGGTCGGAGAGACTTGGAAAGTGGTTGCATCTGGACTAATTTGGGTCCTGCAGATCGATTGGTACCATCCCCGAGCTTGTACGACCTTCGGAAGAGGTCGACCGACGAAATTCCCCCAAATCTGAGGAGATATTCTTGAATAACTTTTTTTGTGAAGGTCGGAGAGACTTGCAAGTAGGCTCTACCCCCACTAAATGGGGTAGCGCGCATCGATCAGTACCATCCTTGAGCTTCTCCGACTTTCGGAAGGGTTAGGGTTAGGGTTAGGGATGAAAGCACATAGGAGAAAGAGATATTCTTGAATAACTTTTTTTGTGAAGGTCGGAGAGACTTGCAAGTAGGCTTTACCCCCACTAAATGGGGTTGCGCGCATCGATCGCTACCATCCTTGAGCTTCTCCGACTTTCGGAAGGGTTAGGGTTAGGGTTAGGGATGAAAGCACATAGGAGAAAGAGATATTCTTGAATAACTTTTTTTGTGAAGGTCGGAGAGACTTGGAAAGTGGTTGCATCTGGACTAATTTGGGTCCTGCGGATCGATTGGTACCATCCCCGAGCTTGTACGACCTTCGAAAGAGGTCGACCGACGAAATTCCCCCAAATCTGAGGAGATATTCTTGAATAACTTTTTTTGTGAAGGTCGGAGAGACTTGCAAGTAGGCTCTACCCCCACTAAATGGGGTAGCGCGCATCGATCGGTACCATCCTTGAGCTTCTCCGACTTTCGGAAGGGTTAGGGTTAGGGTTAGGGATGAAAGCACATAGGAGAAAGAGATATTCTTGAATAACTTTTTTTGTGAAGGTCGGAGAGACTTGCAAGTAGGCTCTACCCCCACTAAATGGGGTAGCGCGCATCGATCGGTACCATCCTTGAGCTTCTCCGACTTTCGGAAGGGTTAGGGTTAGGGTTAGGGATGAAAGCACATAGGAGAAAGAGATATTCTTGAATAACTTTTTTTGTGAAGGTCGGAGAGACTTGCAAGTAGGCTCTACCCCCACTAAATGGGGTAGCGCGCATCGATCGGTACCATCCTTGAGCTTCTCCGACTTTTGGAAGGGTTAGGGTTAGGGTTAGGGATGAAAGCACATAGGAGAAAGAGATATTCTTGAATAACTTTTTTTGTGAAGGTCGGAGAGACTTGGAAAGTGGTTGCATCTGGACTAATTTGGGTCCTGCAGATCGATTGGTACCATCCCCGAGCTTGTACGACCTTCGGAAGAGGTCGACCGACGAAATTCCCCCAAATCTGAGGAGATATTCTTGAATAACTTTTTTTGTGAAGGTCGGAGAGACTTGCAAGTAGGCTCTACCCCCACTAAATGGGGTAGCGCGCATCGATCGGTACCATCCTTGAGCTTCTCCGACTTTCGGAAGGGTTAGGGTTAGGGTTAGGGATGAAAGCACATAGGAGAAAGAGATATTCTTGAATAACTTTTTTTGTGAAGGTCGGAGAGACTTGCAAGTAGGCTCTACCCCCACTAAATGGGGTTGCGCGCATCGATCGGTACCATCCTTGAGCTTCTCCGACTTTCGGAAGGGTTAGGGTTAGGGTTAGGGATGAAAGCACATAGGAGAAAGAGATATTCTTGAATAACTTTTTTTGTGAAGGTCGGAGAGACTTGCAAGTAGGCTTTACCCCCACTAAATGGGGTTGCGCGCATCGATCGCTACCATCCTTGAGCTTCTCCGACTTTCGGAAGGGTTAGGGTTAGGGTTAGGGATGAAAGCACATAGGAGAAAGAGATATTCTTGAATAACTTTTTTTGTGAAGGTCGGAGAGACTTGGAAAGTGGTTGCATCTGGACTAATTTGGGTCCTGCAGATCGATTGGTACCATCCCCGAGCTTGTACGACCTTCGGAAGAGGTCGACCGACGAAATTCCCCCAAATCTGAGGAGATATTCTTGAATAACTTTTTTTGTGAAGGTCGGAGAGACTTGCAAGTAGGCTCTACCCCCACTAAATGGGGTAGCGCGCATCGATCAGTACCATCCTTGAGCTTCTCCGACTTTCGGAAGGGTTAGGGTTAGGGTTAGGGATGAAAGCACATAGGAGAAAGAGATATTCTTGAATAACTTTTTTTGTGAAGGTCGGAGAGACTTGCAAGTAGGCTTTACCCCCACTAAATGGGGTTGCGCGCATCGATCGCTACCATCCTTGAGCTTCTCCGACTTTCGGAAGGGTTAGGGTTAGGGTTAGGGATGAAAGCACATAGGAGAAAGAGATATTCTTGAATAACTTTTTTTGTGAAGGTCGGAGAGACTTGGAAAGTGGTTGCATCTGGACTAATTTGGGTCCTGCGGATCGATTGGTACCATCCCCGAGCTTGTACGACCTTCGAAAGAGGTCGACCGACGAAATTCCCCCAAATCTGAGGAGATATTCTTGAATAACTTTTTTTGTGAAGGTCGGAGAGACTTGCAAGTAGGCTCTACCCCCACTAAATGGGGTAGCGCGCATCGATCGGTACCATCCTTGAGCTTCTCCGACTTTCGGAAGGGTTAGGGTTAGGGTTAGGGATGAAAGCACATAGGAGAAAGAGATATTCTTGAATAACTTTTTTTGTGAAGGTCGGAGAGACTTGCAAGTAGGCTCTACCCCCACTAAATGGGGTAGCGCGCATCGATCGGTACCATCCTTGAGCTTCTCCGACTTTCGGAAGGGTTAGGGTTAGGGTTAGGGATGAAAGCACATAGGAGAAAGAGATATTCTTGAATAACTTTTTTTGTGAAGGTCGGAGAGACTTGCAAGTAGGCTCTACCCCCACTAAATGGGGTAGCGCGCATCGATCGGTACCATCCTTGAGCTTCTCCGACTTTTGGAAGGGTTAGGGTTAGGGTTAGGGATGAAAGCACATAGGAGAAAGAGATATTCTTGAATAACTTTTTTTGTGAAGGTCGGAGAGACTTGGAAAGTGGTTGCATCTGGACTAATTTGGGTCCTGCAGATCGATTGGTACCATCCCCGAGCTTGTACGACCTTCGGAAGAGGTCGACCGACGAAATTCCCCCAAATCTGAGGAGATATTCTTGAATAACTTTTTTTGTGAAGGTCGGAGAGACTTGCAAGTAGGCTCTACCCCCACTAAATGGGGTAGCGCGCATCGATCGGTACCATCCTTGAGCTTCTCCGACTTTCGGAAGGGTTAGGGTTAGGGTTAGGGATGAAAGCACATAGGAGAAAGAGATATTCTTGAATAACTTTTTTTGTGAAGGTCGGAGAGACTTGCAAGTAGGCTCTACCCCCACTAAATGGGGTTGCGCGCATCGATCGGTACCATCCTTGAGCTTCTCCGACTTTCGGAAGGGTTAGGGTTAGGGTTAGGGATGAAAGCACATAGGAGAAAGAGATATTCTTGAATAACTTTTTTTGTGAAGGTCGGAGAGACTTGGAAAGTGGTTGCATCTGGACTAATTTGGGTCCTGCGGATCGATTGGTACCATCCCCGAGCTTGTACGACCTTCGAAAGAGGTCGACCGACGAAATTCCCCCAAATCTGAGGAGATATTCTTGAATAACTTTTTTTGTGAAGGTCGGAGAGACTTGCAACTAGGCTCTACCCCCACTAAATGGGGTAGCGCGCATCGATCGGTACCATCCTTGAGCTTCTCCGACTTTCGGAAGGGTTAGGGTTAGGGTTAGGGATGAAAGCACATAGGAGAAAGAGATATTCTTGAATAACTTTTTTTGTGAAGGTCGGAGAGACTTGCAAGTAGGCTCTACCCCCACTAAATGGGGTTGCGCGCATCGATCGGTACCATCCTTGAGCTTCTCCGACTTTCGGAAGGGTTAGGGTTAGGGATGAAAGCACATAGGAGAAAGAGATATTCTTGAATAACTTTTTTTGTGAAGGTCGGAGAGACTTGGAAAGTGGTTGCATCTGGACTAATTTGGGTCCTGCGGATCGATTGGTACCATCCCCGAGCTTGTACGACCTTCGGAAGAGGTCGACCGACGAAATTCCCCCAAATCTGAGGAGATATTCTTGAATAACTTTTTTTGTGAAGGTCGGAGAGACTTGCAAGTAGGCTCTACCCCCACTAAATGGGGTAGCGCGCATCGATCGGTACCATCTTTGAGCTTCTCCGACTTTCGGAAGGGTTAGGGTTAGGGTTAGGGATGAAAGCACATAGGAGAAAGAGATATTCTTGAATAACTTTTTTTGTGAAGGTCGGAGAGACTTGGAAAGTGGTTGCATCTGGACTAATTTGGGTCCTGCAGATCGATTGGTACCATCCCCGAGCTTGTACGACCTTCGGAAGAGGTCGACCGACGAAATTCCCCCAAATCTGAGGAGATATTCTTGAATAACTTTTTTTGTGAAGGTCGGAGAGACTTGCAACTAGGCTCTACCCCCACTAAATGGGGTAGCGCGCATCGATCGGTACCATCCTTGAGCTTCTCCGACTTTCGGAAGGGTTAGGGTTAGGGTTAGGGATGAAAGCACATAGGAGAAAGAGATATTCTTGAATAACTTTTTTTGTGAAGGTCGGAGAGACTTGCAAGTAGGCTCTACCCCCACTAAATGGGGTTGCGCGCATCGATCGGTACCATCTTTGAGCTTCTCCGACTTTCGGAAGGGTTAGGGTTAGGGTTAGGGATGAAAGCACATAGGAGAAAGAGATATTCTTGAATAACTTTTTTTGTGAAGGTCGGAGAGACTTGGAAAGTGGTTGCATCTGGACTAATTTGGGTCCTGCGGATCGATTGGTACCATCCCCGAGCTTGTACGACCTTCGGAAGAGGTCGACCGACGAAATTCCCCCAAATCTGAGGAGATATTCTTGAATAACTTTTTTTGTGAAGGTCGGAGAGACTTGCAAGTAGGCTCTACCCCCACTAAACGGGGTAGCGCGCATCGATCGGTACCATCCTTGAGCTTCTCCGACTTTCGGAAGGGTTAGGGTTAGGGTTAGGGATGAAAGCACATAGGAGAAAGAGATATTCTTGAATAACTTTTTTTGTGAAGGTCGGAGAGACTTGCAAGTAGGCTCTACCCCCACTAAATGGGGTTGCGCGCATCGATCGGTACCATCCTTGAGCTTCTCCGACTTTCGGAAGGGTTAGGGTTAGGGTTAGGGATGAAAGCACATAGGAGAAAGAGATATTCTTGAATAACTTTTTTTGTGAAGGTCGGAGAGACTTGGAAAGTGGTTGCATCTGGACTAATTTGGGTCCTGCGGATCGATTGGTACCATCCCCGAGCTTGTACGACCTTCGAAAGAGGTCGACCGACGAAATTCCCCCAAATCTGAGGAGATATTCTTGAATAACTTTTTTTGTGAAGGTCGGAGAGACTTGCAACTAGGCTCTACCCCCACTAAATGGGGTAGCGCGCATCGATCGGTACCATCCTTGAGCTTCTCCGACTTTCGGAAGGGTTAGGGTTAGGGTTAGGGATGAAAGCACATAGGAGAAAGAGATATTCTTGAATAACTTTTTTTGTGAAGGTCGGAGAGACTTGCAAGTAGGCTCTACCCCCACTAAATGGGGTTGCGCGCATCGATCGGTACCATCCTTGAGCTTCTCCGACTTTCGGAAGGGTTAGGGTTAGGGATGAAAGCACATAGGAGAAAGAGATATTCTTGAATAACTTTTTTTGTGAAGGTCGGAGAGACTTGGAAAGTGGTTGCATCTGGACTAATTTGGGTCCTGCGGATCGATTGGTACCATCCCCGAGCTTGTACGACCTTCGGAAGAGGTCGACCGACGAAATTCCCCCAAATCTGAGGAGATATTCTTGAATAACTTTTTTTGTGAAGGTCGGAGAGACTTGCAAGTAGGCTCTACCCCCACTAAATGGGGTAGCGCGCATCGATCGGTACCATCCTTGAGCTTCTCCGACTTTCGGAAGGGTTAGGGTTAGGGATGAAAGCACATAGGAGAAAGAGATATTCTTGAATAACTTTTTTTGTGAAGGTCGGAGAGACTTGCAAGTAGGCTCTACCCCCACTAAATGGGGTAGCGCGCATCGATCGGTACCATCCTTGAGCTTCTCCGACTTTCGGAAGGGTTAGGGTTAGGGTTAGGGATGAAAGCACATAGGAGAAAGAGATATTCTTGAATAACTGTTTTTGTGAAGGTCGGAGAGACTTGCAAGTAGGCTCTACCCCCACTAAATGGGGTAGCGCGCATCGATCGGTACCATCCTTGAGCTTCTCCGACTTTCGGAAGGGTTAGGGTTAGGGTTAGGGATGAAAGCACATAGGAGAAAGAGATATTCTTGAATAACTTTTTTTGTGAAGGTCGGAGAGACTTGCAAGTAGGCTCTACCCCCACTAAATGGGGGAGCGCGCATCGATCGGTACCATCCTTGAGCTTCTCCGACTTTCGGAAGGGTTAGGGTTAGGGTTAGGGATGAAAGCACATAGGAGAAAGAGATATTCTTGAATAACTTTTTTTGTGAAGGTCGGAGAGACTTGCAAGTAGGCTCTACCCCCACTAAATGGGGTAGCGCGCATCGATCGGTACCATCCTTGAGCTTCTCCGACTTTCGGAAGGGTTAGGGTTAGGGTTAGGGATGAAAGCACATAGGAGAAAGAGATATTCTTGAATAACTTTTTTTGTGAAGGTCGGAGAGACTTGGAAAGTGGTTGCATCTGGACTAATTTGGGTCCTGCGGATCGATTGGTACCATCCCCGAGCTTGTACGACCTTCGGAAGAGGTCGACCGACGAAATTCCCCCAAATCTGAGGAGATATTCTTGAATAACTTTTTTTGTGAAGGTTGGAGAGACTTGCAAGTAGGCTCTACCCCCACTAAATGGGGTAGCGCGCATCGATCGGTACCATCCTTGAGCTTCTCCGACTTTCGGAAGGGTTAGGGTTAGGGATGAAAGCACATAGGAGAAAGAGATATTCTTGAATAACTTTTTTTGTGAAGGTCGGAGAGACTTGCAAGTAGGCTCTACCCCCACTAAATGGGGTTGCGCGCATCGATCGGTACCATCCTTGAGCTTCTCCGACTTTCGGAAGGGTTAGGGTTAGGGTTAGGGATGAAAGCACATAGGAGAAAGAGATATTCTTGAATAACTTTTTTTGTGAAGGTCGGAGAGACTTGGAAAGTGGTTGCATCTGGACTAATTTGGGTCCTGCGGATCGATTGGTACCATCCCCGAGCTTGTACGACCTTCGAAAGAGGTCGACCGACGAAATTCCCCCAAATCTGAGGAGATATTCTTGAATAACTTTTTTTGTGAAGGTCGGAGAGACTTGCAACTAGGCTCTACCCCCACTAAATGGGGTAGCGCGCATCGATCGGTACCATCCTTGAGCTTCTCCGACTTTCGGAAGGGTTAGGGTTAGGGTTAGGGATGAAAGCACATAGGAGAAAGAGATATTCTTGAATAACTTTTTTTGTGAAGGTCGGAGAGACTTGCAAGTAGGCTCTACCCCCACTAAATGGGGTTGCGCGCATCGATCGGTACCATCCTTGAGCTTCTCCGACTTTCGGAAGGGTTAGGGTTAGGGTTAGGGATGAAAGCACATAGGAGAAAGAGATATTCTTGAATAACTTTTTTTGTGAAGGTCGGAGAGACTTGGAAAGTGGTTGCATCTGGACTAATTTGGGTCCTGCGGATCGATTGGTACCATCCCCGAGCTTGTACGACCTTCGAAAGAGGTCGACCGACGAAATTCCCCCAAATCTGAGGAGATATTCTTGAATAACTTTTTTTGTGAAGGTCGGAGAGACTTGCAACTAGGCTCTACCCCCACTAAATGGGGTAGCACGCATCGATCGGTACCATCCTTGAGCTTCTCCGACTTTCGGAAGGGTTAGGGTTAGGGTTAGGGATGAAAGCACATAGGAGAAAGAGATATTCTTGAATAACTTTTTTTGTGAAGGTCGGAGAGACTTGCAAGTAGGCTCTACCCCCACTAAATGGGGTTGCGCGCATCGATCGGTACCATCCTTGAGCTTCTCCGACTTTCGGAAGGGTTAGGGTTAGGGATGAAAGCACATAGGAGAAAGAGATATTCTTGAATAACTTTTTTTGTGAAGGTCGGAGAGACTTGAAAAGTGGTTGCATCTGGACTAATTTGGGTCCTGCGGATCGATTGGTACCATCCCCGAGCTTGTACGACCTTCGGAAGAGGTCGACCGACGAAATTCCCCCAAATCTGAGGAGATATTCTTGAATAACTTTTTTTGTGAAGGTCGGAGAGACTTGCAAGTAGGCTCTACCCCCACTAAATGGGGTAGCGCGCATCGATCGGTACCATCCTTGAGCTTCTCCGACTTTCGGAAGGGTTAGGGTTAGGGTTAGGGATGAAAGCACATAGGAGAAAGAGATATTCTTGAATAACTTTTTTTGTGAAGGTCGGAGAGACTTGCAAGTAGGCTCTACCCCCACTAAATGGGGTAGCGCGCATCGATCGGTACCATCCTTGAGCTTCTCCGACTTTCGGAAGGGTTAGGGTTAGGGTTAGGGATGAAAGCACATAGGAGAAAGAGATATTCTTGAATAACTGTTTTTGTGAAGGTCGGAGAGACTTGCAAGTAGGCTCTACCCCCACTAAATGGGGTAGCGCGCATCGATCGGTACCATCCTTGAGCTTCTCCGACTTTCGGAAGGGTTAGGGTTAGGGTTAGGGATGAAAGCACATAGGAGAAAGAGATATTCTTGAATAACTTTTTTTGTGAAGGTCGGAGAGACTTGCAAGTAGGCTCTACCCCCACTAAATGGGGTAGCGCGCATCGATCGGTACCATCCTTGAGCTTCTCCGACTTTCGGAAGGGTTAGGGTTAGGGTTAGGGATGAAAGCACATAGGAGAAAGAGATATTCTTGAATAACTTTTTTTGTGAAGGTCGGAGAGACTTGCAAGTAGGCTCTACCCCCACTAAATGGGGTAGCGCGCATCGATCGGTACCATCCTTGAGCTTCTCCGACTTTCGGAAGGGTTAGGGTTAGGGTTAGGGATGAAAGCACATAGGAGAAAGAGATATTCTTGAATAACTTTTTTTGTGAAGGTCGGAGAGACTTGGAAAGTGGTTGCATCTGGACTAATTTGGGTCCTGCGGATCGATTAGTACCATCCCCGAGCTTGTACGACCTTCGGAAGAGGTCGACCGACGAAATTCCCCCAAATCTGAGGAGATATTCTTGAATAACTTTTTTTGTGAAGGTCGGAGAGACTTGCAAGTAGGCTCTACCCCCACTAAATGGGGTAGCGCGCATCGATCGGTACCATCCTTGAGCTTCTCCGACTTTCGGAAGGGTTAGGGTTAGGGTTAGGGATGAAAGCACATAGGAGAAAGAGATATTCTTGAATAACTTTTTTTGTGAAGGTCGGAGAGACTTGCAAGTAGGCTCTACCCCCACTAAATGGGGTTGCGCGCATCGATCGGTACCATCCTTGAGCTTCTCCGACTTTCGGAAGGGTTAGGGTTAGGGTTAGGGATGAAAGCACATAGGAGAAAGAGATATTCTTGAATAACTTTTTTTGTGAAGGTCGGAGAGACTTGGAAAGTGGTTGCATCTGGACTAATTTGGGTCCTGCGGATCGATTGGTACCATCCCCGAGCTTGTACGACCTTCGAAAGAGGTCGACCGACGAAATTCCCCCAAATCTGAGGAGATATTCTTGAATAACTTTTTTTGTGAAGGTCGGAGAGACTTGCAACTAGGCTCTACCCCCACTAAATGGGGTAGCGCGCATCGATCGGTACCATCCTTGAGCTTCTCCGACTTTCGGAAGGGTTAGGGTTAGGGTTAGGGATGAAAGCACATAGGAGAAAGAGATATTCTTGAATAACTTTTTTTGTGAAGGTCGGAGAGACTTGCAAGTAGGCTCTACCCCCACTAAATGGGGTTGCGCGCATCGATCGGTACCATCCTTGAGCTTCTCCGACTTTCGGAAGGGTTAGGGTTAGGGATGAAAGCACATAGGAGAAAGAGATATTCTTGAATAACTTTTTTTGTGAAGGTCGGAGAGACTTGGAAAGTGGTTGCATCTGGACTAATTTGGGTCCTGCGGATCGATTGGTACCATCCCCGAGCTTGTACGACCTTCGAAAGAGGTCGACCGACGAAATTCCCCCAAATCTGAGGAGATATTCTTGAATAACTTTTTTTGTGAAGGTCGGAGAGACTTGCAACTAGGCTCTACCCCCACTAAATGGGGTAGCGCGCATCGATCGGTACCATCCTTGAGCTTCTCCGACTTTCGGAAGGGTTAGGGTTAGGGTTAGGGATGAAAGCACATAGGAGAAAGAGATATTCTTGAATAACTTTTTTTGTGAAGGTCGGAGAGACTTGCAAGTAGGCTCTACCCCCACTAAATGGGGTTGCGCGCATCGATCGGTACCATCCTTGAGCTTCTCCGACTTTCGGAAGGGTTAGGGTTAGGGATGAAAGCACATAGGAGAAAGAGATATTCTTGAATAACTTTTTTTGTGAAGGTCGGAGAGACTTGGAAAGTGGTTGCATCTGGACTAATTTGGGTCCTGCGGATCGATTGGTACCATCCCCGAGCTTGTACGACCTTCGAAAGAGGTCGACCGACGAAATTCCCCCAAATCTGAGGAGATATTCTTGAATAACTTTTTTTGTGAAGGTCGGAGAGACTTGCAACTAGGCTCTACCCCCACTAAATGGGGTAGCGCGCATCGATCGGTACCATCCTTGAGCTTCTCCGACTTTCGGAAGGGTTAGGGTTAGGGTTAGGGATGAAAGCACATAGGAGAAAGAGATATTCTTGAATAACTTTTTTTGTGAAGGTCGGAGAGACTTGCAAGTAGGCTCTACCCCCACTAAATGGGGTTGCGCGCATCGATCGGTACCATCCTTGAGCTTCTCCGACTTTCGGAAGGGTTAGGGTTAGGGATGAAAGCACATAGGAGAAAGAGATATTCTTGAATAACTTTTTTTGTGAAGGTCGGAGAGACTTGGAAAGTGGTTGCATCTGGACTAATTTGGGTCCTGCGGATCGATTGGTACCATCCCCGAGCTTGTACGACCTTCGAAAGAGGTCGACCGACGAAATTCCCCCAAATCTGAGGAGATATTCTTGAATAACTTTTTTTGTGAAGGTCGGAGAGACTTGCAACTAGGCTCTACCCCCACTAAATGGGGTAGCGCGCATCGATCGGTACCATCCTTGAGCTTCTCCGACTTTCGGAAGGGTTAGGGTTAGGGTTAGGGATGAAAGCACATAGGAGAAAGAGATATTCTTGAATAACTTTTTTTGTGAAGGTCGGAGAGACTTGCAAGTAGGCTCTACCCCCACTAAATGGGGTTGCGCGCATCGATCGGTACCATCCTTGAGCTTCTCCGACTTTCGGAAGGGTTAGGGTTAGGGATGAAAGCACATAGGAGAAAGAGATATTCTTGAATAACTTTTTTTGTGAAGGTCGGAGAGACTTGGAAAGTGGTTGCATCTGGACTAATTTGGGTCCTGCGGATCGATTGGTACCATCCCCGAGCTTGTACGACCTTCGGAAGAGGTCGACCGACGAAATTCCCCCAAATCTGAGGAGATATTCTTGAATAACTTTTTTTGTGAAGGTCGGAGAGACTTGCAAGTAGGCTCTACCCCCACTAAATGGGGTAGCGCGCATCGATCGGTACCATCCTTGAGCTTCTCCGACTTTCGGAAGGGTTAGGGTTAGGGATGAAAGCACATAGGAGAAAGAGATATTCTTGAATAACTTTTTTTGTGAAGGTCGGAGAGACTTGCAAGTAGGCTTTACCCCCACTAAATGGGGTAGCGCGCATCGATCGGTACCATCTTTGAGCTTCTCCGACTTTCGGAAGGGTTAGGGTTAGGGTTAGGGATGAAAGCACATAGGAGAAAGAGATATTCTTGAATAACTGTTTTTGTGAAGGTCGGAGAGACTTGCAAGTAGGCTCTACCCCCACTAAATGGGGTAGCGCGCATCGATCGGTACCATCCTTGAGCTTCTCCGACTTTCGGAAGGGTTAGGGTTAGGGTTAGGGATGAAAGCACATAGGAGAAAGAGATATTCTTGAATAACTTTTTTTGTGAAGGTCGGAGAGACTTGCAAGTAGGCTCTACCCCCACTAAATGGGGTTGCGCGCATCGATCGGTACCATCCTTGAGCTTCTCCGACTTTCGGAAGGGTTAGGGTTAGGGATGAAAGCACATAGGAGAAAGAGATATTCTTGAATAACTTTTTTTGTGAAGGTCGGAGAGACTTGAAAAGTGGTTGCATCTGGACTAATTTGGGTCCTGCGGATCGATTGGTACCATCCCCGAGCTTGTACGACCTTCGGAAGAGGTCGACCGACGAAATTCCCCCAAATCTGAGGAGATATTCTTGAATAACTTTTTTTGTGAAGGTCGGAGAGACTTGCAAGTAGGCTCTACCCCCACTAAATGGGGTAGCGCGCATCGATCGGTACCATCCTTGAGCTTCTCCGACTTTCGGAAGGGTTAGGGTTAGGGTTAGGGATGAAAGCACATAGGAGAAAGAGATATTCTTGAATAACTTTTTTTGTGAAGGTCGGAGAGACTTGCAAGTAGGCTCTACCCCCACTAAATGGGGTAGCGCGCATCGATCGGTACCATCCTTGAGCTTCTCCGACTTTCGGAAGGGTTAGGGTTAGGGTTAGGGATGAAAGCACATAGGAGAAAGAGATATTCTTGAATAACTGTTTTTGTGAAGGTCGGAGAGACTTGCAAGTAGGCTCTACCCCCACTAAATGGGGTAGCGCGCATCGATCGGTACCATCCTTGAGCTTCTCCGACTTTCGGAAGGGTTAGGGTTAGGGTTAGGGATGAAAGCACATAGGAGAAAGAGATATTCTTGAATAACTTTTTTTGTGAAGGTCGGAGAGACTTGCAAGTAGGCTCTACCCCCACTAAATGGGGTAGCGCGCATCGATCGGTACCATCCTTGAGCTTCTCCGACTTTCGGAAGGGTTAGGGTTAGGGTTAGGGATGAAAGCACATAGGAGAAAGAGATATTCTTGAATAACTTTTTTTGTGAAGGTCGGAGAGACTTGCAAGTAGGCTCTACCCCCACTAAATGGGGTAGCGCGCATCGATCGGTACCATCCTTGAGCTTCTCCGACTTTCGGAAGGGTTAGGGTTAGGGTTAGGGATGAAAGCACATAGGAGAAAGAGATATTCTTGAATAACTTTTTTTGTGAAGGTCGGAGAGACTTGGAAAGTGGTTGCATCTGGACTAATTTGGGTCCTGCGGATCGATTAGTACCATCCCCGAGCTTGTACGACCTTCGGAAGAGGTCGACCGACGAAATTCCCCCAAATCTGAGGAGATATTCTTGAATAACTTTTTTTGTGAAGGTCGGAGAGACTTGCAAGTAGGCTCTACCCCCACTAAATGGGGTAGCGCGCATCGATCGGTACCATCCTTGAGCTTCTCCGACTTTCGGAAGGGTTAGGGTTAGGGTTAGGGATGAAAGCACATAGGAGAAAGAGATATTCTTGAATAACTTTTTTTGTGAAGGTCGGAGAGACTTGCAAGTAGGCTCTACCCCCACTAAATGGGGTAGCGCGCATCGATCGGTACCATCCTTGAGCTTCTCCGACTTTCGGAAGGGTTAGGGTTAGGGTTAGGGATGAAAGCACATAGGAGAAAGAGATATTCTTGAATAACTTTTTTTGTGAAGGTCGGAGAGACTTGGAAAGTGGTTGCATCTGGACTAATTTGGGTCCTGCGGATCGATTGGTACCATCCCCGAGCTTGTACGACCTTCGGAAGAGGTCGACCGACGAAATTCCCCCAAATCTGAGGAGATATTCTTGAATAACTTTTTTTGTGAAGGTCGGAGAGACTTGCAAGTAGGCTCTACCCCCACTAAATGGGGTAGCGCGCATCGATCGGTACCATCCTTGAGCTTCTCCGACTTTCGGAAGGGTTAGGGTTAGGGTTAGGGATGAAAGCACATAGGAGAAAGAGATATTCTTGAATAACTTTTTTTGTGAAGGTCGGAGAGACTTGCAAGTAGGCTCTACCCCCACTAAATGGGGTTGCGCGCATCGATCGGTACCATCCTTGAGCTTCTCCGACTTTCGGAAGGGTTAGGGTTAGGGTTAGGGATGAAAGCACATAGGAGAAAGAGATATTCTTGAATAACTTTTTTTGTGAAGGTCGGAGAGACTTGGAAAGTGGTTGCATCTGGACTAATTTGGGTCCTGCGGATCGATTGGTACCATCCCCGAGCTTGTACGACCTTCGAAAGAGGTCGACCGACGAAATTCCCCCAAATCTGAGGAGATATTCTTGAATAACTTTTTTTGTGAAGGTCGGAGAGACTTGCAACTAGGCTCTACCCCCACTAAATGGGGTAGCGCGCATCGATCGGTACCATCCTTGAGCTTCTCCGACTTTCGGAAGGGTTAGGGTTAGGGTTAGGGATGAAAGCACATAGGAGAAAGAGATATTCTTGAATAACTTTTTTTGTGAAGGTCGGAGAGACTTGCAAGTAGGCTCTACCCCCACTAAATGGGGTTGCGCGCATCGATCGGTACCATCCTTGAGCTTCTCCGACTTTCGGAAGGGTTAGGGTTAGGGATGAAAGCACATAGGAGAAAGAGATATTCTTGAATAACTTTTTTTGTGAAGGTCGGAGAGACTTGGAAAGTGGTTGCATCTGGACTAATTTGGGTCCTGCGGATCGATTGGTACCATCCCCGAGCTTGTACGACCTTCGGAAGAGGTCGACCGACGAAATTCCCCCAAATCTGAGGAGATATTCTTGAATAACTTTTTTTGTGAAGGTCGGAGAGACTTGCAAGTAGGCTCTACCCCAACTAAATGGGGTAGCGCGCATCGATCGGTACCATCCTTGAGCTTCTCCGACTTTCGGAAGGGTTAGGGTTAGGGTTAGGGATGAAAGCACATAGGAGAAAGAGATATTCTTGAATAACTTTTTTTGTGAAGGTCGGAGAGACTTGCAAGTAGGCTCTACCCCCACTAAATGGGGTAGCGCGCATCGATCGGTACCATCCTTGAGCTTCTCCGACTTTCGGAAGGGTTAGGGTTAGGGTTAGGGATGAAAGCACATAGGAGAAAGAGATATTCTTGAATAACTTTTTTTGTGAAGGTCGGAGAGACTTGGAAAGTGGTTGCATCTGGACTAATTTGGGTCCTGCAGATCGATTGGTACCATCCCCGAGCTTGTACGACCTTCGGAAGAGGTCGACCGACGAAATTCCCCCAAATCTGAGGAGATATTCTTGAATAACTTTTTTTGTGAAGGTCGGAGAGACTTGCAAGTAGGCTCTACCCCCACTAAATGGGGTAGCGCGCATCGATCGGTACCATCCTTGAGCTTCTCCGACTTTCGGAAGGGTTAGGGTTAGGGTTAGGGATGAAAGCACATAGGAGAAAGAGATATTCTTGAATAACTTTTTTTGTGAAGGTCGGAGAGACTTGCAAGTAGGCTCTACCCCCACTAAATGGGGTAGCGCGCATCGATCGGTACCATCCTTGAGCTTCTCCGACTTTCGGAAGGGTTAGGGTTAGGGATGAAAGCACATAGGAGAAAGAGATATTCTTGAATAACTTTTTTTGTGAAGGTCGGAGAGACTTGCAAGTAGGCTCTACCCCCACTAAATGGGGTAGCGCGCATCGATCGGTACCATCCTTGAGCTTCTCCGACTTTCGGAAGGGTTAGGGTTAGGGTTAGGGATGAAAGCACATAGGAGAAAGAGATATTCTTGAATAACTTTTTTTGTGAAGGTCGGAGAGACTTGGAAAGTGGTTGCATCTGGACTAATTTGGGTCCTGCGGATCGATTGGTACTATCCCCGAGCTTGTACGACCTTCGGAAGAGGTCGACCGACGAAATTCCCCCAAATCTGAGGAGATATTCTTGAATAACTTTTTTTGTGAAGGTCGGAGAGACTTGCAAGTAGGCTCTACCCCCACTAAATGGGGTAGCGCGCATCGATCGGTACCATCCTTGAGCTTCTCCGACTTTCGGAAGGGTTAGGGTTAGGGTTAGGGATGAAAGCACATAGGAGAAAGAGATATTCTTGAATAACTTTTTTTGTGAAGGTCGGAGAGACTTGCAAGTAGGCTCTACCCCCACTAAATGGGGTTGCGCGCATCGATCGGTACCATCCTTGAGCTTCTCCGACTTTCGGAAGGGTTAGGGTTAGGGTTAGGGATGAAAGCACATAGGAGAAAGAGATATTCTTGAATAACTTTTTTTGTGAAGGTCGGAGAGACTTGGAAAGTGGTTGCATCTGGACTAATTTGGGTCCTGCGGATCGATTGGTACCATCCCCGAGCTTGTACGACCTTCGAAAGAGGTCGACCGACGAAATTCCCCCAAATCTGAGGAGATATTCTTGAATAACTTTTTTTGTGAAGGTCGGAGAGACTTGCAACTAGGCTCTACCCCCACTAAATGGGGTAGCGCGCATCGATCGGTACCATCCTTGAGCTTCTCCGACTTTCGGAAGGGTTAGGGTTAGGGTTAGGGATGAAAGCACATAGGAGAAAGAGATATTCTTGAATAACTTTTTTTGTGAAGGTCGGAGAGACTTGCAAGTAGGCTCTACCCCCACTAAATGGGGTTGCGCGCATCGATCGGTACCATCCTTGAGCTTCTCCGACTTTCGGAAGGGTTAGGGTTAGGGATGAAAGCACATAGGAGAAAGAGATATTCTTGAATAACTTTTTTTGTGAAGGTCGGAGAGACTTGGAAAGTGGTTGCATCTGGACTAATTTGGGTCCTGCGGATCGATTGGTACCATCCCCGAGCTTGTACGACCTTCGGAAGAGGTCGACCGACGAAATTCCCCCAAATCTGAGGAGATATTCTTGAATACCTTTTTTTGTGAAGGTCGGAGAGACTTGCAAGTAGGCTCTACCCCCACTAAATGGGGTAGCGCGCATCGATCGGTACCATCCTTGAGCTTCTCCGACTTTCGGAAGGGTTAGGGTTAGGGTTAGGGATGAAAGCACATAGGAGAAAGAGATATTCTTGAATAACTTTTTTTGTGAAGGTCGGAGAGACTTGCAAGTAGGCTCTACCCCCACTAAATGGGGTAGCGCGCATCGATCGGTACCATCCTTGAGCTTCTCCGACTTTCGGAAGGGTTAGGGTTAGGGTTAGGGATGAAAGCACATAGGAGAAAGAGATATTCTTGAATAACTTTTTTTGTGAAGGTCGGAGAGACTTGCAAGTAGGCTCTACCCCCACTAAATGGGGTAGCGCGCATCGATCGGTACCATCCTTGAGCTTCTCCGACTTTCGGAAGGGTTAGGGTTAGGGTTAGGGATGAAAGCACATAGGAGAAAGAGATATTCTTGAATAACTTTTTTTGTGAAGGTCGGAGAGACTTGGAAAGTGGTTGCATCTGGACTAATTTGGGTCCTGCGGATCGATTGGTACTATCCCCGAGCTTGTACGACCTTCGGAAGAGGTCGACCGACGAAATTCCCCCAAATCTGAGGAGATATTCTTGAATAACTTTTTTTGTGAAGGTCGGAGAGACTTGCAAGTAGGCTCTACCCCCACTAAATGGGGTAGCGCGCATCGATCGGTACCATCCTTGAGCTTCTCCGACTTTCGGAAGGGTTAGGGTTAGGGTTAGGGATGAAAGCACATAGGAGAAAGAGATATTCTTGAATAACTTTTTTTGTGAAGGTCGGAGAGACTTGCAAGTAGGCTCTACCCCCACTAAATGGGGTTGCGCGCATCGATCGGTACCATCCTTGAGCTTCTCCGACTTTCGGAAGGGTTAGGGTTAGGGTTAGGGATGAAAGCACATAGGAGAAAGAGATATTCTTGAATAACTTTTTTTGTGAAGGTCGGAGAGACTTGGAAAGTGGTTGCATCTGGACTAATTTGGGTCCTGCGGATCGATTGGTACCATCCCCGAGCTTGTACGACCTTCGAAAGAGGTCGACCGACGAAATTCCCCCAAATCTGAGGAGATATTCTTGAATAACTTTTTTTGTGAAGGTCGGAGAGACTTGCAACTAGGCTCTACCCCCACTAAATGGGGTAGCGCGCATCGATCGGTACCATCCTTGAGCTTCTCCGACTTTCGGAAGGGTTAGGGTTAGGGTTAGGGATGAAAGCACATAGGAGAAAGAGATATTCTTGAATAACTTTTTTTGTGAAGGTCGGAGAGACTTGCAAGTAGGCTCTACCCCCACTAAATGGGGTTGCGCGCATCGATCGGTACCATCCTTGAGCTTCTCCGACTTTCGGAAGGGTTAGGGTTAGGGATGAAAGCACATAGGAGAAAGAGATATTCTTGAATAACTTTTTTTGTGAAGGTCGGAGAGACTTGGAAAGTGGTTGCATCTGGACTAATTTGGGTCCTGCGGATCGATTGGTACCATCCCCGAGCTTGTACGACCTTCGGAAGAGGTCGACCGACGAAATTCCCCCAAATCTGAGGAGATATTCTTGAATACCTTTTTTTGTGAAGGTCGGAGAGACTTGCAAGTAGGCTCTACCCCCACTAAATGGGGTAGCGCGCATCGATCGGTACCATCCTTGAGCTTCTCCGACTTTCGGAAGGGTTAGGGTTAGGGTTAGGGATGAAAGCACATAGGAGAAAGAGATATTCTTGAATAACTTTTTTTGTGAAGGTCGGAGAGACTTGCAAGTAGGCTCTACCCCCACTAAATGGGGTAGCGCGCATCGATCGGTACCATCCTTGAGCTTCTCCGACTTTCGGAAGGGTTAGGGTTAGGGTTAGGGATGAAAGCACATAGGAGAAAGAGATATTCTTGAATAACTTTTTTTGTGAAGGTCGGAGAGACTTGCAAGTAGGCTCTACCCCCACTAAATGGGGTAGCGCGCATCGATCGGTACCATCCTTGAGCTTCTCCGACTTTCGGAAGGGTTAGGGTTAGGGTTAGGGATGAAAGCACATAGGAGAAAGAGATATTCTTGAATAACTTTTTTTGTGAAGGTCGGAGAGACTTGCAAGTAGGCTCTACCCCCACTAAATGGGGTAGCGCGCATCGATCGGTACCATCCTTGAGCTTCTCCGACTTTCGGAAGGGTTAGGGTTAGGGTTAGGGATGAAAGCACATAGGAGAAAGAGATATTCTTGAATAACTTTTTTTGTGAAGGTCGGAGAGACTTGCAAGTAGGCTCTACCCCCACTAAATGGGGTAGCGCGCATCGATCGGTACCATCCTTGAGCTTCTCCGACTTTCGGAAGGGTTAGGGTTAGGGTTAGGGATGAAAGCACATAGGAGAAAGAGATATTCTTGAATAACTTTTTTTGTGAAGGTCGGAGAGACTTGCAAGTAGGCTCTACCCCCACTAAATGGGGTAGCGCGCATCGATCGGTACCATCCTTGAGCTTCTCCGACTTTCGGAAGGGTTAGGGTTAGGGTTAGGGATGAAAGCACATAGGAGAAAGAGATATTCTTGAATAACTTTTTTTGTGAAGGTCGGAGAGACTTGGAAAGTGGTTGCATCTGGACTAATTTGGGTCCTGCGGATCGATTGGTACCATCCCCGAGCTTGTACGACCTTCGGAAGAGGTCGACCGACGAAATTCCCCCAAATCTGAGGAGATATTCTTGAATAACTTTTTTTGTGAAGGTCGGAGAGACTTGCAAGTAGGCTCTACCCCCACTAAATGGGGTAGCGCACATCGATCGGTACCATCCTTGAGCTTCTCCGACTTTCGGAAGGGTTAGGGTTAGGGTTAGGGATGAAAGCACATAGGAGAAAGAGATATTCTTGAATAACTTTTTTTGTGAAGGTCGGAGAGACTTGCAAGTAGGCTCTACCCCCACTAAATGGGGTAGCGCGCATCGATCGGTACCATCTTTGAGCTTCTCCGACTTTCGGAAGGGTTAGGGTTAGGGTTAGGGATGAAAGCACATAGGAGAAAGAGATATTCTTGAATAACTTTTTTTGTGAAGGTCGGAGAGACTTGCAAGTAGGCTCTACCCCCACTAAATGGGGTAGCGCGCATCGATCGGTACCATCCTTGAGCTTCTCCGACTTTCGGAAGGGTTAGGGTTAGGGTTAGGGATGAAAGCACATAGGAGAAAGAGATATTCTTGAATAACTTTTTTTGTGAAGGTCGGAGAGACTTGGAAAGTGGTTGCATCTGGACTAATTTGGGTCCTGCAGATCGATTGGTACCATCCCCGAGCTTGTACGACCTTCGGAAGAGGTCGACCGACGAAATTCCCCCAAATCTGAGGAGATATTCTTGAATAACTTTTTTTGTGAAGGTCGGAGAGACTTGCAAGTAGGCTCTACCCCCACTAAATGGGGTAGCGCGCATCGATCGGTACCATCCTTGAGCTTCTCCGACTTTCGGAAGGGTTAGGGTTAGGGTTAGGGATGAAAGCACATAGGAGAAAGAGATATTCTTGAATAACTTTTTTTGTGAAGGTCGGAGAGACTTGCAAGTAGGCTCTACCCCCACTAAATGGGGTAGCGCGCATCGATCGGTACCATCCTTGAGCTTCTCCGACTTTCGGAAGGGTTAGGGTTAGGGTTAGGGATGAAAGCACATAGGAGAAAGAGATATTCTTGAATAACTTTTTTTGTGAAGGTCGGAGAGACTTGCAAGTAGGCTCTACCCCCACTAAATGGGGTAGCGCGCATCGATCGGTACCATCCTTGAGCTTCTCCGACTTTCGGAAGGGTTAGGGTTAGGGTTAGGGATGAAAGCACATAGGAGAAAGAGATATTCTTGAATAACTTTTTTTGTGAAGGTCGGAGAGACTTGCAAGTAGGCTCTACCCCCACTAAATGGGGTAGCGCGCATCGATCGGTACCATCCTTGAGCTTCTCCGACTTTCGGAAGGGTTAGGGTTAGGGTTAGGGATGAAAGCACATAGGAGAAAGAGATATTCTTGAATAACTTTTTTTGTGAAGGTCGGAGAGACTTGCAAGTAGGCTCTACCCCCACTAAATGGGGTAGCGCGCATCGATCGGTACCATCCTTGAGCTTCTCCGACTTTCGGAAGGGTTAGGGTTAGGGTTAGGGATGAAAGCACATAGGAGAAAGAGATATTCTTGAATAACTTTTTTTGTGAAGGTCGGAGAGACTTGCAAGTAGGCTCTACCCCCACTAAATGGGGTAGCGCGCATCGATCGGTACCATCCTTGAGCTTCTCCGACTTTCGGAAGGGTTAGGGTTAGGGTTAGGGATGAAAGCACATAGGAGAAAGAGATATTCTTGAATAACTTTTTTTGTGAAGGTCGGAGAGACTTGGAAAATGGTTGCATCTGGACTAATTTGGGTCCTGCGGATCGATTGGTACCATCCCCGAGCTTGTACGACCTTCGGAAGAGGTCGACCGACGAAATTCCCCCAAATCTGAGGAGATATTCTTGAATAACTTTTTTTGTGAAGGTCGGAGAGACTTGCAAGTAGGCTCTACCCCCACTAAATGGGGTAGCGCACATCGATCGGTACCATCCTTGAGCTTCTCCGACTTTCGGAAGGGTTAGGGTTAGGGTTAGGGATGAAAGCACATAGGAGAAAGAGATATTCTTGAATAACTTTTTTTGTGAAGGTCGGAGAGACTTGCAAGTAGGCTCTACCCCCACTAAATGGGGTAGCGCGCATCGATCGGTACCATCTTTGAGCTTCTCCGACTTTCGGAAGGGTTAGGGTTAGGGTTAGGGATGAAAGCACATAGGAGAAAGAGATATTCTTGAATAACTTTTTTTGTGAAGGTCGGAGAGACTTGCAAGTAGGCTCTACCCCCACTAAATGGGGTAGCGCGCATCGATCGGTACCATCCTTGAGCTTCTCCGACTTTCGGAAGGGTTAGGGTTAGGGTTAGGGATGAAAGCACATAGGAGAAAGAGATATTCTTGAATAACTTTTTTTGTGAAGGTCGGAGAGACTTGGAAAGTGGTTGCATCTGGACTAATTTGGGTCCTGCGGATCGATTGGTACCATCCCCGAGCTTGTACGACCTTCGGAAGAGGTCGACCGACGAAATTCCCCCAAATCTGAGGAGATATTCTTGAATAACTTTTTTTGTGAAGGTCGGAGAGACTTGCAAGTAGGCTCTACCCCCACTAAATTGGGTAGCGCGCATCGATCGGTACCATCCTTGAGCTTCTCCGACTTTCGGAAGGGTTAGGGTTAGGGTTAGGGATGAAAGCACATAGGAGAAAGAGATATTCTTGAATAACTTTTTTTGTGAAGGTCGGAGAGACTTGCAAGTAGGCTCTACCCCCACTAAATGGGGTTGCGCGCATCGATCGGTACCATCCTTGAGCTTCTCCGACTTTCGGAAGGGTTAGGATTAGGGTTAGGGATGAAAGCACATAGGAGAAAGAGATATTCTTGAATAACTTTTTTTGTGAAGGTCGGAGAGACTTGGAAAGTGGTTGCATCTGGACTAATTTGGGTCCTGCGGATCGATTGGTACCATCCCCGAGCTTGTACGACCTTCGGAAGAGGTCGACCGACGAAATTCCCCCAAATCTGAGGAGATATTCTTGAATAACTTTTTTTGTGAAGGTCGGAGAGACTTGCAAGTAGGCTCTACCCCCACTAAATGGGGTAGCGCGCATCGATCGGTACCATCCTTGAGCTTCTCCGACTTTCGGAAGGGTTAGGGTTAGGGTTAGGGATGAAAGCACATAGGAGAAAGAGATATTCTTGAATAACTTTTTTTGTGAAGGTCGGAGAGACTTGCAAGTAGGCTCTACCCCCACTAAATGGGGTTGCGCGCATCGATCGGTACCATCCTTGAGCTTCTCCGACTTTCGGAAGGGTTAGGGTTAGGGTTAGGGATGAAAGCACATAGGAGAAAGAGATATTCTTGAATAACTTTTTTTGTGAAGGTCGGAGAGACTTGCAAGTAGGCTCTACCCCCACTAAATGGGGTAGCGCGCATCGATCGGTACCATCCTTGAGCTTCTCCGACTTTCGGAAGGGTTAGGGTTAGGGTTAGGGATGAAAGCACATAGGAGAAAGAGATATTCTTGAATAACTTTTTTTGTGAAGGTCGGAGAGACTTGGAAAGTGGTTGCATCTGGACTAATTTGGGTCCTGCGGATCGATTGGTACCATCCCCGAGCTTGTACGACCTTCGGAAGAGGTCGACCGACGAAATTCCCCCAAATCTGAGGAGATATTCTTGAATAACTTTTTTTGTGAAGGTCGGAGAGACTTGCAAGTAGGCTCTACCCCCACTAAATTGGGTAGCGCGCATCGATCGGTACCATCCTTGAGCTTCTCCGACTTTCGGAAGGGTTAGGGTTAGGGTTAGGGATGAAAGCACATAGGAGAAAGAGATATTCTTGAATAACTTTTTTTGTGAAGGTCGGAGAGACTTGCAAGTAGGCTCTACCCCCACTAAATGGGGTTGCGCGCATCGATCGGTACCATCCTTGAGCTTCTCCGACTTTCGGAAGGGTTAGGATTAGGGTTAGGGATGAAAGCACATAGGAGAAAGAGATATTCTTGAATAACTTTTTTTGTGAAGGTCGGAGAGACTTGGAAAGTGGTTGCATCTGGACTAATTTGGGTCCTGCGGATCGATTGGTACCATCCCCGAGCTTGTACGACCTTCGGAAGAGGTCGACCGACGAAATTCCCCCAAATCTGAGGAGATATTCTTGAATAACTTTTTTTGTGAAGGTCGGAGAGACTTGCAAGTAGGCTCTACCCCCACTAAATGGGGTAGCGCGCATCGATCGGTACCATCCTTGAGCTTCTCCGACTTTCGGAAGGGTTAGGGTTAGGGTTAGGGATGAAAGCACATAGGAGAAAGAGATATTCTTGAATAACTTTTTTTGTGAAGGTCGGAGAGACTTGCAAGTAGGCTCTACCCCCACTAAATGGGGTTGCGCGCATCGATCGGTACCATCCTTGAGCTTCTCCGACTTTCGGAAGGGTTAGGATTAGGGTTAGGGATGAAAGCACATAGGAGAAAGAGATATTCTTGAATAACTTTTTTTGTGAAGGTCGGAGAGACTTGGAAAGTGGTTGCATCTGGACTAATTTGGGTCCTGCGGATCGATTGGTACCATCCCCGAGCTTGTACGACCTTCGGAAGAGGTCGACCGACGAAATTCCCCCAAATCTGAGGAGATATTCTTGAATAACTTTTTTTGTGAAGGTCGGAGAGACTTGCAAGTAGGCTCTACCCCCACTAAATGGGGTAGCGCGCATCGATCGGTACCATCCTTGAGCTTCTCCGACTTTCGGAAGGGTTAGGGTTAGGGTTAGGGATGAAAGCACATAGGAGAAAGAGATATTCTTGAATAACTTTTTTTGTGAAGGTCGGAGAGACTTGCAAGTAGGCTCTACCCCCACTAAATGGGGTTGCGCGCATCGATCGGTACCATCCTTGAGCTTCTCCGACTTTCGGAAGGGTTAGGGTTAGGGTTAGGGATGAAAGCACATAGGAGAAAGAGATATTCTTGAATAACTTTTTTTGTGAAGGTCGGAGAGACTTGCAAGTAGGCTCTACCCCCACTAAATGGGGTAGCGCGCATCGATCGGTACCATCCTTGAGCTTCTCCGACTTTCGGAAGGGTTAGGGTTAGGGTTAGGGATGAAAGCACATAGGAGAAAGAGATATTCTTGAATAACTTTTTTTGTGAAGGTCGGAGAGACTTGGAAAGTGGTTGCATCTGGACTAATTTGGGTCCTGCGGATCGATTGGTACCATCCCCGAGCTTGTACGACCTTCGGAAGAGGTCGACCGACGAAATTCCCCCAAATCTGAGGAGATATTCTTGAATAACTTTTTTTGTGAAGGTCGGAGAGACTTGCAAGTAGGCTCTACCCCCACTAAATTGGGTAGCGCGCATCGATCGGTACCATCCTTGAGCTTCTCCGACTTTCGGAAGGGTTAGGGTTAGGGTTAGGGATGAAAGCACATAGGAGAAAGAGATATTCTTGAATAACTTTTTTTGTGAAGGTCGGAGAGACTTGCAAGTAGGCTCTACCCCCACTAAATGGGGTTGCGCGCATCGATCGGTACCATCCTTGAGCTTCTCCGACTTTCGGAAGGGTTAGGATTAGGGTTAGGGATGAAAGCACATAGGAGAAAGAGATATTCTTGAATAACTTTTTTTGTGAAGGTCGGAGAGACTTGGAAAGTGGTTGCATCTGGACTAATTTGGGTCCTGCGGATCGATTGGTACCATCCCCGAGCTTGTACGACCTTCGGAAGAGGTCGACCGACGAAATTCCCCCAAATCTGAGGAGATATTCTTGAATAACTTTTTTTGTGAAGGTCGGAGAGACTTGCAAGTAGGCTCTACCCCCACTAAATGGGGTAGCGCGCATCGATCGGTACCATCCTTGAGCTTCTCCGACTTTCGGAAGGGTTAGGGTTAGGGTTAGGGATGAAAGCACATAGGAGAAAGAGATATTCTTGAATAACTTTTTTTGTGAAGGTCGGAGAGACTTGCAAGTAGGCTCTACCCCCACTAAATGGGGTTGCGCGCAACAATCGGTACCATCCTTGAGCTTCTCCGACTTTCGGAAGGGTTAGGGTTAGGGTTAGGGATGAAAGCACATAGGAGAAAGAGATATTCTTGAATAACTTTTTTTGTGAAGGTCGGAGAGACTTGGAAAGTGGTTGCATCTGGACTAATTTGGGTCCTGCAGATCGATTGGTACCATCGTCGAGCTTGTACGACCTTCGGAAGAGGTCGACCGACGAAATTCCCCCAAATCTGAGGAGATATTCTTGAATAACTTTTTTTGTGAAGGTCGGAGAGACTTGCAAGTAGGCTCTACCCCCACTAAATGGGGTAGCGCACATCGATCGGTACCATCCTTGAGCTTCTCCGACTTTCGGAAGGGTTAGGGTTAGGGTTAGGGATGAAAGCACATAGGAGAAAGAGATATTCTTGAATAACTTTTTTTGTGAAGGTCGGAGAGACTTGCAAGTAGGCTCTACCCCCACTAAATGGGGTAGCGCGCATCGATCGGTACCATCCTTGAGCTTCTCCGACTTTCGGAAGGGTTAGGGTTAGGGTTAGGGATGAAAGCACATAGGAGAAAGAGATATTCTTGAATAACTTTTTTTGTGAAGGTCGGAGAGACTTGCAAGTAGGCTCTACCCCCACTAAATGGGGTTGCGCGCATCGATCGGTACCATCCTTGAGCTTCTCCGACTTTCGGAAGGGTTAGGGTTAGGGTTAGGGATGAAAGCACATAGGAGAAAGAGATATTCTTGAATAACTTTTTTTGTGAAGGTCGGAGAGACTTGCAAGTAGGCTCTACCCCCACTAAATGGGGTAGCGCGCATCGATCGGTACCATCTTTGAGCTTCTCCGACTTTCGGAAGGGTTAGGGTTAGGGTTAGGGATGAAAGCACATAGGAGAAAGAGATATTCTTGAATAACTTTTTTTGTGAAGGTCGGAGAGACTTGGAAAGTGGTTGCATCTGGACTAATTTGGGTCCTGCGGATCGATTGGTACCATCCCCGAGCTTGTACGACCTTCGGAAGAGGTCGACCGACGAAATTCCCCCAAATCTGAGGAGATATTCTTGAATAACTTTTTTTGTGAAGGTCGGAGAGACTTGCAAGTAGGCTCTACCCCCACTAAATTGGGTAGCGCGCATCGATCGGTACCATCCTTGAGCTTCTCCGACTTTCGGAAGGGTTAGGGTTAGGGTTAGGGATGAAAGCACATAGGAGAAAGAGATATTCTTGAATAACTTTTTTTGTGAAGGTCGGAGAGACTTGCAAGTAGGCTCTACCCCCACTAAATGGGGTTGCGCGCATCGATCGGTACCATCCTTGAGCTTCTCCGACTTTCGGAAGGGTTAGGATTAGGGTTAGGGATGAAAGCACATAGGAGAAAGAGATATTCTTGAATAACTTTTTTTGTGAAGGTCGGAGAGACTTGGAAAGTGGTTGCATCTGGACTAATTTGGGTCCTGCGGATCGATTGGTACCATCCCCGAGCTTGTACGACCTTCGGAAGAGGTCGACCGACGAAATTCCCCCAAATCTGAGGAGATATTCTTGAATAACCTTTTTTGTGAAGGTCGGAGAGACTTGCAAGTAGGCTCTACCCCCACTAAATGGGGTAGCGCGCATCGATCGGTACCATCCTTGAGCTTCTCCGACTTTCGGAAGGGTTAGGGTTAGGGTTAGGGATGAAAGCACATAGGAGAAAGAGATATTCTTGAATAACTTTTTTTGTGAAGGTCGGAGAGACTTGCAAGTAGGCTCTACCCCCACTAAATGGGGTTGCGCGCATCGATCGGTACCATCCTTGAGCTTCTCCGACTTTCGGAAGGGTTAGGGTTAGGGTTAGGGATGAAAGCACATAGGAGAAAGAGATATTCTTGAATAACTTTTTTTGTGAAGGTCGGAGAGACTTGCAAGTAGGCTCTACCCCCACTAAATGGGGTTGCGCGCATCGATCGGTATAATCCTTGAGCTTCTCCGACTTTCGGAAGGGTTAGGGTTAGGGATGAAAGCACATAGGAGAAAGAGATATTCTTGAATAACTTTTTTTGTGAAGGTCGGAGAGACTTGCAAGTAGGCTCTACCCCCACTAAATGGGGTAGCGCGCATCGATCGGTACCATCCTTGAGCTTCTCCGACTTTCGGAAGGGTTAGGGTTAGGGTTAGGGATGAAAGCACATAGGAGAAAGAGATATTCTTGAATAACTTTTTTTGTGAAGGTCGGAGAGACTTGCAAGTAGGCTCTACCCCCACTAAATGGGGTTGCGCGCATCGATCGGTACCATCCTTGAGCTTCTCCGACTTTCGGAAGGGTTAGGGTTAGGGATGAAAGCACATAGGAGAAAGAGATATTCTTGAATAACTTTTTTTGTGAAGGTCGGAGAGACTTGAAAAGTGGTTGCATCTGGACTAATTTGGGTCCTGCGGATCGATTGGTACCATCCCCGAGCTTGTACGACCTTCGGAAGAGGTCGACCGACGAAATTCCCCCAAATCTGAGGAGATATTCTTGAATAACTTTTTTTGTGAAGGTCGGAGAGACTTGCAAGTAGGCTCTACCCCCACTAAATGGGGTAGCGCGCATCGATCGGTACCATCCTTGAGCTTCTCCGACTTTCGGAAGGGTTAGGGTTAGGGTTAGGGATGAAAGCACATAGGAGAAAGAGATATTCTTGAATAACTTTTTTTGTGAAGGTCGGAGAGACTTGCAAGTAGGCTTTACCCCCACTAAATGGGGTAGCGCGCATCGATCGGTACCATCCTTGAGCTTCTCCGACTTTCGGAAGGGTTAGGGTTAGGGTTAGGGATGAAAGCACATAGGAGAAAGAGATATTCTTGAATAACTTTTTTTGTGAAGGTCGGAGAGACTTGGAAAGTGGTTGCATCTGGACTAATTTGGGTCCTGCGGATCGATTGGTACCATCCCCGAGCTTGTACGACCTTCGGAAGAGGTCGACCGACGAAATTCCCCCAAATCTGAGGAGATATTCTTGAATAACTTTTTTTGTGAAGGTCGGAGAGACTTGCAAGTAGGCTCTACCCCCACTAAATTGGGTAGCGCGCATCGATCGGTACCATCCTTGAGCTTCTCCGACTTTCGGAAGGGTTAGGGTTAGGGTTAGGGATGAAAGCACATAGGAGAAAGAGATATTCTTGAATAACTTTTTTTGTGAAGGTCGGAGAGACTTGCAAGTAGGCTCTACCCCCACTAAATGGGGTTGCGCGCATCGATCGGTACCATCCTTGAGCTTCTCCGACTTTCGGAAGGGTTAGGATTAGGGTTAGGGATGAAAGCACATAGGAGAAAGAGATATTCTTGAATAACTTTTTTTGTGAAGGTCGGAGAGACTTGGAAAGTGGTTGCATCTGGACTAATTTGGGTCCTGCGGATCGATTGGTACCATCCCCGAGCTTGTACGACCTTCGGAAGAGGTCGACCGACGAAATTCCCCCAAATCTGAGGAGATATTCTTGAATAACCTTTTTTGTGAAGGTCGGAGAGACTTGCAAGTAGGCTCTACCCCCACTAAATGGGGTAGCGCGCATCGATCGGTACCATCCTTGAGCTTCTCCGACTTTCGGAAGGGTTAGGGTTAGGGTTAGGGATGAAAGCACATAGGAGAAAGAGATATTCTTGAATAACTTTTTTTGTGAAGGTCGGAGAGACTTGCAAGTAGGCTCTACCCCCACTAAATGGGGTTGCGCGCAACAATCGGTACCATCCTTGAGCTTCTCCGACTTTCGGAAGGGTTAGGGTTAGGGTTAGGGATGAAAGCACATAGGAGAAAGAGATATTCTTGAATAACTTTTTTTGTGAAGGTCGGAGAGACTTGGAAAGTGGTTGCATCTGGACTAATTTGGGTCCTGCAGATCGATTGGTACCATCGTCGAGCTTGTACGACCTTCGGAAGAGGTCGACCGACGAAATTCCCCCAAATCTGAGGAGATATTCTTGAATAACTTTTTTTGTGAAGGTCGGAGAGACTTGCAAGTAGGCTCTACCCCCACTAAATGGGGTAGCGCACATCGATCGGTACCATCCTTGAGCTTCTCCGACTTTCGGAAGGGTTAGGGTTAGGGTTAGGGATGAAAGCACATAGGAGAAAGAGATATTCTTGAATAACTTTTTTTGTGAAGGTCGGAGAGACTTGCAAGTAGGCTCTACCCCCACTAAATGGGGTAGCGCGCATCGATCGGTACCATCCTTGAGCTTCTCCGACTTTCGGAAGGGTTAGGGTTAGGGTTAGGGATGAAAGCACATAGGAGAAAGAGATATTCTTGAATAACTTTTTTTGTGAAGGTCGGAGAGACTTGCAAGTAGGCTCTACCCCCACTAAATGGGGTAGCGCGCATCGATCGGTACCATCCTTGAGCTTCTCCGACTTTCGGAAGGGTTAGGGTTAGGGTTAGGGATGAAAGCACATAGGAGAAAGAGATATTCTTGAATAACTTTTTTTGTGAAGGTCGGAGAGACTTGCAAGTAGGCTCTACCCCCACTAAATGGGGTAGCGCGCATCGATCGGTACCATCCTTGAGCTTCTCCGACTTTCGGAAGGGTTAGGGTTAGGGTTAGGGATGAAAGCACATAGGAGAAAGAGATATTCTTGAATAACTTTTTTTGTGAAGGTCGGAGAGACTTGGAAAGTGGTTGCATCTGGACTAATTTGGGTCCTGCGGATCGATTGGTACCATCCCCGAGCTTGTACGACCTTCGGAAAAGGTCGACCGACGAAATTCCCCCAAATCTGAGGAGATATTCTTGAATAACTTTTTTTGTGAAGGTCGGAGAGACTTGCAAGTAGGCTCTACCCCCACTAAATGGGGTAACGCGCATCGATCGGTACCATCCTTGAGCTTCTCCGACTTTCGGAAGGGTTAGGGTTAGGGTTAGGGATGAAAGCACATAGGAGAAAGAGATATTCTTGAATAACTTTTTTTGTGAAGGTCGGAGAGACTTGCAAGTAGGCTCTACCCCCACTAAATGGGGTAGCGCGCATCGATCGGTACCATCCTTGAGCTTCTCCGACTTTCGGAAGGGTTAGGGTTAGGGTTAGGGATGAAAGCACATAGGAGAAAGAGATATTCTTGAATAACTTTTTTTGTGAAGGTCGGAGAGACTTGGAAAGTGGTTGCATCTGGACTAATTTGGGTCCTGCGGATCGATTGGTACCATCCCCGAGCTTGTACGACCTTCGGAAAAGGTCGACCGACGAAATTCCCCCAAATCTGAGGAGATATTCTTGAATAACTTTTTTTGTGAAGGTCGGAGAGACTTGCAAGTAGGCTCTACCCCCACTAAATGGGGTAACGCGCATCGATCGGTACCATCCTTGAGCTTCTCCGACTTTCGGAAGGGTTAGGGTTAGGGTTAGGGATGAAAGCACATAGGAGAAAGAGATATTCTTGAATAACTTTTTTTGTGAAGGTCGGAGAGACTTGCAAGTAGGCTCTACCCCCACTAAATGGGGTAGCGCGCATCGATCGGTACCATCCTTGAGCTTCTCCGACTTTCGGAAGGGTTAGGGTTAGGGATGAAAGCACATAGGAGAAAGAGATATTCTTGAATAACTTTTTTTGTGAAGGTCGGAGAGACTTGCAAGTAGGCTCTACCCCCACTAAATGGGGTAGCGCGCATCGATCGGTACCATCCTTGAGCTTCTCCGACTTTCGGAAGGGTTAGGGTTAGGGTTAGGGATGAAAGCACATAGGAGAAAGAGATATTCTTGAATAACTTTTTTTGTGAAGGTCGGAGAGACTTGGAAAGTGGTTGCATCTGGACTAATTTGGGTCCTGCGGATCGATTGGTACCATCCCCGAGCTTGTACGACCTTCGGAAGAGGTCGACCGACGAAATTCCCCCAAATCTGAGGAGATATTCTTGAATAACTTTTTTTGTGAAGGTCGGAGAGACTTGCAAGTAGGCTCTACCCCCACTAAATGGGGTAGCGCGCATCGATCGGTACCATCCTTGAGCTTCTCCGACTTTCGGAAGGGTTAGGGTTAGGGTTAGGGATGAAAGCACATAGGAGAAAGAGATATTCTTGAATAACTTTTTTTGTGAAGGTCGGAGAGACTTGGAAAGTGGTTGCATCTGGACTAATTTGGGTCCTGCGGATCGATTGGTACCATCCCCGAGCTTGTACGACCTTCGGAAGAGGTCGACCGACGAAATTCCCCCAAATCTGAGGAGATATTCTTGAATAACTTTTTTTGTGAAGGTCGGAGAGACTTGCAAGTAGGCTCTACCCCCACTAAATGGGGTAGCGCGCATCGATCGGTACCATCCTTGAGCTTCTCCGACTTTCGGAAGGGTTAGGGTTAGGGTTAGGGATGAAAGCACATAGGAGAAAGAGATATTATTGAATAACTTTTTTTGTGAAGGTCGGAGAGACTTGCAAGTAGGCTCTACCCCCACTAAATGGGGTAGCGCGCATCGATCGGTACTATCCTTGAGCTTCTCCGACTTTCGGAAGGGTTAGGGTTAGGGTTAGGGATGAAAGCACATAGGAGAAAGAGATATTGTTGAATAACTTTTTTTGTGAAGGTCGGAGAGACTTGGAAAGTGGTTGCATCTGGACTATTTTGGGTCCTGCGGATCGATTGGTACCATCCCCGAGCTTGTACGACCTTCGGAAGAGGTCGACCGACGAAATTCCCCCAAATCTGAGGAGATATTCTTGAATAACTTTTTTTGTGAAGGTCGGAGAGACTTGCAAGTAGGCTCTACCCCCACTAAATGGGGTAGCGCGCATCGATCGGTACCATCCTTGAGCTTCTCCGACTTTCGGAAGGGTTAGGGTTAGGGTTAGGGATGAAAGCACATAGGAGAAAGAGATATTCTTGAATAACTTTTTTTGTGAAGGTCGGAGAGACTTGGAAAGTGGTTGCATCTGGACTAATTTGGGTCCTGCGGATCGATTGGTACCATCCCCGAGCTTGTACGACCTTCGGAAGAGGTCGACCGACGAAATTCCCCCAAATCTGAGGAGATATTCTTGAATAACTTTTTTTGTGAAGGTCGGAGAGACTTGCAAGTAGGCTCTACCCCCACTAAATGGGGTAGCGCGCATCGATCGGTACCATCCTTGAGCTTCTCCGACTTTCGGAAGGGTTAGGGTTAGGGTTAGGGATGAAAGCACATAGGAGAAAGAGATATTCTTGAATAACTTTTTTTGTGAAGGTCGGAGAGACTTGGAAAGTGGTTGCATCTGGACTAATTTGGGTCCTGCGGATCGATTGGTACCATCCCCGAGCTTGTACGACCTTCGGAAGAGGTCGACCGACGAAATTCCCCCAAATCTGAGGAGATATTCTTGAATAACTTTTTTTGTGAAGGTCGGAGAGACTTGCAAGTAGGCTCTACCCCCACTAAATGGGGTAGCGCGCATCGATCGGTACCATCCTTGAGCTTCTCCGACTTTCGGAAGGGTTAGGGTTAGGGTTAGGGATGAAAGCACATTGGAGAAAGAGATATTCTTGAATAACTTTTTTTGTGAAGGTCGGAGAGACTTGGAAAGTGGTTGCATCTGGACTAATTTGGGTCCTGCTGATCGATTGGTACCATCCCCGAGCTTGTACGACCTTCGGAAGAGGTCGACCGACGAAATTCCCCCAAATCTGAGGAGATATTCTTGAATAACTTTTTTTGTGAAGGTCGGAGAGACTTGCAAGTAGGCTCTACCCCCACTAAATGGGGTAGCGCGCATCGATCGGTACCATCCTTGAGCTTCTCCGACTTTCGGAAGGGTTAGGGTTAGGGTTAGGGATGAAAGCACATAGGAGAAAGAGATATTCTTGAATAACTTTTTTTGTGAAGGTCGGAGAGACTTGCAAGTAGGCTCTACCCCCACTAAATGGGGTTGCGCGCATCGATCGGTACCATCCTTGAGCTTCTCCGACTTTCGGAAGGGTTAGGGTTAGGGATGAAAGCACATAGGAGAAAGAGATATTCTTGAATAACTTTTTTTGTGAAGGTCGGAGAGACTTGCAAGTAGGCTCTACCCCCACTAAATGGGGTTGCGCGCATCGATCGGTATAATCCTTGAGCTTCTCCGACTTTCGGAAGGGTTAGGGTTAGGGATGAAAGCACATAGGAGAAAGAGATATTCTTGAATAACTTTTTTTGTGAAGGTCGGAGAGACTTGCAAGTAGGCTCTACCCCCACTAAATGGGGTAGCGCGCATCGATCGGTACCATCCTTGAGCTTCTCCGACTTTCGGAAGGGTTAGGGTTAGGGTTAGGGATGAAAGCACATAGGAGAAAGAGATATTCTTGAATAACTTTTTTTGTGAAGGTCGGAGAGACTTGCAAGTAGGCTCTACCCCCACTAAATGGGGTTGCGCGCATCGATCGGTACCATCCTTGAGCTTCTCCGACTTTCGGAAGGGTTAGGGTTAGGGATGAAAGCACATAGGAGAAAGAGATATTCTTGAATAACTTTTTTTGTGAAGGTCGGAGAGACTTGAAAAGTGGTTGCATCTGGACTAATTTGGGTCCTGCGGATCGATTGGTACCATCCCCGAGCTTGTACGACCTTCGGAAGAGGTCGACCGACGAAATTCCCCCAAATCTGAGGAGATATTCTTGAATAACTTTTTTTGTGAAGGTCGGAGAGACTTGCAAGTAGGCTCTACCCCCACTAAATGGGGTAGCGCGCATCGATCGGTACCATCCTTGAGCTTCTCCGACTTTCGGAAGGGTTAGGGTTAGGGTTAGGGATGAAAGCACATAGGAGAAAGAGATATTCTTGAATAACTTTTTTTGTGAAGGTCGGAGAGACTTGGAAAGTGGTTGCATCTGGACTAATTTGGGTCCTGCGGATCGATTGGTACCATCCCCGAGCTTGTACGACCTTCGGAAGAGGTCGACCGACGAAATTCCCCCAAATCTGAGGAGATATTCTTGAATAACTTTTTTTGTGAAGGTCGGAGAGACTTGCAAGTAGGCTCTACCCCCACTAAATGGGGTAGCGCGCATCGATCGGTACCATCCTTGAGCTTCTCCGACTTTCGGAAGGGTTAGGGTTAGGGTTAGGGATGAAAGCACATAGGAGAAAGAGATATTCTTGAATAACTTTTTTTGTGAAGGTCGGAGAGACTTGCAAGTAGGCTCTACCCCCACTAAATGGGGTAGCGCGCATCGATCGGTACTATCCTTGAGCTTCTCCGACTTTCGGAAGGGTTAGGGTTAGGGTTAGGGATGAAAGCACATAGGAGAAAGAGATATTCTTGAATAACTTTTTTTGTGAAGGTCGGAGAGACTTGGAAAGTGGTTGCATCTGGACTAATTTGGGTCCTGCAGATCGATTGGTACCATCCCCGAGCTTGTACGACCTTCGGAAGAGGTCGACCGACGAAATTCCCCCAAATCTGAGGAGATATTCTTGAATAACTTTTTTTGTGAAGGTCGGAGAGACTTGCAAGTAGGCTCTACCCCCACTAAATGGGGTAGCGCGCATCGATTGGTACCATCCTTGAGCTTCTCCGACTTTCGGAAGGGTTAGGGTTAGGGTTAGGGATGAAAGCACATAGGAGAAAGAGATATTCTTGAATAACTTTTTTTGTGAAGGTCGGAGAGTCTTGGAAAGTGGTTGCATCTGGACTAATTTGGGTCCTGCGGATCGATTGGTACCATCCCCGAGCTTGTACGACCTTCGGAAGAGGTCGACCGACGAAATTCCCCCAAATCTGAGGAGATATTCTTGAATAACTTTTTTTGTGAAGGTCGGAGAGACTTGCAAGTAGGCTCTACCCCCACTAAATGGGGTAGCGCGCATCGATCGCTACCATCCTTGAGCTTCTCCGACTTTCGGAAGGGTTAGGGTTAGGGTTAGGGATGAAAGCACATAGGAGAAAGAGATATTCTTGAATAACTTTTTTTGTGAAGGTCGGAGAGACTTGAAAAGTGGTTGCATCTGGACTAATTTGGGTCCTGCAGATCGATTGGTACCATCCCCGAGCTTGTACGACCTTCGGAAGAGGTCGACCGACGAAATTCCCCCAAATCTGAGGAGATATTCTTGAATAACTTTTTTTGTGAAGGTCGGAGAGACTTGCAAGTAGGCTCTACCCCCACTAAATGGGGTAGCGCGCATCGATCGGTACCATCCTTGAGCTTCTCCGACTTTCGGAAGGGTTAGGGTTAGGGTTAGGGATGAAAGCACATAGGAGAAAGAGATATTCTTGAATAACTTTTTTTGTGAAGGTCGGAGAGACTTGGAAAGTGGTTGCATCTGGACTAATTTGGGTCCTGCGGATCGATTGGTACCATCCCCGAGCTTGTACGACCTTCGGAAGAGGTCGACCGATGAAATTCCCCCAAATCTGAGGAGATATTCTTGAATAACTTTTTTTGTGAAGGTCGGAGAGACTTGCAAGTAGGCTCTACCCCCACTAAATGGGGTAGCGCGCATCGATCGGTACCATCCTTGAGCTTCTCCGACTTTCGGAAGGGTTAGGGTTAGGGTTAGGGATGAAAGCACATAGGAGAAAGAGATATTCTTGAATAACTTTTTTTGTGAAGGTCGGAGAGACTTGCAAGTAGGCTCTACCCCCACTAAATGGGGTTGCGCGCATCGATCGGTACCATCCTTGAGCTTCTCCGACTTTCGGAAGGGTTAGGGTTAGGGTTAGGGATGAAAGCACATAGGAGAAAGAGATATTCTTGAATAACTTTTTTTGTGAAGGTCGGAGAGACTTGGAAAGTGGTTGCATCTGGACTAATTTGGGTCCTGCGGATCGATTGGTACCATCCCCGAGCTTGTACGACCTTCGAAAGAGGTCGACCGACGAAATTCCCCCAAATCTGAGGAGATATTCTTGAATAACTTTTTTTGTGAAGGTCGGAGAGACTTGCAAGTAGGCTCTACCCCCACTAAATGGGGTAGCGCGCATCGATCGGTACCATCCTTGAGCTTCTCCGACTTTCGGAAGGGTTAGGGTTAGGGTTAGGGATGAAAGCACATAGGAGAAAGAGATATTCTTGAATAACTTTTTTTGTGAAGGTCGGAGAGACTTGCAAGTAGGCTCTACCCCCACTAAATGGGGTTGCGCGCATCGATCAGTACCATCCTTGAGCTTCTCCGACTTTCGGAAGGGTTAGGGTTAGGGATGAAAGCACATAGGAGAAAGAGATATTCTTGAATAACTTTTTTTGTGAAGGTCGGAGAGACTTGCAAGTAGGCTCTACCCCCACTAAATGGGGTAGCGCGCATCGATCGGTACCATCCTTGAGCTTCTCCGACTTTCGGAAGGGTTAGGGTTAGGGTTAGGGATGAAAGCACATAGGAGAAAGAGATATTCTTGAATAACTTTTTTTGTGAAGGTCGGAGAGACTTGCAAGTAGGCTCTAACCCCACTAAATGGGGTTGCGCGCATCGATCGGTACCATCCTTGAGCTTCTCCGACTTTCGGAAGGGTTAGGGTTAGGGATGAAAGCACATAGGAGAAAGAGATATTCTTGAATAACTTTTTTTGTGAAGGTCGGAGAGACTTGGAAAGTGGTTGCATCTGGACTAATTTGGGTCCTGCGGATCGATTGGTACCATCCCCGAGCTTGTACGACCTTCGGAAGAGGTCGACCGACGAAATTCCCCCAAATCTGAGGAGATATTCTTGAATAACTTTTTTTGTGAAGGTCGGAGAGACTTGCAAGTAGGCTCTACCCCCACTAAATGGGGTAGCGCGCATGGATCGGTACCATCCTTGAGCTTCTCCGACTTTCGGAAGGGTTAGGGTTAGGGATGAAAGCACATAGGAGAAAGAGATATTCTTGAATAACTTTTTTTGTGAAGGTCGGAGAGACTTGCAAGTAGGCTCTACCCCCACTAAATGGGGTTGCGCGCATCGATCGGTACCATCCTTGAGCTTCTCCGACTTTCGGAAGGGTTAGGGTTAGGGTTAGGGATGAAAGCACATAGGAGAAAGAGATATTCTTGAATAACTTTTTTTGTGAAGGTCGGAGAGACTTGGAAAGTGGTTGCATCTGGACTAATTTGGGTCCTGCGGATCGATTGGTACCATCCCCGAGCTTGTACGACCTTCGAAAGAGGTCGACCGACGAAATTCCCCCAAATCTGAGGAGATATTCTTGAATAACTTTTTTTGTGAAGGTCGGAGAGACTTGCAAGTAGGCTCTACCCCCACTAAATGGGGTAGCGCGCATCGATCGGTACCATCTTTGAGCTTCTCCGACTTTCGGAAGGGTTAGGGTTAGGGTTAGGGATGAAAGCACATAGGAGAAAGAGATATTCTTGAATAACTTTTTTTGTGAAGGTCGGAGAGACTTGCAAGTAGGCTCTACCCCCACTAAATGGGGTAGCGCGCATCGATCGGTACTATCCTTGAGCTTCTCCGACTTTCGGAAGGGTTAGGGTTAGGGTTAGGGATGAAAGCACATAGGAGAAAGAGATATTGTTGAATAACTTTTTTTGTGAAGGTCGGAGAGACTTGGAAAGTGGTTGCATCTGGACTATTTTGGGTCCTGCGGATCGATTGGTACCATCCCCGAGCTTGTACGACCTTCGGAAGAGGTCGACCGACGAAATTCCCCCAAATCTGAGGAGATATTCTTGAATAACTTTTTTTGTGAAGGTCGGAGAGACTTGCAAGTAGGCTCCACCCCCACTAAATGGGGTAGCGCGCATCGATCGGTACCATCCTTGAGCTTCTCCGACTTTCGGAAGGGTTAGGGTTAGGGTTAGGGATGAAAGCACATAGGAGAAAGAGATATTCTTGAATAACTTTTTTTGTGAAGGTCGGAGAGACTTGGAAAGTGGTTGCATCTGGACTAATTTGGGTCCTGCGGATCGATTGGTACCATCCCCGAGCTTGTACGACCTTCGGAAGAGGTCGACCGACGAAATTCCCCCAAATCTGAGGAGATATTCTTGAATAACTTTTTTTGTGAAGGTCGGAGAGACTTGCAAGTAGGCTCTACCCCCACTAAATGGGGTAGCGCACATCGATCGGTACTATCCTTGAGCTTCTCCGACTTTCGGAAGGGTTAGGGTTAGGGTTAGGGATGAAAGCACATAGGAGAAAGAGATATTCTTGAATAACTTTTTTTGTGAAGGTCGGAGAGACTTGGAAAGTGGTTGCATCTGGACTAATTTGGGTCCTGCGGATCGATTGGTACCATCCTCGAGCTTGTACGACCTTCGGAAGAGGTCGACCGACGAAATTCCCCCAAATCTGAGGAGATATTCTTGAATAACTTTTTTTGTGAAGGTCGGAGAGACTTGCAAGTAGGCTCTACCCCCACTAAATGGGGTAGCGCGCATCGATCGGTACCATCCTTGAGCTTCTCCGACTTTCGGAAGGGTTAGGGTTAGGGTTAGGGATGAAAGCACATTGGAGAAAGAGATATTCTTGAATAACTTTTTTTGTGAAGGTCGGAGAGACTTGGAAAGTGGTTGCATCTGGACTAATTTGGGTCCTGCTGATCGATTGGTACCATCCCCGAGCTTGTACGACCTTCGGAAGAGGTCGACCGACGAAATTCCCCCAAATCTGAGGAGATATTCTTGAATAACTTTTTTTGTGAAGGTCGGAGAGACTTGCAAGTAGGCTCTACCCCCACTAAATGGGGTAGCGCGCATCGATCGGTACCATCCTTGAGCTTCTCCGACTTTCGGAAGGGTTAGGGTTAGGGTTAGGGATGAAAGCACATAGGAGAAAGAGATATTCTTGAATAACTTTTTTTGTGAAGGTCGGAGAGACTTGCAAGTAGGCTCTACCCCCACTAAATGGGGTTGCGCGCATCGATCGGTACCATCCTTGAGCTTCTCCGACTTTCGGAAGGGTTAGGGTTAGGGTTAGGGATGAAAGCACATAGGAGAAAGAGATATTCTTGAATAACTTTTTTTGTGAAGGTCGGAGAGACTTGCAAGTAGGCTCTACCCCCACTAAATGGGGTTGCGCGCATCGATCGGTATAATCCTTGAGCTTCTCCGACTTTCGGAAGGGTTAGGGTTAGGGATGAAAGCACATAGGAGAAAGAGATATTCTTGAATAACTTTTTTTGTGAAGGTCGGAGAGACTTGCAAGTAGGCTCTACCCCCACTAAATGGGGTAGCGCGCATCGATCGGTACCATCCTTGAGCTTCTCCGACTTTCGGAAGGGTTAGGGTTAGGGTTAGGGATGAAAGCACATAGGAGAAAGAGATATTCTTGAATAACTTTTTTTGTGAAGGTCGGAGAGACTTGCAAGTAGGCTCTACCCCCACTAAATGGGGTTGCGCGCATCGATCGGTACCATCCTTGAGCTTCTCCGACTTTCGGAAGGGTTAGGGTTAGGGATGAAAGCACATAGGAGAAAGAGATATTCTTGAATAACTTTTTTTGTGAAGGTCGGAGAGACTTGAAAAGTGGTTGCATCTGGACTAATTTGGGTCCTGCGGATCGATTGGTACCATCCCCGAGCTTGTACGACCTTCGGAAGAGGTCGACCGACGAAATTCCCCCAAATCTGAGGAGATATTCTTGAATAACTTTTTTTGTGAAGGTCGGAGAGACTTGCAAGTAGGCTCTACCCCCACTAAATGGGGTAGCGCGCATCTATCGGTACCATCCTTGAGCTTCTCCGACTTTCGGAAGGGTTAGGGTTAGGGTTAGGGATGAAAGCACATAGGAGAAAGAGATATTCTTGAATAACTTTTTTTGTGAAGGTCGGAGAGACTTGGAAAGTGGTTGCATCTGGACTAATTTGGGTCCTGCGGATCGATTGGTACCATCCCCGAGCTTGTACGACCTTCGGAAGAGGTCGACCGACGAAATTCCCCCAAATCTGAGGAGATATTCTTGAATAACTTTTTTTGTGAAGGTCGGAGAGACTTGCAAGTAGGCTCTACCCCCACTAAATGGCGTAGCGCGCATCGATCGGTACCATCCTTGAGCTTCTCCGACTTTCGGAAGGGTTAGGGTTAGGGTTAGGGATGAAAGCACATAGGAGAAAGAGATATTCTTGAATAACTTTTTTTGTGAAGGTCGGAGAGACTTGCAAGTAGGCTCTACCCCCACTAAATGGGGTTGCGCGCATCGATCGGTACCATCCTTGAGCTTCTCCGACTTTCGGAAGGGTTAGGGTTAGGGTTAGGGATGAAAGCACATAGGAGAAAGAGATATTCTTGAATAACTTTTTTTGTGAAGGTCGGAGAGACTTGCAAGTAGGCTCTACCCCCACTAAATGGGGTTGCGCGCATCGATCGGTATAATCCTTGAGCTTCTCCGACTTTCGGAAGGGTTAGGGTTAGGGATGAAAGCACATAGGAGAAAGAGATATTCTTGAATAACTTTTTTTGTGAAGGTCGGAGAGACTTGCAAGTAGGCTCTACCCCCACTAAATGGGGTAGCGCGCATCGATCGGTACCATCCTTGAGCTTCTCCGACTTTCGGAAGGGTTAGGGTTAGGGTTAGGGATGAAAGCACATAGGAGAAAGAGATATTCTTGAATAACTTTTTTTGTGAAGGTCGGAGAGACTTGCAAGTAGGCTCTACCCCCACTAAATGGGGTTGCGCGCATCGATCGGTACCATCCTTGAGCTTCTCCGACTTTCGGAAGGGTTAGGGTTAGGGATGAAAGCACATAGGAGAAAGAGATATTCTTGAATAACTTTTTTTGTGAAGGTCGGAGAGACTTGAAAAGTGGTTGCATCTGGACTAATTTGGGTCCTGCAGATCGATTGGTACCATCCCCGAGCTTGTACGACCTTCGGAAGAGGTCGACCGACGAAATTCCCCCAAATCTGAGGAGATATTCTTGAATAACTTTTTTTGTGAAGGTCGGAGAGACTTGCAAGTAGGCTCTACCCCCACTAAATGGGGTAGCGCGCATCGATCGGTACCATCCTTGAGCTTCTCCGACTTTCGGAAGGGTTAGGGTTAGGGTTAGGGATGAAAGCACATAGGAGAAAGAGATATTCTTGAATAACTTTTTTTGTGAAGGTCGGAGAGACTTGGAAAGTGGTTGCATCTGGACTAATTTGGGTCCTGCGGATCGATTGGTACCATCCCCGAGCTTGTACGACCTTCGGAAGAGGTCGACCGACGAAATTCCCCCAAATCTGAGGAGATATTCTTGAATAACTTTTTTTGTGAAGGTCGGAGAGACTTGCAAGTAGGCTCTACCCCCACTAAATGGGGTAGCGCGCATCGATCGGTACCATCCTTGAGCTTCTCCGACTTTCGGAAGGGTTAGGGTTAGGGTTAGGGATGAAAGCACATAGGAGAAAGAGATATTCTTGAATAACTTTTTTTGTGAAGGTCGGAGAGACTTGCAAGTAGGCTCTACCCCCAATAAATGGGGTAGCGCGCATCGATCGGTACTATCCTTGAGCTTCTCCGACTTTCGGAAGGGTTAGGGTTAGGGTTAGGGATGAAAGCACATAGGAGAAAGAGATATTCTTGAATAACTTTTTTTGTGAAGGTCGGAGAGACTTGGAAAGTGGTTGCATCTGGACTAATTTGGGTCCTGCAGATCGATTGGTACCATCCCCGAGCTTGTACGACCTTCGGAAGAGGTCGACCGACGAAATTCCCCCAAATCTGAGGAGATATTCTTGAATAACTTTTTTTGTGAAGGTCGGAGAGACTTGCAAGTAGGCTCTACCCCCACTAAATGGGGTAGCGCGCATCGATCGGTACCATCCTTGAGCTTCTCCGACTTTCGGAAGGGTTAGGGTTAGGGTTAGGGATGAAAGCACATAGGAGAAAGAGATATTCTTGAATAACTTTTTTTGTGAAGGTCGGAGAGACTTGAAAAGTGGTTGCATCTGGACTAATTTGGGTCCTGCGGATCGATTGGTACCATCCCCGAGCTTGTACGACCTTCGGAAGAGGTCGACCGACGAAATTCCCCCAAATCTGAGGAGATATTCTTGAATAACTTTTTTTGTGAAGGTCGGAGAGACTTGCAAGTAGGCTCTACCCCCACTAAATGGGGTAGCGCGCATCGATCGGTACCATCCTTGAGCTTCTCCGACTTTCGGAAGGGTTAGGGTTAGGGTTAGGGATGAAAGCACATAGGAGAAAGAGATATTCTTGAATAACTTTTTTTGTGAAGGTCGGAGAGACTTGGAAAGTGGTTGCATCTGGACTAATTTGGGTCCTGCGGATCGATTGGTACCATCCCCGAGCTTGTACGACCTTCGGAAGAGGTCGACCGACGAAATTCCCCCAAATCTGAGGAGATATTCTTGAATAACTTTTTTTGTGAAGGTCGGAGAGACTTGCAAGTAGGCTCTACCCCCACTAAATGGGGTAGCGCGCATCGATCGGTACCATCTTTGAGCTTCTCCGACTTTCGGAAGGGTTAGGGTTAGGGTTAGGGATGAAAGCACATAGGAGAAAGAGATATTCTTGAATAACTTTTTTTGTGAAGGTCGGAGAGACTTGCAAGTAGGCTCTACCCCCACTAAATGGGGTTGCGCGCATCGATCGGTACCATCCTTGAGCTTCTCCGACTTTCGGAAGGGTTAGGGTTAGGGTTAGGGATGAAAGCACATAGGAGAAAGAGATATTCTTGAATAACTTTTTTTGTGAAGGTCGGAGAGACTTGGAAAGTGGTTGCATCTGGACTAATTTGGGTCCTGCGGATCGATTGGTACCATCCCCGAGCTTGTACGACCTTCGAAAGAGGTCGACCGACGAAATTCCCCCAAATCTGAGGAGATATTCTTGAATAACTTTTTTTGTGAAGGTCGGAGAGACTTGCAAGTAGGCTCTACCCCCACTAAATGGGGTAGCGCGCATCGATCGGTACCATCCTTGAGCTTCTCCGACTTTCGGAAGGGTTAGGGTTAGGGTTAGGGATGAAAGCACATAGGAGAAAGAGATATTCTTGAATAACTTTTTTTGTGAAGGTCGGAGAGACTTGCAAGTAGGCTCTACCCCCACTAAATGGGGTTGCGCGCATCGATCAGTACCATCCTTGAGCTTCTCCGACTTTCGGAAGGGTTAGGGTTAGGGATGAAAGCACATAGGAGAAAGAGATATTCTTGAATAACTTTTTTTGTGAAGGTCGGAGAGACTTGCAAGTAGGCTCTACCCCCACTAAATGGGGTAGCGCGCATCGATCGGTACCATCCTTGAGCTTCTCCGACTTTCGGAAGGGTTAGGGTTAGGGTTAGGGATGAAAGCACATAGGAGAAAGAGATATTCTTGAATAACTTTTTTTGTGAAGGTCGGAGAGACTTGCAAGTAGGCTCTAACCCCACTAAATGGGGTTGCGCGCATCGATCGGTACCATCCTTGAGCTTCTCCGACTTTCGGAAGGGTTAGGGTTAGGGATGAAAGCACATAGGAGAAAGAGATATTCTTGAATAACTTTTTTTGTGAAGGTCGGAGAGACTTGGAAAGTGGTTGCATCTGGACTAATTTGGGTCCTGCGGATCGATTGGTACCATCCCCGAGCTTGTACGACCTTCGGAAGAGGTCGACCGACGAAATTCCCCCAAATCTGAGGAGATATTCTTGAATAACTTTTTTTGTGAAGGTCGGAGAGACTTGCAAGTAGGCTCTACCCCCACTAAATGGGGTAACGCGCATGGATCGGTACCATCCTTGAGCTTCTCCGACTTTCGGAAGGGTTAGGGTTAGGGTTAGGGATGAAAGCACATAGGAGAAAGAGATATTCTTGAATAACTTTTTTTGTGAAGGTCGGAGAGACTTGCAAGTAGGCTCTACCCCCACTAAATGGGGTTGTGCGCATCGATCGGTACCATCCTTGAGCTTCTCCGACTTTCGGAAGGGTTAGGGTTAGGGTTAGGGATGAAAGCACATAGGAGAAAGAGATATTCTTGAATAACTTTTTTTGTGAAGGTCGGAGAGACTTGGAAAGTGGTTGCATCTGGACTAATTTGGGTCCTGCGGATCGATTGGTACCATCCCCGAGCTTGTACGACCTTCGAAAGAGGTCGACCGACGAAATTCCCCCAAATCTGAGGAGATATTCTTGAATAACTTTTTTTGTGAAGGTCGGAGAGACTTGCAAGTAGGCTCTACCCCCACTAAATGGGGTAGCGCGCATCGATCGGTACCATCTTTGAGCTTCTCCGACTTTCGGAAGGGTTAGGGTTAGGGTTAGGGATGAAAGCACATAGGAGAAAGAGATATTCTTGAATAACTTTTTTTGTGAAGGTCGGAGAGACTTGCAAGTAGGCTCTACCCCCACTAAATGGGGTAGCGCGCATCGATCGGTACTATCCTTGAGCTTCTCCGACTTTCGGAAGGGTTAGGGTTAGGGTTAGGGATGAAAGCACATAGGAGAAAGAGATATTCTTGAATAACTTTTTTGTGAAGGTCGGAGAGACTTGCAAGTAGGCTCTACCCCCACTAAATGGGGTTGCGCGCATCGATCGGTACCATCCTTGAGCTTCTCCGACTTTCGGAAGGGTTAGGGTTAGGGATGAAAGCACATAGGAGAAAGAGATATTCTTGGATAACTTTTTTTGTGAAGGTCGGAGAGACTTGCAAGTAGGCTCTACCCCCACTAAATGGGGTTGCGCGCATCGATCGGTACCATCCTTGAGCTTCTCCGACTTTCGGAAGGGTTAGGGTTAGGGTTAGGGATGAAAGCACATAGGAGAAAGAGATATTCTTGAATAACTTTTTTTGTGAAGGTCGGAGAGACTTGGAAAGTGGTTGCATCTGGACTAATTTGGGTCCTGCGGATCGATTGGTACCATCCCCGAGCTTGTACGACCTTCGAAAGAGGTCGACCGACGAAATTCCCCCAAATCTGAGGAGATATTCTTGAATAACTTTTTTTGTGAAGGTCGGAGAGACTTGCAAGTAGGCTCTACCCCCACTAAATGGGGTAGCGCGCATCGATCGGTACCATCCTTGAGCTTCTCCGACTTTCGGAAGGGTTAGGGTTAGGGTTAGGGATGAAAGCACATAGGAGAAAGAGATATTCTTGAATAACTTTTTTTGTGAAGGTCGGAGAGACTTGCAAGTAGGCTCTACCCCCACTAAATGGGGTTGCGCGCATCGATCAGTACCATCCTTGAGCTTCTCCGACTTTCGGAAGGGTTAGGGTTAGGGATGAAAGCACATAGGAGAAAGAGATATTCTTGAATAACTTTTTTTGTGAAGGTCGGAGAGACTTGCAAGTAGGCTCTACCCCCACTAAATGGGGTAGCGCGCATCGATCGGTACCATCCTTGAGCTTCTCCGACTTTCGGAAGGGTTAGGGTTAGGGTTAGGGATGAAAGCACATAGGAGAAAGAGATATTCTTGAATAACTTTTTTTGTGAAGGTCGGAGAGACTTGCAAGTAGGCTCTAACCCCACTAAATGGGGTTGCGCGCATCGATCGGTACCATCCTTGAGCTTCTCCGACTTTCGGAAGGGTTAGGGTTAGGGATGAAAGCACATAGGAGAAAGAGATATTCTTGAATAACTTTTTTTGTGAAGGTCGGAGAGACTTGGAAAGTGGTTGCATCTGGACTAATTTGGGTCCTGCGGATCGATTGGTACCATCCCCGAGCTTGTACGACCTTCGGAAGAGGTCGACCGACGAAATTCCCCCAAATCTGAGGAGATATTCTTGAATAACTTTTTTTGTGAAGGTCGGAGAGACTTGCAAGTAGGCTCTACCCCCACTAAATGGGGTAACGCGCATGGACCGGTACCATCCTTGAGCTTCTCCGACTTTCGGAAGGGTTAGGGTTAGGGTTAGGGATGAAAGCACATAGGAGAAAGAGATATTCTTGAATAACTTTTTTTGTGAAGGTCGGAGAGACTTGCAAGTAGGCTCTACCCCCACTAAATGGGGTTGCGCGCATCGATCGATACCATCCTTGAGCTTCTCCGACTTTCGGAAGGGTTAGGGTTAGGGTTAGGGATGAAAGCACATAGGAGAAAGAGATATTCTTGAATAACTTTTTTTGTGAAGGTCGGAGAGACTTGGAAAGTGGTTGCATCTGGACTAATTTGGGTCCTGCGGATCGATTGGTACCATCCCCGAGCTTGTACGACCTTCGAAAGAGGTCGACCGACGAAATTCCCCCAAATCTGAGGAGATATTCTTGAATAACTTTTTTTGTGAAGGTCGGAGAGACTTGCAAGTGGGCTCTACCCCCACTAAATGGGGTAGCGCGCATCGATCGGTACCATCCTTGAGCTTCTCCGACTTTCGGAAGGGTTAGGGTTAGGGTTAGGGATGAAAGCACATAGGAGAAAGAGATATTCTTGAATAACTTTTTTTGTGAAGGTCGGAGAGACTTGCAAGTAGGCTCTACCCCCACTAAATGGGGTTGCGCGCATCGATCAGTACCATCCTTGAGCTTCTCCGACTTTCGGAAGGGTTAGGGTTAGGGATGAAAGCACATAGGAGAAAGAGATATTCTTGAATAACTTTTTTTGTGAAGGTCGGAGAGACTTGCAAGTAGGCTCTACCCCCACTAAATGGGGTAGCGCGCATCGATCGGTACCATCCTTGAGCTTCTCCGACTTTCGGAAGGGTTAGGGTTAGGGTTAGGGATGAAAGCACATAGGAGAAAGAGATATTCTTGAATAACTTTTTTTGTGAAGGTCGGAGAGACTTGCAAGTAGGCTCTAACCCCACTAAATGGGGTTGCGCGCATCGATCGGTACCATCCTTGAGCTTCTCCGACTTTCGGAAGGGTTAGGGTTAGGGATGAAAGCACATAGGAGAAAGAGATATTCTTGAATAACTTTTTTTGTGAAGGTCGGAGAGACTTGGAAAGTGGTTGCATCTGGACTAATTTGGGTCCTGCGGATCGATTGGTACCATCCCCGAGCTTGTACGACCTTCGGAAGAGGTCGACCGACGAAATTCCCCCAAATCTGAGGAGATATTCTTGAATAACTTTTTTTGTGAAGGTCGGAGAGACTTGCAAGTAGGCTCTACCCCCACTAAATGGGGTAACGCGCATGGATCGGTACCATCCTTGAGCTTCTCCGACTTTCGGAAGGGTTAGGGTTAGGGTTAGGGATGAAAGCACATAGGAGAAAGAGATATTCTTGAATAACTTTTTTTGTGAAGGTCGGAGAGACTTGCAAGTAGGCTCTACCCCCACTAAATGGGGTTGCGCGCATCGATCGATACCATCCTTGAGCTTCTCCGACTTTCGGAAGGGTTAGGGTTAGGGTTAGGGATGAAAGCACATAGGAGAAAGAGATATTCTTGAATAACTTTTTTTGTGAAGGTCGGAGAGACTTGGAAAGTGGTTGCATCTGGACTAATTTGGGTCCTGCGGATCGATTGGTACCATCCCCGAGCTTGTACGACCTTCGGAAGAGGTCGACCGACGAAATTCCCCCAAATCTGAGGAGATATTCTTGAATAACTTTTTTTGTGAAGGTCGGAGAGACTTGCAAGTAGGCTCTACCCCCACTAAATGGGGTAACGCGCATGGATCGGTACCATCCTTGAGCTTCTCCGACTTTCGGAAGGGTTAGGGTTAGGGTTAGGGATGAAAGCACATAGGAGAAAGAGATATTCTTGAATAACTTTTTTTGTGAAGGTCGGAGAGACTTGCAAGTAGGCTCTACCCCCACTAAATGGGGTTGCGCGCATCGATCGATACCATCCTTGAGCTTCTCCGACTTTCGGAAGGGTTAGGGTTAGGGTTAGGGATGAAAGCACATAGGAGAAAGAGATATTCTTGAATAACTTTTTTTGTGAAGGTCGGAGAGACTTGGAAAGTGGTTGCATCTGGACTAATTTGGGTCCTGCGGATCGATTGGTACCATCCCCGAGCTTGTACGACCTTCGAAAGAGGTCGACCGACGAAATTCCCCCAAATCTGAGGAGATATTCTTGAATAACTTTTTTTGTGAAGGTCGGAGAGACTTGCAAGTAGGCTCTACCCCCACTAAATGGGGTAGCGCGCATCGATCGGTACCATCTTTGAGCTTCTCCGACTTTCGGAAGGGTTAGGGTTAGGGTTAGGGATGAAAGCACATAGGAGAAAGAGATATTCTTGAATAACTTTTTTTGTAAAGGTCGGAGAGACTTGCAAGTAGGCTCTACCCCCACTAAATGGGGTAGCGCGCATCGATCGGTACTATCCTTGAGCTTCTCCGACTTTCGGAAGGGTTAGGGTTAGGGTTAGGGATGAAAGCACATAGGAGAAAGAGATATTCTTGAATAACTTTTTTGTGAAGGTCGGAGAGACTTGCAAGTAGGCTCTACCCCCACTAAATGGGGTTGCGCGCATCGATCGGTACCATCCTTGAGCTTCTCCGACTTTCGGAAGGGTTAGGGTTAGGGATGAAAGCACATAGGAGAAAGAGATATTCTTGGATAACTTTTTTTGTGAAGGTCGGAGAGACTTGCAAGTAGGCTCTACCCCCACTAAATGGGGTTGCGCGCATCGATCGGTACCATCCTTGAGCTTCTCCGACTTTCGGAAGGGTTAGGGTTAGGGTTAGGGATGAAAGCACATAGGAGAAAGAGATATTCTTGAATAACTTTTTTTGTGAAGGTCGGAGAGACTTGGAAAGTGGTTGCATCTGGACTAATTTGGGTCCTGCGGATCGATTGGTACCATCCCCGAGCTTGTACGACCTTCGAAAGAGGTCGACCGACGAAATTCCCCCAAATCTGAGGAGATATTCTTGAATAACTTTTTTTGTGAAGGTCGGAGAGACTTGCAAGTAGGCTCTACCCCCACTAAATGGGGTAGCGCGCATCGATCAGTACCATCATTGAGCTTCTCCGACTTTCGGAAGGGTTAGGGTTAGGGTTAGGGATGAAAGCACATAGGAGAAAGAGATATTCTTGAATAACTTTTTTTGTGAAGGTCGGAGAGACTTGCAAGTAGGCTCTACCCCCACTAAATGGGGTAGCGCGCATCGATCGGTACTATCCTTGAGCTTCTCCGACTTTCGGAAGGGTTAGGGTTAGGGTTAGGGATGAAAGCACATAGGAGAAAGAGATATTCTTGAATAACTTTTTTGTGAAGGTCGGAGAGACTTGCAAGTAGGCTCTACCCCCACTAAATGGGGTTGCGCGCATCGATCGGTACCATCCTTGAGCTTCTCCGACTTTCGGAAGGGTTAGGGTTAGGGTTAGGGATGAAAGCACATAGGAGAAAGAGATATTCTTGAATAACTTTTTTTGTGAAGGTCGGAGAGACTTGGAAAGTGGTTGCATCTGGACTAATTTGGGTCCTGCGGATCGATTGGTACCATCCCCGAGCTTGTACAACCTTCGGAAGAGGTCGACCGACGAAATTCCCCCAAATCTGAGGAGATATTCTTGAATAACTTTTTTTGTGAAGGTCGGAGAGACTTGCAAGTAGGCTCTACCCCCACTAAATGGGGTAGCGCGCATCGATCGGTACCATCCTTGAGCTTCTCCGACTTTCGGAAGGGTTAGGGTTAGGGTTAGGGATGAAAGCACATAGGAGAAAGAGATATTCTTGAATAACTTTTTTTGTGAAGGTCGGAGAGACTTGCAAGTAGGCTCTACCCCCACTAAATGGGGTTGCGCGCATCGATCGGTAACATCCTTGAGCTTCTCCGACTTTCGGAAGGGTTAGGGTTAGGGATGAAAGCACATAGGAGAAAGAGATATTCTTGAATAACTTTTTTTGTGAAGGTCGGAGAGACTTGGAAAGTGGTTGCATCTGGACTAATTTGGGTCCTGCGGATCGATTGGTACCATCCCCGAGCTTGTACGACCTTCGGAAGAGGTCGACCGACGAAATTCCCCCAAATCTGAGGAGATATTCTTGAATAACTTTTTTTGTGAAGGTCGGAGAGACTTGCAAGTAGGCTCTACCCCCACTAAATGGGGTAGCGCGCATCGATCGGTACCATCCTTGAGCTTCTCCGACTTTCGGAAGGGTTAGGGTTAGGGATGAAAGCACATTGGAGAAAGAGATATTCTTGAATAACTTTTTTTGTGAAGGTCGGAGAGACTTGGAAAGTGGTTGCATCTGGACTAATTTGGGTCCTGCAGATCGATTGGTACCATCCCCGAGCTTGTACGACCTTCGGAAGAGGTCGACCGACGAAATTCCCCCAAATCTGAGGAGATATTCTTGAATAACTTTTTTTGTGAAGGTCGGAGAGACTTGCAAGTAGGCTCTACCCCCACTAAATGGGGTAGCGCGCATCGATCGGTACCATTTTTGAGCTTCTCCGACTTTCGGAAGGGTTAGGGTTAGGGTTAGGGATGAAAGCACATAGGAGAAAGAGATATTCTTGAATAACTTTTTTTGTGAAGGTCGGAGAGACTTGCAAGTAGGCTCTACCCCCACTAAATGGGGTTGCGCGCATCGATCGGTACCATCCTTGAGCTTCTCCGACTTTCGGAAGGGTTAGGGTTAGGGTTAGGGATGAAAGCACATAGGAGAAAGAGATATTCTTGAATAACTTTTTTTGTGAAGGTCGGAGAGACTTGGAAAGTGGTTGCATCTGGACTAATTTGGGTCCTGCGGATCGATTGGTACCATCCCCGAGCTTGTACGACCTTCGAAAGAGGTCGACCGACGAAATTCCCCCAAATCTGAGGAGAGATTCTTGAATAACTTTTTTTGTGAAGGTCGGAGAGACTTGCAAGTAGGCTCTACCCCCACTAAATGGGGTAGCGCGCATCGATCGGTACCATCCTTGAGCTTCTCCGACTTTCGGAAGGGTTAGGGTTAGGGTTAGGGATGAAAGCACATAGGAGAAAGAGATATTCTTGAATAACTTTTTTTGTGAAGGTCGGAGAGACTTGCAAGTAGGCTCTACCCCCACTAAATGGGGTTGCGCGCATCGATCGGTACCATCCTTGAGCTTCTCCGACTTTCGGAAGGGTTAGGGTTAGGGATGAAAGCACATAGGAGAAAGAGATATTCTTGAATAACTTTTTTTGTGAAGGTCGGAGAGACTTGCAAGTAGGCTCTACCCCCACTAAATGGGGTAGCGCGCATCGATCGGTACCATCCTTGAGCTTCTCCGACTTTCGGAAGGGTTAGGGTTAGGGTTAGGGATGAAAGCACATAGGAGAAAGAGATATTCTTGAATAACTTTTTTTGTGAAGGTCGGAGAGACTTGGAAAGTGGTTGCATCTGGACTAATTTGGGTCCTGCGGATCGATTGGTACCATCCCCGAGCTTGTACGACCTTCGGAAGAGGTCGACCGACGAAATTCCCCCAAATCTGAGGAGATATTCTTGAATAACTTTTTTTGTGAAGGTCGGAGAGACTTGCAAGTAGGCTCTACCCCCACTAAATGGGGTAGCGCGCATCGATCGGTACCATCCTTGAGCTTCTCCGACTTTCGGAAGGGTTAGGGTTAGGGTTAGGGATGAAAGCACATAGGAGAAAGAGATATTCTTGAATAACTTTTTTTGTGAAGGTCGGAGAGACTTGCAAGTAGGCTCTACCCCCACTAAATGGGGTAGCGCGCATCGATCGGTACCATCCTTGAGCTTCTCCGACTTTCGGAAGGGTTAGGGTTAGGGTTAGGGATGAAAGCACATAGGAGAAAGAGATATTCTTGAATAACTTTTTTTGTGAAGGTCGGAGAGACTTGGAAAGTGGTTGCATCTGGACTAATTAGGGTCCTGCGGATCGATTGGTACCATCCCCGAGCTTGTACGACCTTCGAAAGAGGTCGACCGACGAAATTCCCCCAAATCTGAGGAGATATTCTTGAATAACTTTTTTTGTGAAGGTCAGAGAGACTTGCAAGTAGGCTCTACCCCCACTAAATGGGGTAGCGCGCATCGATCGGTACCATCCTTGAGCTTCTCCGACTTTCGGAAGGGTTAGGGTTAGGGTTAGGGATGAAAGCACATAGGAGAAAGAGATATTCTTGAATAACTTTTTTTGTGAAGGTCGGAGAGACTTGCAAGTAGGCTCTACCCCCACTAAATGGGGTAGCGCGCATCGATCGGTACCATCCTTGAGCTTCTCCGACTTTCGGAAGGGTTAGGGTTAGGGTTAGGGATGAAAGCACATAGGAGAAAGAGATATTCTTGAATAACTTTTTTTGTGAAGGTCGGAGAGACTTGGAAAGTGGTTGCATCTGGACTAATTTGGGTCCTGCGGATCGATTGGTACCATCCCCGAGCTTGTACGACCTTCGAAAGAGGTCGACCGACGAAATTCCCCCAAATCTGAGGAGATATTCTTGAATAACTTTTTTTGTGAAGGTCGGAAAGACTTGCAAGTAGGCTCTACCCCCACTAAATGGGGTTGCGCGCATCGATCGGTACCATCCTTGAGCTTCTCCGACTTTCGGAAGGGTTAGGGTTAGGGTTAGGGATGAAAGCACATAGGAGAAAGAGATATTCTTGAATAACTTTTTTTGTGAAGGTCGGAGAGACTTGGAAAGTGGTTGCATCTGGACTAATTTGGGTCCTGCGGATCGATTGGTACCATCCCCGAGCTTGTACGACCTTCGGAAGAGGTCGACCGACGAAATTCCCCCAAATCTGAGGAGATATTCTTGAATAACTTTTTTTGTGAAGGTCGGAGAGACTTGCAAGTAGGCTCTACCCCCACTAAATGGGGTAGCGCGCATCGATCGGTACCATCCTTGAGCTTCTCCGACTTTCGGAAGGGTTAGGGTTAGGGTTAGGGATGAAAGCACATAGGAGAAAGAGATATTCTTGAATAACTTTTTTTGTGAAGGTCGGAGAGACTTGCAAGTAGGCTCTACCCCCACTAAATGGGGTTGCGCGCATCGATCGGTAACATCCTTGAGCTTCTCCGACTTTCGGAAGGGTTAGGGTTAGGGATGAAAGCACATAGGAGAAAGAGATATTCTTGAATAACTTTTTTTGTGAAGGTCGGAGAGACTTGGAAAGTGGTTGCATCTGGACTAATTTGGGTCCTGCGGATCGATTGGTACCATCCCCGAGCTTGTACGACCTTCGGAAGAGGTCGACCGACGAAATTCCCCCAAATCTGAGGAGATATTCTTGAATAACTTTTTTTGTGAAGGTCGGAGAGACTTGCAAGTAGGCTCTACCCCCACTAAATGGGGTAGCGCGCATCGATCGGTACCATCCTTGAGCTTCTCCGACTTTCGGAAGGGTTAGGGTTAGGGTTAGGGATGAAAGCACATTGGAGAAAGAGATATTCTTGAATAACTTTTTTTGTGAAGGTCGGAGAGACTTGGAAAGTGGTTGCATCTGGACTAATTTGGGTCCTGCAAATCGATTGGTACCATCCCCGAGCTTGTACGACCTTCGGAAGAGGTCGACCGACGAAATTCCCCCAAATCTGAGGAGATATTCTTGAATAACTTTTTTTGTGAAGGTCGGAGAGACTTGCAAGTAGGCTCTACCCCCACTAAATGGGGTAGCGCGCATCGATCGGTACCATCCTTGAGCTTCTCCGACTTTCGGAAGGGTTAGGGTTAGGGTTAGGGATGAAAGCACATAGGAGAAAGAGATATTCTTGAATAACTTTTTTTGTGAAGGTCGGAGAGACTTGCAAGTAGGCTCTACCCCCACTAAATGGGGTTGCGCGCATCGATCGGTACCATCCTTGAGCTTCTCCGACTTTCGGAAGGGTTAGGGTTAGGGTTAGGGATGAAAGCACATAGGAGAAAGAGATATTCTTGAATAACTTTTTTTGTGAAGGTCGGAGAGACTTGGAAAGTGGTTGCATCTGGACTAATTTGGGTCCTGCGGATCGATTGGTACCATCCCCGAGCTTGTACGACCTTCGAAAGAGGTCGACCGACGAAATTCCCCCAAATCTGAGGAGAGATTCTTGAATAACTTTTTTTGTGAAGGTCGGAGAGACTTGCAAGTAGGCTCTACCCCCACTAAATGGGGTAGCGCGCATCGATCGGTACCATCCTTGAGCTTCTCCGACTTTCGGAAGGGTTAGGGTTAGGGTTAGGGATGAAAGCACATAGGAGAAAGAGATATTCTTGAATAACTTTTTTTGTGAAGGTCGGAGAGACTTGCAAGTAGGCTCTACCCCCACTAAATGGAGTTGCGCGCATCGATCGGTACCATCCTTGAGCTTCTCCGACTTTCGGAAGGGTTAGGGTTAGGGATGAAAGCACATAGGAGAAAGAGATATTCTTGAATAACTTTTTTTGTGAAGGTCGGAGAGACTTGCAAGTAGGCTCTACCCCCACTAAATGGGGTAGCGCACATCGATCGGTACCATCCTTGAGCTTCTCCGACTTTCGGAAGGGTTAGGGTTAGGGTTAGGGATGAAAGCACATAGGAGAAAGAGATATTCTTGAATAACTTTTTTTGTGAAGGTCGGAGAGACTTGCAAGTAGGCTCTACCCCCACTAAATGGGGTTGCGCGCATCGATCGGTACCATCCTTGAGCTTCTCCGACTTTCGGAAGGGTTAGGGTTAGGGATGAAAGCACATAGGAGAAAGAGATATTCTTGAATAACTTTTTTTGTGAAGGTCAGAGAGACTTGGAAAGTGGTTGCATCTGGACTAATTTGGGTCCTGCGGATCGATTGGTACCATCCCCGAGCTTGTACGACCTTCGGAAGAGGTCGACCGACGAAATTCCCCCAAATCTGAGGAGATATTCTTGAATAACTTTTTTTGTGAAGGTCGGAGAGACTTGCAAGTAGGCTCTACCCCCACTAAATGGGGTAGCGCGCATCGATCGGTACCATCCTTGAGCTTCTCCGACTTTCGGAAGGGTTAGGGTTAGGGTTAGGGATGAAAGCACATAGGAGAAAGAGATATTCTTGAATAACTTTTTTTGTGAAGGTCGGAGAGACTTGCAAGTAGGCTCTACCCCCACTAAATGGGGTAGCGCGCATCGATCGGTACTATCCTTGAGCTTCTCCGACTTTCGGAAGGGTTAGGGTTAGGGTTAGGGATGAAAGCACATAGGAGAAAGAGATATTCTTGAATAACTTTTTTTGTGAAGGTCGGAGAGACTTGGAAAGTGGTTGCATCTGGACTAATTTGGGTCCTGCAGATCGATTGGTACCATCCCCGAGCTTGTACGACCTTCGGAAGAGGTCGACCGACGAAATTCCCCCAAATCTGAGGAGATATTCTTGAATAACTTTTTTTGTGAAGGTCGGAGAGACTTGCAAGTAGGCTCTACCCCCACTAAATGGGGTAGCGCGCATCGATCGGTACCATCCTTGAGCTTCTCCGACTTTCGGAAGGGTTAGGGTTAGGGTTAGGGATGAAAGCACATAGGAGAAAGAGATATTCTTGAATAACTTTTTTTGTGAAGGTCGGAGAGACTTGGAAAGTGGTTGCATCTGGACTAATTTGGGTCCTGCGGATCGATTGGTACCATCCCCGAGCTTGTACGACCTTCGGAAGAGGTCGACCGACGAAATTCCCCCAAATCTGAGGAGATATTCTTGAATAACTTTTTTTGTGAAGGTCGGAGAGACTTGCAAGTAGGCTCTACCCCCACTAAATGGGGTAGCGCGCATCGATCGGTACCATCCTTGAGCTTCTCCGACTTTCGGAAGGGTTAGGGTTAGGGTTAGGGATGAAAGCACATAGGAGAAAGAGATATTCTTGAATAACTTTTTTTGTGAAGGTCGGAGAGACTTGAAAAGTGGTTGCATCTGGACTAATTTGGGTCCTGCAGATCGATTGGTACCATCCCCGAGCTTGTACGACCTTCGGAAGAGGTCGACCGACGAAATTCCCCCAAATCTGAGGAGATATTCTTGAATAACTTTTTTTGTGAAGGTCGGAGAGACTTGCAAGTAGGCTCTACCCCCACTAAATGGGGTAGCGCGCATCGATCGGTACCATATTTGAGCTTCTCCGACTTTCGGAAGGGTTAGGGTTAGGGTTAGGGATGAAAGCACATAGGAGAAAGAGATATTCTTGAATAACTTTTTTTGTGAAGGTCGGAGAGACTTGGAAAGTGGTTGCATCTGGACTAATTTGGGTCCTGCGGATCGATTGGTACCATCCCCGAGCTTGTACGACCTTCGGAAGAGGTCGACCGACGAAATTCCCCCAAATCTGAGGAGATATTCTTGAATAACTTTTTTTGTGAAGGTCGGAGAGACTTGCAAGTAGGCTCTACCCCCACTAAATGGGGTAGCGCGCATCGATCGGTACCATCCTTGAGCTTCTCCGACTTTCGGAAGGGTTAGGGTTAGGGTTAGGGATGAAAGCACATAGGAGAAAGAGATATTCTTGAATAACTTTTTTTGTGAAGGTCGGAGAGACTTGCAAGTAGGCTCTACCCCCACTAAATGGGGTTGCGCGCATCGATCGGTACCATCCTTGAGCTTTTCCGACTTTCGGAAGGGTTAGGGTTAGGGTTAGGGATGAAAGCACATAGGAGAAAGAGATATTCTTGAATAACTTTTTTTGTGAAGGTCGGAGAGACTTGGAAAGTGGTTGCATCTGGACTAATTTGGGTCCTGCAGATCGATTGGTACCATCCCCGAGCTTGTACGACCTTCGAAAGAGGTCGACCGACGAAATTCCCCCAAATCTGAGGAGATATTCTTGAATAACTTTTTTTGTGAAGGTCGGAGAGACTTGCAAGTAGGCTCTACCCCCACTAAATGGGGTAGCGCGCATCGATCGGTACCATCCTTGAGCTTCTCCGACTTTCGGAAGGGTTAGGGTTAGGGTTAGGGATGAAAGCACATAGGAGAAAGAGATATTCTTGAATAACTTTTTTTGTGAAGGTCGGAGAGACTTGCAAGTAGGCTCTACCCCCACTAAATGGGGTAGCGCGCATCGATCGGTACCATCCTTGAGCTTCTCCGACTTTCGGAAGGGTTAGGGTTAGGGTTAGGGATGAAAGCACATAGGAGAAAGAGATATTCTTGAATAACTTTTTTTGTGAAGGTCGGAGAGACTTGCAAGTAGGCTCTACCCCCACTAAATGGGGTTGCGCGCATCGATCAGTACCATCCTTGAGCTTCTCCGACTTTCGGAAGGGTTAGGGTTAGGGATGAAAGCACATAGGAGAAAGAGATATTCTTGAATAACTTTTTTTGTGAAGGTCGGAGAGACTTGCAAGTAGGCTCTACCCCCACTAAATGGGGTAGCGCGCATCGATCGGTACCATCCTTGAGCTTCTCCGACTTTCGGAAGGGTTAGGGTTAGGGTTAGGGATGAAAGCACATAGGAGAAAGAGATATTCTTGAATAACTTTTTTTGTGAAGGTCGGAGAGACTTGGAAAGTGGTTGCATCTGGACTAATTTGGGTCCTGCGGATCGATTGGTACCATCCCCGAGCTTGTACGACCTTCGGAAGAGGTCGACCGACGAAATTCCCCCAAATCTGAGGAGATATTCTTGAATAACTTTTTTTGTGAAGGTCGGAGAGACTTGCAAGTAGGCTCTACCCCCACTAAATGGGGTAGCGCGCATCGATCGGTACCATCCTTGAGCTTCTCCGACTTTCGGAAGGGTTAGGGTTAGGGTTAGGGATGAAAGCACATAGGAGAAAGAGATATTCTTGAATAACTTTTTTTGTGAAGGTCGGAGAGACTTGAAAAGTGGTTGCATCTGGACTAATTTGGGTCCTGCAGATCGATTGGTACCATCCCCGAGCTTGTACGACCTTCGGAAGAGGTCGACCGACGAAATTCCCCCAAATCTGAGGAGATATTCTTGAATAACTTTTTTTGTGAAGGTCGGAGAGACTTGCAAGTAGGCTCTACCCCCACTAAATGGGGTAGCGCGCATCGATCGGTACCATATTTGAGCTTCTCCGACTTTCGGAAGGGTTAGGGTTAGGGTTAGGGATGAAAGCACATAGGAGAAAGAGATATTCTTGAATAACTTTTTTTGTGAAGGTCGGAGAGACTTGGAAAGTGGTTGCATCTGGACTAATTTGGGTCCTGCGGATCGATTGGTACCATCCCCGAGCTTGTACGACCTTCGGAAGAGGTCGACCGACGAAATTCCCCCAAATCTGAGGAGATATTCTTGAATAACTTTTTTTGTGAAGGTCGGAGAGACTTGCAAGTAGGCTCTACCCCCACTAAATGGGGTAGCGCGCATCGATCGGTACCATCCTTGAGCTTCTCCGACTTTCGGAAGGGTTAGGGTTAGGGTTAGGGATGAAAGCACATAGGAGAAAGAGATATTCTTGAATAACTTTTTTTGTGAAGGTCGGAGAGACTTGCAAGTAGGCTCTACCCCCACTAAATGGGGTTGCGCGCATCGATCGGTACCATCCTTGAGCTTCTCCGACTTTCGGAAGGGTTAGGGTTAGGGTTAGGGATGAAAGCACATAGGAGAAAGAGATATTCTTGAATAACTTTTTTTGTGAAGGTCGGAGAGACTTGGAAAGTGGTTGCATCTGGACTAATTTGGGTCCTGCGGATCGATTGGTACCATCCCCGAGCTTGTACGACCTTCGAAAGAGGTCGACCGACGAAATTCCCCCAAATCTGAGGAGATATTCTTGAATAACTTTTTTTGTGAAGGTCGGAGAGACTTGCAAGTAGGCTCTACCCCCACTAAATGGGGTAGCGCGCATCGATCGGTACCATCCTTGAGCTTCTCCGACTTTCGGAAGGGTTAGGGTTAGGGTTAGGGATGAAAGCACATAGGAGAAAGAGATATTCTTGAATAACTTTTTTTGTGAAGGTCGGAGAGACTTGCAAGTAGGCTCTACCCCCACTAAATGGGGTTGCGCGCATCGATCAGTACCATCCTTGAGCTTCTCCGACTTTCGGAAGGGTTAGGGTTAGGGATGAAAGCACATAGGAGAAAGAGATATTCTTGAATAACTTTTTTTGTGAAGGTCGGAGAGACTTGCAAGTAGGCTCTACCCCCACTAAATGGGGTAGCGCGCATCGATCGGTACCATCCTTGAGCTTCTCCGACTTTCGGAAGGGTTAGGGTTAGGGTTAGGGATGAAAGCACATAGGAGAAAGAGATATTCTTGAATAACTTTTTTTGTGAAGGTCGGAGAGACTTGCAAGTAGGCTCTAACCCCACTAAATGGGGTTGCGCGCATCGATCGGTACTATCCTTGAGCTTCTCCGACTTTCGGAAGGGTTAGGGTTAGGGATGAAAGCACATAGGAGAAAGAGATATTCTTGAATAACTTTTTTTGTGAAGGTCGGAGAGACTTGGAAAGTGGTTGCATCTGGACTAATTTGGGTCCTGCGGATCGATTGGTACCATCCCCGAGCTTGTACGACCTTCGGAAGAGGTCGACCGACGAAATTCCCCCAAATCTGAGGAGATATTCTTGAATAACTTTTTTTGTGAAGGTCGGAGAGACTTGCAAGTAGGCTCTACCCCCACTAAATGGGGTAGCGCGCATGGATCGGTACCATCCTTGAGCTTCTCCGACTTTCGGAAGGGTTAGGGTTAGGGTTAGGGATGAAAGCACATAGGAGAAAGAGATATTCTTGAATAACTTTTTTTGTGAAGGTCGGAGAGACTTGCAAGTAGGCTCTACCCCCACTAAATGGGGTTGCGCACATCGATCGGTACCATCCTTGAGCTTCTCCGACTTTCGGAAGGGTTAGGGTTAGGGTTAGGGATGAAAGCACATAGGAGAAAGAGATATTCTTGAATAACTTTTTTTGTGAAGGTCGGAGAGACTTGGAAAGTGGTTGCATCTGGACTAATTTGGGTCCTGCGGATCGATTGGTACCATCCCCGAGCTTGTACGACCTTCGAAAGAGGTCGACCGACGAAATTCCCCCAAATCTGAGGAGATATTCTTGAATAACTTTTTTTGTGAAGGTCGGAGAGACTTGCAAGTAGGCTCTACCCCCACTAAATGGGGTAGCGCGCATCGATCGGTACCATCTTTGAGCTTCTCCGACTTTCGGAAGGGTTAGGGTTAGGGTTAGGGATGAAAGCACATAGGAGAAAGAGATATTCTTGAATAACTTTTTTTGTGAAGGTCGGAGAGACTTGCAAGTAGGCTCTACCCCCACTAAATGGGGTAGCGCGCATCGATCGGTACTATCCTTGAGCTTCTCCGACTTTCGGAAGGGTTAGGGTTAGGGTTAGGGATGAAAGCACATAGGAGAAAGAGATATTCTTGAATAACTTTTTTGTGAAGGTCGGAGAGACTTGCAAGTAGGCTCTACCCCCACTAAATGGGGTTGCGCGCATCGATCGGTACCATCCTTGAGCTTCTCCGACTTTCGGAAGGGTTAGGGTTAGGGATGAAAGCACATAGGAGAAAGAGATATTCTTGAATAACTTTTTTTGTGAAGGTCGGAGAGACTTGCAAGTAGGCTCTACCCCCACTAAATGGGGTTGCGCGCATCGATCGGTACCATCCTTGAGCTTCTCCGACTTTCGGAAGGGTTAGGGTTAGGGTTAGGGATGAAAGCACATAGGAGAAAGAGATATTCTTGAATAACTTTTTTTGTGAAGGTCGGAGAGACTTGGAAAGTGGTTGCATCTGGACTAATTTGGGTCCTGCGGATCGATTGGTACCATCCCCGAGCTTGTACGACCTTCGAAAGAGGTCGACCGACGAAATTCCCCCAAATCTGAGGAGATATTCTTGAATAACTTTTTTTGTGAAGGTCGGAGAGACTTGCAAGTAGGCTCTACCCCCACTAAATGGGGTAGCGCGCATCGATCGGTACCATCATTGAGCTTCTCCGACTTTCGGAAGGGTTAGGGTTAGGGTTAGGGATGAAAGCACATAGGAGAAAGAGATATTCTTGAATAACTTTTTTTGTGAAGGTCGGAGAGACTTGCAAGTAGGCTCTACCCCCACTAAATGGGGTAGCGCGCATCGATCGGTACTATCCTTGAGCTTCTCCGACTTTCGGAAGGGTTAGGGTTAGGGTTAGGGATGAAAGCACATAGGAGAAAGAGATATTCTTGAATAACTTTTTTGTGAAGGTCGGAGAGACTTGCAAGTAGGCTCTATCCCCACTAAATGGGGTTGCGCGCATCGATCGGTACCATCCTTGAGCTTCTCCGACTTTCGGAAGGGTTAGGGTTAGGGTTAGGGATGAAAGCACATAGGAGAAAGAGATATTCTTGAATAACTTTTTTTGTGAAGGTCGGAGAGACTTGGAAAGTGGTTGCATCTGGACTAATTTGGGTCCTGCGGATCGATTGGTACCATCCCAGAGCTTGTACGACCTTCGAAAGAGGTCGACCGACGAAATTCCCCCAAATCTGAGGAGATATTCTTGAATAACTTTTTTTGTGAAGGTCGGAGAGACTTGCAAGTAGGCTCTACCCCCACTAAATGGGGTAGCGCGCATCGATCGGTACCATCCTTGAGCTTCTCCGACTTTCGGAAGGGTTAGGGTTAGGGTTAGGGATGAAAGCACATAGGAGAAAGAGATATTCTTGAATAACTTTTTTTGTGAAGGTCGGAGAGACTTGCAAGTAGGCTCTACCCCCACTAAATGGGGTTGCGCGCATCGATCAGTACCATCCTTGAGCTTCTCCGACTTTCGGAAGGGTTAGGGTTAGGGATGAAAGCACATAGGAGAAAGAGATATTCTTGAATAACTTTTTTTGTGAAGGTCGGAGAGACTTGCAAGTAGGCTCTACCCCCACTAAATGGGGTAGCGCGCATCGATCGGTACCATCCTTGAGCTTCTCCGACTTTCGGAAGGGTTAGGGTTAGGGTTAGGGATGAAAGCACATAGGAGAAAGAGATATTCTTGAATAACTTTTTTTGTGAAGGTCGGAGAGACTTGCAAGTAGGCTCTAACCCCACTAAATGGGGTTGCGCGCATCGATCGGTACCATCCTTGAGCTTCTCCGACTTTCGGAAGGGTTAGGGTTAGGGATGAAAGCACATAGGAGAAAGAGATATTCTTGAATAACTTTTTTTGTGAAGGTCGGAGAGACTTGGAAAGTGGTTGCATCTGGACTAATTTGGGTCCTGCGGATCGATTGGTACCATCCCCGAGCTTGTACGACCTTCGGAAGAGGTCGACCGACGAAATTCCCCCAAATCTGAGGAGATATTCTTGAATAACTTTTTTTGTGAAGGTCGGAGAGACTTGCAAGTAGGCTCTACCCCCACTAAATGGGGTAGCGCGCATGGATCGGTACCATTCTTGAGCTTCTCCGACTTTCGGAAGGGTTAGGGTTAGGGTTAGGGATGAAAGCACATAGGAGAAAGAGATATTCTTGAATAACTTTTTTTGTGAAGGTCGGAGAGACTTGCAAGTAGGCTCTACCCCCACTAAATGGGGTTGCGCACATCGATCGGTACCATCCTTGAGCTTCTCCGACTTTCGGAAGGGTTAGGGTTAGGGTTAGGGATGAAAGCACATAGGAGAAAGAGATATTCTTGAATAACTTTTTTTGTGAAGGTCGGAGAGACTTGGAAAGTGGTTGCATCTGGACTAATTTGGGTCCTGCAGATCGATTGGTACCATCCCCGAGCTTGTACGACCTTCGAAAGAGGTCGACCGACGAAATTCCCCCAAATCTGAGGAGATATTCTTGAATAACTTTTTTTGTGAAGGTCGGAGAGACTTGCAAGTAGGCTCTACCCCCACTAAATGGGGTAGCGCACATCGATCGGTACCATCTTTGAGCTTCTCCGACTTTCGGAAGGGTTAGGGTTAGGGTTAGGGATGAAAGCACATAGGAGAAAGAGATATTCTTGAATAACTTTTTTTGTGAAGGTCGGAGAGACTTGCAAGTAGGCTCTACCCCCACTAAATGGGGTAGCGCGCATCGATCGGTACTATCCTTGAGCTTCTCCGACTTTCGGAAGGGTTAGGGTTAGGGTTAGGGATGAAAGCACATAGGAGAAAGAGATATTCTTGAATAACTTTTTTGTGAAGGTCGGAGAGACTTGCAAGTAGGCTCTACCCCCACTAAATGGGGTTGCGCGCATCGATCGGTACCATCCTTGAGCTTCTCCGACTTTCGGAAGGGTTAGGGTTAGGGATGAAAGCACATAGGAGAAAGAGATATTCTTGAATAACTTTTTTTGTGAAGGTCGGAGAGACTTGCAAGTAGGCTCTACCCCCACTAAATGGGGTTGCGCGCATCGATCGGTACCATCCTTGAGCTTCTCCGACTTTCGGAAGGGTTAGGGTTAGGGTTAGGGATGAAAGCACATAGGAGAAAGAGATATTCTTGAATAACTTTTTTTGTGAAGGTCGGAGAGACTTGGAAAGTGGTTGCATCTGGACTAATTTGGGTCCTGCGGATCGATTGGTACCATCCCCGAGCTTGTACGACCTTCGAAAGAGGTCGACCGACGAAATTCCCCCAAATCTGAGGAGATATTCTTGAATAACTTTTTTTGTGAAGGTCGGAGAGACTTGCAAGTAGGCTCTACCCCCACTAAATGGGGTAGCGCGCATCGATCGGTACCATCATTGAGCTTCTCCGACTTTCGGAAGGGTTAGGGTTAGGGTTAGGGATGAAAGCACATAGGAGAAAGAGATATTCTTGAATAACTTTTTTTGTGAAGGTCGGAGAGACTTGCAAGTAGGCTCTACCCCCACTAAATGGGGTAGCGCGCATCGATCGGTACTATCCTTGAGCTTCTCCGACTTTCGGAAGGGTTAGGGTTAGGGTTAGGGATGAAAGCACATAGGAGAAAGAGATATTCTTGAATAACTTTTTTGTGAAGGTCGGAGAGACTTGCAAGTAGGCTCTATCCCCACTAAATGGGGTTGCGCGCATCGATCGGTACTATCCTTGAGCTTCTCCGACTTTCGGAAGGGTTAGGGTTAGGGTTAGGGATGAAAGCACATAGGAGAAAGAGATATTCTTGAATAACTTTTTTTGTGAAGGTCGGAGAGACTTGGAAAGTGGTTGCATCTGGACTAATTTGGGTCCTGCGGATCGATTGGTACCATCCCAGAGCTTGTACGACCTTCGAAAGAGGTCGACCGACGAAATTCCCCCAAATCTGAGGAGATATTCTTGAATAACTTTTTTTGTGAAGGTCGGAGAGACTTGCAAGTAGGCTCTACCCCCACTAAATGGGGTAGCGCGCATCGATCGGTACCATCCTTGAGCTTCTCCGACTTTCGGAAGGGTTAGGGTTAGGGTTAGGGATGAAAGCACATAGGAGAAAGAGATATTCTTGAATAACTTTTTTTGTGAAGGTCGGAGAGACTTGCAAGTAGGCTCTACCCCCACTAAATGGGGTTGCGCGCATCGATCAGTACCATCCTTGAGCTTCTCCGACTTTCGGAAGGGTTAGGGTTAGGGATGAAAGCACATAGGAGAAAGAGATATTCTTGAATAACTTTTTTTGTGAAGGTCGGAGAGACTTGCAAGTAGGCTCTACCCCCACTAAATGGGGTAGCGCGCATCGATCGGTACCATCCTTGAGCTTCTCCGACTTTCGGAAGGGTTAGGGTTAGGGTTAGGGATGAAAGCACATAGGAGAAAGAGATATTCTTGAATAACTTTTTTTGTGAAGGTCGGAGAGACTTGCAAGTAGGCTCTAACCCCACTAAATGGGGTTGCGCGCATCGATCGGTACCATCCTTGAGCTTCTCCGACTTTCGGAAGGGTTAGGGTTAGGGATGAAAGCACATAGGAGAAAGAGATATTCTTGAATAACTTTTTTTGTGAAGGTCGGAGAGACTTGGAAAGTGGTTGCATCTGGACTAATTTGGGTCCTGCGGATCGATTGGTACCATCCCCGAGCTTGTACGACCTTCGGAAGAGGTCGACCGACGAAATTCCCCCAAATCTGAGGAGATATTCTTGAATAACTTTTTTTGTGAAGGTCGGAGAGACTTGCAAGTAGGCTCTACCCCCACTAAATGGGGTAGCGCGCATGGATCGGTACCATCCTTGAGCTTCTCCGACTTTCGGAAGGGTTAGGGTTAGGGTTAGGGATGAAAGCACATAGGAGAAAGAGATATTCTTGAATAACTTTTTTTGTGAAGGTCGGAGAGACTTGCAAGTAGGCTCTACCCCCACTAAATGGGGTTGCGCACATCGATCGGTACCATCCTTGAGCTTCTCCGACTTTCGGAAGGGTTAGGGTTAGGGTTAGGGATGAAAGCACATAGGAGAAAGAGATATTCTTGAATAACTTTTTTTGTGAAGGTCGGAGAGACTTGGAAAGTGGTTGCATCTGGACTAATTTGGGTCCTGCAGATCGATTGGTACCATCCCCGAGCTTGTACGACCTTCGAAAGAGGTCGACCGACGAAATTCCCCCAAATCTGAGGAGATATTCTTGAATAACTTTTTTTGTGAAGGTCGGAGAGACTTGCAAGTAGGCTCTACCCCCACTAAATGGGGTAGCGCACATCGATCGGTACCATCTTTGAGCTTCTCCGACTTTCGGAAGGGTTAGGGTTAGGGTTAGGGATGAAAGCACATAGGAGAAAGAGATATTCTTGAATAACTTTTTTTGTGAAGGTCGGAGAGACTTGCAAGTAGGCTCTACCCCCACTAAATGGGGTAGCGCGCATCGATCGGTACTATCCTTGAGCTTCTCCGACTTTCGGAAGGGTTAGGGTTAGGGTTAGGGATGAAAGCACATAGGAGAAAGAGATATTCTTGAATAACTTTTTTGTGAAGGTCGGAGAGACTTGCAAGTAGGCTCTACCCCCACTAAATGGGGTTGCGCGCATCGATCGGTACCATCCTTGAGCTTCTCCGACTTTCGGAAGGGTTAGGGTTAGGGATGAAAGCACATAGGAGAAAGAGATATTCTTGAATAACTTTTTTTGTGAAGGTCGGAGAGACTTGCAAGTAGGCTCTACCCCCACTAAATGGGGTTGCGCGCATCGATCGGTACCATCCTTGAGCTTCTCCGACTTTCGGAAGGGTTAGGGTTAGGGTTAGGGATGAAAGCACATAGGAGAAAGAGATATTCTTGAATAACTTTTTTTGTGAAGGTCGGAGAGACTTGGAAAGTGGTTGCATCTGGACTAATTTGGGTCCTGCGGATCGATTGGTACCATCCCCGAGCTTGTACGACCTTCGAAAGAGGTCGACCGACGAAATTCCCCCAAATCTGAGGAGATATTCTTGAATAACTTTTTTTGTGAAGGTCGGAGAGACTTGCAAGTAGGCTCTACCCCCACTAAATGGGGTAGCGCGCATCGATCGGTACCATCATTGAGCTTCTCCGACTTTCGGAAGGGTTAGGGTTAGGGTTAGGGATGAAAGCACATAGGAGAAAGAGATATTCTTGAATAACTTTTTTTGTGAAGGTCGGAGAGACTTGCAAGTAGGCTCTACCCCCACTAAATGGGGTAGCGCGCATCGATCGGTACTATCCTTGAGCTTCTCCGACTTTCGGAAGGGTTAGGGTTAGGGTTAGGGATGAAAGCACATAGGAGAAAGAGATATTCTTGAATAACTTTTTTGTGAAGGTCGGAGAGACTTGCAAGTAGGCTCTATCCCCACTAAATGGGGTTGCGCGCATCGATCGGTACCATCCTTGAGCTTCTCCGACTTTCGGAAGGGTTAGGGTTAGGGTTAGGGATGAAAGCACATAGGAGAAAGAGATATTCTTGAATAACTTTTTTTGTGAAGGTCGGAGAGACTTGGAAAGTGGTTGCATCTGGACTAATTTGGGTCCTGCGGATCGATTGGTACCATCCCCGAGCTTGTACGACCTTCGAAAGAGGTCGACCGACGAAATTCCCCCAAATCTGAGGAGATATTCTTGAATAACTTTTTTTGTGAAGGTCGGAGAGACTTGCAAGTAGGCTCTACCCCCACTAAATGGGGTAGCGCGCATCGATCGGTACCATCCTTGAGCTTCTCCGACTTTCGGAAGGGTTAGGGTTAGGGTTAGGGATGAAAGCACATAGGAGAAAGAGATATTCTTGAATAACTTTTTTTGTGAAGGTCGGAGAGACTTGCAAGTAGGCTCTACCCCCACTAAATGGGGTTGCGCGCATCGATCGGTAACATCCTTGAGCTTCTCCGACTTTCGGAAGGGTTAGGGTTAGGGATGAAAGCACATAGGAGAAAGAGATATTCTTGAATAACTTTTTTTGTGAAGGTCGGAGAGACTTGGAAAGTGGTTGCATCTGGACTAATTTGGGTCCTGCGGATCGATTGGTACCATCCCCGAGCTTGTACAACCTTCGGAAGAGGTCGACCGACGAAATTCCCCCAAATCTGAGGAGATATTCTTGAATAACTTTTTTTGTGAAGGTCGGAGAGACTTGCAAGTAGGCTCTACCCCCACTAAATGGGGTAGCGCGCATCGATCGGTACCATCCTTGAGCTTCTCCGACTTTCGGAAGGGTTAGGGTTAGGGTTAGGGATGAAAGCACATAGGAGAAAGAGATATTCTTGAATAACTTTTTTTGTGAAGGTCGGAGAGACTTGCAAGTAGGCTCTACCCCCACTAAATGGGGTAGCGCGCATCGATCGGTACTATCCTTGAGCTTCTCCGACTTTCGGAAGGGTTAAGGTTAGGGTTAGGGATGAAAGCACATAGGAGAAAGAGATATTCTTGAATAACTTTTTTTGTGAAGGTCGGAGAGACTTGCAAGTAGGCTCTACCCCCACTAAATGGGGTTGCGCACATCGATCGGTACCATCCTTGAGCTTCTCCGACTTTCGGAAGGGTTAGGGTTAGGGTTAGGGATGAAAGCACATAGGAGAAAGAGATATTCTTGAATAAATTTTTTTGTGAAGGTCGGAGAGACTTGGAAAGTGGTTGCATCTGGACTAATTTGGGTCCTGCGGATCGATTGGTACCATCCCCGAGCTTGTACGACATTCGAAAGAGGTCGACCGACGAAATTCCCCCAAATCTGAGGAGATATTCTTGAATAACTTTTTTTGTGAAGGTCGGAGAGACTTGCAAGTAGGCTCTACCCCCACTAAATGGGGTAGCGCGCATCGATCGGTACCATCCTTGAGCTTCTCCGACTTTCGGAAGGGTTAGGGTTAGGGTTAGGGATGAAAGCACATAGGAGAAAGAGATATTCTTGAATAACTTTTTTTGTGAAGGTCGGAGAGACTTGCAAGTAGGCTCTACCCCCACTAAATGGGGTAGCGCGCATCGATCGGTACTATCTTTGAGCTTCTCCGACTTTCGGAAGGGTTAAGGTTAGGGTTAGGGATGAAAGCACATAGGAGAAAGAGATATTCTTGAATAACTTTTTTTGTGAAGGTCGGAGAGACTTGCAAGTAGGCTCTACCCCCACTAAATGGGGTTGCGCGCATCGATCGGTACCATCCTTGAGCTTCTCCGACTTTCGGAAGGGTTAGGGTTAGGGTTAGGGATGAAAGCACATAGGAGAAAGAGATATTCTTGAATAACTTTTTTTGTGAAGGTCGGAGAGACTTGGAAAGTGGTTGCATCTGGACTAATTTGGGTCCTGCGGATCGATTGGTACCATCCCCGAGCTTGTACGACCTTCGGAAGAGGTCGACCGACGAAATTCCCCCAAATCTGAGGAGATATTCTTGAATAACTTTTTTTGTGAAGGTCGGAGAGACTTGCAAGTAGGCTCTACCCCCACTAAATGGGGTAGCGCGCATCGATCGGTACCATCATTGAGCTTCTCCGACTTTCGGAAGGGTTAGGGTTAGGGTTAGGGATGAAAGCACATAGGAGAAAGAGATATTCTTGAATAACTTTTTTTGTGAAGGTCGGAGAGACTTGCAAGTAGGCTCTACCCCCACTAAATGGGGTAGCGCGCATCGATCGGTACTATCCTTGAGCTTCTCCGACTTTCGGAAGGGTTAGGGTTAGGGTTAGGGATGAAAGCACATAGGAGAAAGAGATATTCTTGAATAACTTTTTTGTGAAGGTCGGAGAGACTTGCAAGTAGGCTCTATCCCCACTAAATGGGGTTGCGCGCATCGATCGGTACCATCCTTGAGCTTCTCCGACTTTCGGAAGGGTTAGGGTTAGGGTTAGGGATGAAAGCACATAGGAGAAAGAGATATTCTTGAATAACTTTTTTTGTGAAGGTCGGAGAGACTTGGAAAGTGGTTGCATCTGGACTAATTTGGGTCCTGCGGATCGATTGGTACCATCCCAGAGCTTGTACGACCTTCGAAAGAGGTCGACCGACGAAATTCCCCCAAATCTGAGGAGATATTCTTGAATAACTTTTTTTGTGAAGGTCGGAGAGACTTGCAAGTAGGCTCTACCCCCACTAAATGGGGTAGCGCGCATCGATCGGTACCATCCTTGAGCTTCTCCGACTTTCGGAAGGGTTAGGGTTAGGGTTAGGGATGAAAGCACATAGGAGAAAGAGATATTCTTGAATAACTTTTTTTGTGAAGGTCGGAGAGACTTGCAAGTAGGCTCTACCCCCACTAAATGGGGTTGCGCGCATCGATCAGTACCATCCTTGAGCTTCTCCGACTTTCGGAAGGGTTAGGGTTAGGGATGAAAGCACATAGGAGAAAGAGATATTCTTGAATAACTTTTTTTGTGAAGGTCGAAGAGACTTGCAAGTAGGCTCTACCCCCACTAAATGGGGTAGCGCGCATCGATCGGTACCATCCTTGAGCTTCTCCGACTTTCGGAAGGGTTAGGGTTAGGGTTAGGGATGAAAGCACATAGGAGAAAGAGATATTCTTGAATAACTTTTTTTGTGAAGGTCGGAGAGACTTGCAAGTAGGCTCTAACCCCACTAAATGGGGTTGCGCGCATCGATCGGTACCATCCTTGAGCTTCTCCGACTTTCGGAAGGGTTAGGGTTAGGGATGAAAGCACATAGGAGAAAGAGATATTCTTGAATAACTTTTTTTGTGAAGGTCGGAGAGACTTGGAAAGTGGTTGCATCTGGACTAATTTGGGTCCTGCGGATCGATTGGTACCATCCCCGAGCTTGTACGACCTTCGGAAGAGGTCGACCGACGAAATTCCCCCAAATCTGAGGAGATATTCTTGAATAACTTTTTTTGTGAAGGTCGGAGAGACTTGCAAGTAGGCTCTACCCCCACTAAATGGGGTAGCGCGCATGGATCGGTACCATCCTTGAGCTTCTCCGACTTTCGGAAGGGTTAGGGTTAGGGTTAGGGATGAAAGCACATAGGAGAAAGAGATATTCTTGAATAACTTTTTTTGTGAAGGTCGGAGAGACTTGCAAGTAGGCTCTACCCCCACTAAATGGGGTTGCGCACATCGATCGGTACCATCCTTGAGCTTCTCCGACTTTCGGAAGGGTTAGGGTTAGGGTTAGGGATGAAAGCACATAGGAGAAAGAGATATTCTTGAATAACTTTTTTTGTGAAGGTCGGAGAGACTTGGAAAGTGGTTGCATCTGGACTAATTTGGGTCCTGCAGATCGATTGGTACCATCCCCGAGCTTGTACGACCTTCGAAAGAGGTCGACCGACGAAATTCCCCCAAATCTGAGGAGATATTCTTGAATAACTTTTTTTGTGAAGGTCGGAGAGACTTGCAAGTAGGCTCTACCCCCACTAAATGGGGTAGCGCACATCGATCGGTACCATCTTTGAGCTTCTCCGACTTTCGGAAGGGTTAGGGTTAGGGTTAGGGATGAAAGCACATAGGAGAAAGAGATATTCTTGAATAACTTTTTTTGTGAAGGTCGGAGAGACTTGCAAGTAGGCTCTACCCCCACTAAATGGGGTAGCGCGCATCGATCGGTACTATCCTTGAGCTTCTCCGACTTTCGGAAGGGTTAGGGTTAGGGTTAGGGATGAAAGCACATAGGAGAAAGAGATATTCTTGAATAACTTTTTTGTGAAGGTCGGAGAGACTTGCAAGTAGGCTCTACCCCCACTAAATGGGGTTGCGCGCATCGATCGGTACCATCCTTGAGCTTCTCCGACTTTCGGAAGGGTTAGGGTTAGGGATGAAAGCACATAGGAGAAAGAGATATTCTTGAATAACTTTTTTTGTGAAGGTCGGAGAGACTTGCAAGTAGGCTCTACCCCCACTAAATGGGGTTGCGCGCATCGATCGGTACCATCCTTGAGCTTCTCCGACTTTCGGAAGGGTTAGGGTTAGGGTTAGGGATGAAAGCACATAGGAGAAAGAGATATTCTTGAATAACTTTTTTTGTGAAGGTCGGAGAGACTTGGAAAGTGGTTGCATCTGGACTAATTTGGGTCCTGCGGATCGATTGGTACCATCCCCGAGCTTGTACGACCTTCGAAAGAGGTCGACCGACGAAATTCCCCCAAATCTGAGGAGATATTCTTGAATAACTTTTTTTGTGAAGGTCGGAGAGACTTGCAAGTAGGCTCTACCCCCACTAAATGGGGTAGCGCGCATCGATCGGTACCATCATTGAGCTTCTCCGACTTTCGGAAGGGTTAGGGTTAGGGTTAGGGATGAAAGCACATAGGAGAAAGAGATATTCTTGAATAACTTTTTTTGTGAAGGTCGGAGAGACTTGCAAGTAGGCTCTACCCCCACTAAATGGGGTAGCGCGCATCGATCGGTACTATCCTTGAGCTTCTCCGACTTTCGGAAGGGTTAGGGTTAGGGTTAGGGATGAAAGCACATAGGAGAAAGAGATATTCTTGAATAACTTTTTTGTGAAGGTCGGAGAGACTTGCAAGTAGGCTCTATCCCCACTAAATGGGGTTGCGCGCATCGATCGGTACCATCCTTGAGCTTCTCCGACTTTCGGAAGGGTTAGGGTTAGGGTTAGGGATGAAAGCACATAGGAGAAAGAGATATTCTTGAATAACTTTTTTTGTGAAGGTCGGAGAGACTTGGAAAGTGGTTGCATCTGGACTAATTTGGGTCCTGCGGATCGATTGGTACCATCCCAGAGCTTGTACGACCTTCGAAAGAGGTCGACCGACGAAATTCCCCCAAATCTGAGGAGATATTCTTGAATAACTTTTTTTGTGAAGGTCGGAGAGACTTGCAAGTAGGCTCTACCCCCACTAAATGGGGTAGCGCGCATCGATCGGTACCATCCTTGAGCTTCTCCGACTTTCGGAAGGGTTAGGGTTAGGGTTAGGGATGAAAGCACATAGGAGAAAGAGATATTCTTGAATAACTTTTTTTGTGAAGGTCGGAGAGACTTGCAAGTAGGCTCTACCCCCACTAAATGGGGTTGCGCGCATCGATCAGTACCATCCTTGAGCTTCTCCGACTTTCGGAAGGGTTAGGGTTAGGGATGAAAGCACATAGGAGAAAGAGATATTCTTGAATAACTTTTTTTGTGAAGGTCGGAGAGACTTGCAAGTAGGCTCTACCCCCACTAAATGGGGTAGCGCGCATCGATCGGTACCATCCTTGAGCTTCTCCGACTTTCGGAAGGGTTAGGGTTAGGGTTAGGGATGAAAGCACATAGGAGAAAGAGATATTCTTGAATAACTTTTTTTGTGAAGGTCGGAGAGACTTGCAAGTAGGCTCTAACCCCACTAAATGGGGTTGCGCGCATCGATCGGTACCATCCTTGAGCTTCTCCGACTTTCGGAAGGGTTAGGGTTAGGGATGAAAGCACATAGGAGAAAGAGATATTCTTGAATAACTTTTTTTGTGAAGGTCGGAGAGACTTGGAAAGTGGTTGCATCTGGACTAATTTGGGTCCTGCGGATCGATTGGTACCATCCCCGAGCTTGTACGACCTTCGGAAGAGGTCGACCGACGAAATTCCCCCAAATCTGAGGAGATATTCTTGAATAACTTTTTTTGTGAAGGTCGGAGAGACTTGCAAGTAGGCTCTACCCCCACTAAATGGGGTAGCGCGCATGGATCGGTACCATCCTTGAGCTTCTCCGACTTTCGGAAGGGTTAGGGTTAGGGTTAGGGATGAAAGCACATAGGAGAAAGAGATATTCTTGAATAACTTTTTTTGTGAAGGTCGGAGAGACTTGCAAGTAGGCTCTACCCCCACTAAATGGGGTTGCGCACATCGATCGGTACCATCCTTGAGCTTCTCCGACTTTCGGAAGGGTTAGGGTTAGGGTTAGGGATGAAAGCACATAGGAGAAAGAGATATTCTTGAATAACTTTTTTTGTGAAGGTCGGAGAGACTTGGAAAGTGGTTGCATCTGGACTAATTTGGGTCCTGCAGATCGATTGGTACCATCCCCGAGCTTGTACGACCTTCGAAAGAGGTCGACCGACGAAATTCCCCCAAATCTGAGGAGATATTCTTGAATAACTTTTTTTGTGAAGGTCGGAGAGACTTGCAAGTAGGCTCTACCCCCACTAAATGGGGTAGCGCACATCGATCGGTACCATCTTTGAGCTTCTCCGACTTTCGGAAGGGTTAGGGTTAGGGTTAGGGATGAAAGCACATAGGAGAAAGAGATATTCTTGAATAACTTTTTTTGTGAAGGTCGGAGAGACTTGCAAGTAGGCTCTACCCCCACTAAATGGGGTAGCGCGCATCGATCGGTACTATCCTTGAGCTTCTCCGACTTTCGGAAGGGTTAGGGTTAGGGTTAGGGATGAAAGCACATAGGAGAAAGAGATATTCTTGAATAACTTTTTTGTGAAGGTCGGAGAGACTTGCAAGTAGGCTCTACCCCCACTAAATGGGGTTGCGCGCATCGATCGGTACCATCCTTGAGCTTCTCCGACTTTCGGAAGGGTTAGGGTTAGGGATGAAAGCACATAGGAGAAAGAGATATTCTTGAATAACTTTTTTTGTGAAGGTCGGAGAGACTTGCAAGTAGGCTCTACCCCCACTAAATGGGGTTGCGCGCATCGATCGGTACCATCCTTGAGCTTCTCCGACTTTCGGAAGGGTTAGGGTTAGGGTTAGGGATGAAAGCACATAGGAGAAAGAGATATTCTTGAATAACTTTTTTTGTGAAGGTCGGAGAGACTTGGAAAGTGGTTGCATCTGGACTAATTTGGGTCCTGCGGATCGATTGGTACCATCCCCGAGCTTGTACGACCTTCGAAAGAGGTCGACCGACGAAATTCCCCCAAATCTGAGGAGATATTCTTGAATAACTTTTTTTGTGAAGGTCGGAGAGACTTGCAAGTAGGCTCTACCCCCACTAAATGGGGTAGCGCGCATCGATCGGTACCATCATTGAGCTTCTCCGACTTTCGGAAGGGTTAGGGTTAGGGTTAGGGATGAAAGCACATAGGAGAAAGAGATATTCTTGAATAACTTTTTTTGTGAAGGTCGGAGAGACTTGCAAGTAGGCTCTACCCCCACTAAATGGGGTAGCGCGCATCGATCGGTACTATCCTTGAGCTTCTCCGACTTTCGGAAGGGTTAGGGTTAGGGTTAGGGATGAAAGCACATAGGAGAAAGAGATATTCTTGAATAACTTTTTTGTGAAGGTCGGAGAGACTTGCAAGTAGGCTCTATCCCCACTAAATGGGGTTGCGCGCATCGATCGGTACCATCCTTGAGCTTCTCCGACTTTCGGAAGGGTTAGGGTTAGGGTTAGGGATGAAAGCACATAGGAGAAAGAGATATTCTTGAATAACTTTTTTTGTGAAGGTCGGAGAGACTTGGAAAGTGGTTGCATCTGGACTAATTTGGGTCCTGCGGATCGATTGGTACCATCCCCGAGCTTGTACGACCTTCGAAAGAGGTCGACCGACGAAATTCCCCCAAATCTGAGGAGATATTCTTGAATAACTTTTTTTGTGAAGGTCGGAGAGACTTGCAAGTAGGCTCTACCCCCACTAAATGGGGTAGCGCGCATCGATCGGTACCATCCTTGAGCTTCTCCGACTTTCGGAAGGGTTAGGGTTAGGGTTAGGGATGAAAGCACATAGGAGAAAGAGATATTCTTGAATAACTTTTTTTGTGAAGGTCGGAGAGACTTGCAAGTAGGCTCTACCCCCACTAAATGGGGTTGCGCGCATCGATCGGTAACATCCTTGAGCTTCTCCGACTTTCGGAAGGGTTAGGGTTAGGGATGAAAGCACATAGGAGAAAGAGATATTCTTGAATAACTTTTTTTGTGAAGGTCGGAGAGACTTGGAAAGTGGTTGCATCTGGACTAATTTGGGTCCTGCGGATCGATTGGTACCATCCCCGAGCTTGTACGACCTTCGGAAGAGGTCGACCGACGAAATTCCCCCAAATCTGAGGAGATATTCTTGAATAACTTTTTTTGTGAAGGTCGGAGAGACTTGCAAGTAGGCTCTACCCCCACTAAATGGGGTAGCGCGCATCGATCGGTACCATCCTTGAGCTTCTCCGACTTTCGGAAGGGTTAGGGTTAGGGTTAGGGATGAAAGCACATAGGAGAAAGAGATATTCTTGAATAACTTTTTTTGTGAAGGTCGGAGAGACTTGCAAGTAGGCTCTACCCCCACTAAATGGGGTAGCGCGCATCGATCGGTACTATCCTTGAGCTTCTCCGACTTTCGGAAGGGTTAAGGTTAGGGTTAGGGATGAAAGCACATAGGAGAAAGAGATATTCTTGAATAACTTTTTTTGTGAAGGTCGGAGAGACTTGCAAGTAGGCTCTACCCCCACTAAATGGGGTTGCGCACATCGATCGGTACCATCCTTGAGCTTCTCCGACTTTCGGAAGGGTTAGGGTTAGGGTTAGGGATGAAAGCACATAGGAGAAAGAGATATTCTTGAATAAATTTTTTTGTGAAGGTCGGAGAGACTTGGAAAGTGGTTGCATCTGGACTAATTTGGGTCCTGCGGATCGATTGGTACCATCCCCGAGCTTGTACGACATTCGAAAGAGGTCGACCGACGAAATTCCCCCAAATCTGAGGAGATATTCTTGAATAACTTTTTTTGTGAAGGTCGGAGAGACTTGCAAGTAGGCTCTACCCCCACTAAATGGGGTAGCGCGCATCGATCGGTACCATCCTTGAGCTTCTCCGACTTTCGGAAGGGTTAGGGTTAGGGTTAGGGATGAAAGCACATAGGAGAAAGAGATATTCTTGAATAACTTTTTTTGTGAAGGTCGGAGAGACTTGCAAGTAGGCTCTACCCCCACTAAATGGGGTAGCGCGCATCGATCGGTACTATCTTTGAGCTTCTCCGACTTTCGGAAGGGTTAAGGTTAGGGTTAGGGATGAAAGCACATAGGAGAAAGAGATATTCTTGAATAACTTTTTTTGTGAAGGTCGGAGAGACTTGCAAGTAGGCTCTACCCCCACTAAATGGGGTTGCGCGCATCGATCGGTACCATCCTTGAGCTTCTCCGACTTTCGGAAGGGTTAGGGTTAGGGTTAGGGATGAAAGCACATAGGAGAAAGAGATATTCTTGAATAACTTTTTTTGTGAAGGTCGGAGAGACTTGGAAAGTGGTTGCATCTGGACTAATTTGGGTCCTGCGGATCGATTGGTACCATCCCCGAGCTTGTACGACCTTCGGAAGAGGTCGACCGACGAAATTCCCCCAAATCTGAGGAGATATTCTTGAATAACTTTTTTTGTGAAGGTCGGAGAGACTTGCAAGTAGGCTCTACCCCCACTAAATGGGGTAGCGCGCATCGATCGGTACCATCCTTGAGCTTCTCCGACTTTCGGAAGGGTTAGGGTTAGGGTTAGGGATGAAAGCACATAGGAGAAAGAGATATTCTTGAATAACTTTTTTTGTGAAGGTCGGAGAGACTTGCAAGTAGGCTCTACCCCCACTAAATGGGGTTGCGCGCATCGATCGGTACCATCTTTGAGCTTCTCCGACTTTCGGAAGGGTTAGGGTTAGGGTTAGGGATGAAAGCACATAGGAGAAAGAGATATTCTTGAATAAATTTTTTTGTGAAGGTCGGAGAGACTTGGAAAGTGGTTGCATCTGGACTAATTTGGGTCCTGCGGATCGATTGGTACCATCCCCGAGCTTGTACGACCTTCGAAAGAGGTCGACCGACGAAATTCCCCCAAATCTGAGGAGATATTCTTGAATAACTTTTTTTGTGAAGGTCGGAGAGACTTGCAAGTAGGCTCTACCCCCACTAAATGGGGTAGCGCGCATCGATCGGTACCATCCTTGAGCTTCTCCGACTTTCGGAAGGGTTAGGGTTAGGGTTAGGGATGAAAGCACATAGGAGAAAGAGATATTCTTGAATAACTTTTTTTGTGAAGGTCGGAGAGACTTGCAAGTAGGCTCTACCCCCACTAAATGGGGTAGCGCGCATCGATCGGTACTATCCTTGAGCTTCTCCGACTTTCGGAAGGGTTAGGGTTAGGGTTAGGGATGAAAGCACATAGGAGAAAGAGATATTCTTGAATAACTTTTTTTGTGAAGGTCGGAGAGACTTGCAAGTAGGCTCTACCCCCACTAAATGGGGTTGCGCGCATCGATCGGTACCATCCTTGAGCTTCTCCGACTTTCGGAAGGGTTAGGGTTAGGGTTAGGGATGAAAGCACATAGGAGAAAGAGATATTCTTGAATAACTTTTTTTGTGAAGGTCGGAGAGACTTGGAAAGTGGTTGCATCTGGACTAATTTGGGTCCTGCGGATCGATTGGTACCATCCCCGAGCTTGTACGACCTTCGAAAGAGGTCGACCGACGAAATTCCCCCAAATCTGAGGAGATATTCTTGAATAACTTTTTTTGTGAAGGTCGGAGAGACTTGCAAGTAGGCTCTACCCCCACTAAATGGGGTAGCGCGCATCGATCGGTACCATCCTTGAGCTTCTCCGACTTTCGGAAGGGTTAGGGTTAGGGTTAGGGATGAAAGCACATAGGAGAAAGAGATATTCTTGAATAACTTTTTTTGTGAAGGTCGGAGAGACTTGCAAGTAGGCTCTACCCCCACTAAATGGGGTTGCGCGCATCGATCGGTACCATCCTTGAGCTTCTCCGACTTTCGGAAGGGTTAGGGTTAGGGTTAGGGATGAAAGCACATAGGAGAAAGAGATATTCTTGAATAACTTTTTTTGTGAAGGTCGGAGAGACTTGGAAAGTGGTTGCATCTGGACTAATTTGGGTCCTGCGGATCGATTGGTACCATCCCCGAGCTTGTACGACCTTCGAAAGAGGTCGACCGACGAAATTCCCCCAAATCTGAGGAGATATTCTTGAATAACTTTTTTTGTGAAGGTCGGAGAGACTTGCAAGTAGGCTCTACCCCCACTAAATGGGGTAGCGCGCATCGATCGGTACCATCCTTGAGCTTCTCCGACTTTCGGAAGGGTTAGGGTTAGGGTTAGGGATGAAAGCACATAGGAGAAAGAGATATTCTTGAATAACTTTTTTTGTGAAGGTCGGAGAGACTTGCAAGTAGGCTCTACCCCCACTAAATGGGGTAGCGCGCATCGATCGGTACTATCCTTGAGCTTCTCCGACTTTCGGAAGGGTTAGGGTTAGGGTTAGGGATGAAAGCACATAGGAGAAAGAGATATTCTTGAATAACTTTTTTTGTGAAGGTCGGAGAGACTTGCAAGTAGGCTCTACCCCCACTAAATGGGGTTGCGCGCATCGATCGGTACCATCTTTGAGCTTCTCCGACTTTCGGAAGGGTTAGGGTTAGGGATGAAAGCACATAGGAGAAAGAGATATTCTTGAATAACTTTTTTTGTGAAGGTCGGAGAGACTTGCAAGTAGGCTCTACCCCCACTAAATGGGGTTGCGCGCATCGATCGGTACCATCCTTGAGCTTCTCCGACTTTCGGAAGGGTTAGGGTTAGGGTTAAGGATGAAAGCACATAGGAGAAAGAGATATTCTTGAATAACTTTTTTTGTGAAGGTCGGAGAGACTTGCAAGTAGGCTCTACCCCCACTAAATGGGGTAGCGCGCATCGATCGGTACTATCCTTGAGCTTCTCCGACTTTCGGAAGGGTTAGGGTTAGGGTTAGGGATGAAAGCACATAGGAGAAAGAGATATTCTTGAATAACTTTTTTTGTGAAGGTCGGAGAGACTTGGAAAGTGGTTGCATCTGGACTAATTTGGGTCCTGCGGATCGATTGGTACCATCCCCGAGCTTGTACGACCTTCGAAAGAGGTCGACCGACGAAATTCCCCCAAATCTGAGGAGATATTCTTGAATAACTTTTTTTGTGAAGGTCGGAGAGACTTGCAAGTAGGCTCTACCCCCACTAAATGGGGTAACGCGCATCGATCGGTACCATCCTTGAGCTTCTCCGACTTTCGGAAGGGTTAGGGTTAGGGTTAGGGATGAAAGCACATAGGAGAAAGAGATATTCTTGAATAACTTTTTTTGTGAAGGTCGGAGAGACTTGCAAGTAGGCTCTACCCCCACTAAATGGGGTAGCGCGCATCGATCGGTACTATCCTTGAGCTTCTCCGACTTTCGGAAGGGTTAGGGTTAGGGTTAGGGATGAAAGCACATAGGAGAAAGAGATATTCTTGAATAACTTTTTTTGTGAAGGTCGGAGAGACTTGCAAGTAGGCTCTACCCCCACTAAATGGGGTTGCGCACATCGATCGGTACCATCTTTGAGCTTCTCCGACTTTCGGAAGGGTTAGGGTTAGGGTTAGGGATGAAAGCACATAGGAGAAAGAGATATTCTTGAATAACTTTTTTTGTGAAGGTCGGAGAGACTTGCAAGTAGGCTCTACCCCCACTAAATGGGGTTGCGCGCATCGATCGGTACCATCCTTGAGCTTCTCCGACTTTCGGAAGGGTTAGGGTTAGGGTTAGGGATGAAAGCACATAGGAGAAAGAGATATTCTTGAATAACTTTTTTTGTGAAGGTCGGAGAGACTTGGAAAGTGGTTGCATCTGGACTAATTTGGGTCCTGCGGATCGATTGGTACCATCCCCGAGCTTGTACGACCTTCGAAAGAGGTCGACCGACGAAATTCCCCCAAATCTGAGGAGATATTCTTGAATAACTTTTTTTGTGAAGGTCGGAGAGACTTGCAAGTAGGCTCTACCCCCACTAAATGGGGTAGCGCGCATCGATCGGTACCATCCTTGAGCTTCTCCGACTTTCGGAAGGGTTAGGGTTAGGGTTAGGGATGAAAGCACATAGGAGAAAGAGATATTCTTGAATAACTTTTTTTGTGAAGGTCGGAGAGACTTGCAAGTAGGCTCTACCCCCACTAAATGGGGTAGCGCGCATCGATCGGTACTATACTTGAGCTTCTCCGACTTTCGGAAGGGTTAGGGTTAGGGTTAGGGATGAAAGCACATAGGAGAAAGAGATATTCTTGAATAACTTTTTTTGTGAAGGTCGGAGAGACTTGCAAGTAGGCTCTACCCCCACTAAATGGGGTTGCGCGCATCGATCGGTACCATCCTTGAGCTTCTCCGACTTTCGGAAGGGTTAGGGTTAGGGTTAGGGATGAAAGCACATAGGAGAAAGAGATATTCTTGAATAACTTTTTTTGTGAAGGTCGGAGAGACTTGGAAAGTGGTTGCATCTGGACTAATTTGGGTCCTGCGGATCGATTGGTACCATCCCCGAGCTTGTACGACCTTCGAAAGAGGTCGACCGACGAAATTCCCCCAAATCTGAGGAGATATTCTTGAATAACTTTTTTTGTGAAGGTCAGAGAGACTTGCAAGTAGGCTCTACCCCCACTAAATGGGGTAGCGCGCATCGATCGGTACCATCCTTGAGCTTCTCCGACTTTCGGAAGGGTTAGGGTTAGGGTTAGGGATGAAAGCACATAGGAGAAAGAGATATTCTTGAATAACTTTTTTTGTGAAGGTCGGAGAGACTTGCAAGTAGGCTCTACCCCCACTAAATGGGGTAGCGCGCATCGATCGGTACCATCCTTGAGCTTCTCCGACTTTCGGAAGGGTTAGGGTTAGGGTTAGGGATGAAAGCACATAGGAGAAAGAGATATTCTTGAATAACTTTTTTTGTGAAGGTCGGAGAGACTTGGAAAGTGGTTGCATCTGGACTAATTTGGGTCCTGCGGATCGATTGGTACCATCCCCGAGCTTGTACGACCTTCGAAAGAGGTCGACCGACGAAATTCCCCCAAATCTGAGGAGATATTCTTGAATAACTTTTTTTGTGAAGGTCGGAAAGACTTGCAAGTAGGCTCTACCCCCACTAAATGGGGTTGCGCGCATCGATCGGTACCATCTTTGAGCTTCTCCGACTTTCGGAAGGGTTAGGGTTAGGGTTAGGGATGAAAGCACATAGGAGAAAGAGATATTCTTGAATAACTTTTTTTTTGAAGGTCGGAGAGACTTGCAAGTAGGCTCTACCCCCACTAAATGGGGTAACGCGCATCGATCGGTACCATCCTTGAGCTTCTCCGACTTTCGGAAGGGTTAGGGTTAGGGTTAGGGATGAAAGCACATAGGAGAAAGAGATATTCTTGAATAACTTTTTTTGTGAAGGTCGGAGAGACTTGCAAGTAGGCTCTACCCCCACTAAATGGGGTTGCGCGCATCGATCGGTACCATCCTTGAGCTTCTCCGACTTTCGGAAGGGTTAGGGTTAGGGATGAAAGCACATAGGAGAAAGAGATATTCTTGAATAACTTTTTTTGTGAAGGTCGGAGAGACTTGGAAAGTGGTTGCATCTGGACTAATTTGGGTCCTGCGGATCGATTGGTACCATCCCCGAGCTTGTACGACCTTCGGAAGAGGTCGACCGACGAAATTCCCCCAAATCTGAGGAGATATTCTTGAATAACTTTTTTTGTGAAGGTCGGAGAGACTTGCAAGTAGGCTCTACCCCCACTAAATGGGGTAGCGCGCATCGATCGGTACCATCCTTGAGCTTCTCCGACTTTCGGAAGGGTTAGGGTTAGGGTTAGGGATGAAAGCACATAGGAGAAAGAGATATTCTTGAATAACTTTTTTTGTGAAGGTCGGAGAGACTTGCAAGTAGGCTTTACCCCCACTAAATGGGGTTGCGCGCATCGATCGGTACCATCCTTGAGCTTCTCCGACTTTCGGAAGGGTTAGGGTTAGGGTTAGGGATGAAAGCACATAGGAGAAAGAGATATTCTTGAATAACTTTTTTTGTGAAGGTCGGAGAGACTTGGAAAGTGGTTGCATCTGGACTAATTTGGGTCCTGCGGATCGATTGGTACCATCCCCGAGCTTGTACGACCTTCGAAAGAGGTCGACCGACGAAATTCCCCCAAATCTGAGGAGATATTCTTGAATAACTTTTTTTGTGAAGGTCGGAGAGACTTGCAAGTAGGCTCTACCCCCACTAAATGGGGTAGCGCGCATCGATCGGTACCATCCTTGAGCTTCTCCGACTTTCGGAAGGGTTAGGGTTAGGGTTAGGGATGAAAGCACATAGGAGAAAGAGATATTCTTGAATAACTTTTTTTGTGAAGGTCGGAGAGACTTGCAAGTAGGCTCTACCCCCACTAAATGGGGTTGCGCGCATCGATCGGTACCATCCTTGAGCTTCTCCGACTTTCGGAAGGGTTAGGGTTAGGGTTAGGGATGAAAGCACATAGGAGAAAGAGATATTCTTGAATAACTTTTTTTGTGAAGGTCGGAGAGACTTGGAAAGTGGTTGCATCTGGACTAATTTGGGTCCTGCGGATCGATTGGTACCATCCCCGAGCTTGTACGACCTTTGAAAGAGGTCGACCGACGAAATTCCCCCAAATCTGAGGAGATATTCTTGAATAACTTTTTTTGTGAAGGTCGGAAAGACTTGCAAGTAGGCTCTACCCCCACTAAATGGGGTTGCGCGCATCGATCGGTACCATCTTTGAGCTTCTCCGACTTTCGGAAGGGTTAGGGTTAGGGTTAGGGATGAAAGCACATAGGAGAAAGAGATATTCTTGAATAACTTTTTTTTTGAAGGTCGGAGAGACTTGCAAGTAGGCTCTACCCCCACTAAATGGGGTAGCGCGCATCGATCGGTACCATCCTTGAGCTTCTCCGACTTTCGGAAGGGTTAGGGTTAGGGTTAGGGATGAAAGCACATAGGAGAAAGAGATATTCTTGAATAACTTTTTTTGTGAAGGTCGGAGAGACTTGCAAGTAGGCTCTACCCCCACTAAATGGGGTTGCGCGCATCGATCGGTACCATCCTTGAGCTTCTCCGACTTTCGGAAGGGTTAGGGTTAGGGATGAAAGCACATAGGAGAAAGAGATATTCTTGAATAACTTTTTTTGTGAAGGTCGGAGAGACTTGGAAAGTGGTTGCATCTGGACTAATTTGGGTCCTGCGGATCGATTGGTACCATCCCCGAGCTTGTACGACCTTCGGAAGAGGTCGACCGACGAAATTCCCCCAAATCTGAGGAGATATTCTTGAATAACTTTTTTTGTGAAGGTCGGAGAGACTTGCAAGTAGGCTCTACCCCCACTAAATGGGGTAGCGCGCATCGATCGGTACCATCCTTGAGCTTCTCCGACTTTCGGAAGGGTTAGGGTTAGGGTTAGGGATGAAAGCACATAGGAGAAAGAGATATTCTTGAATAACTTTTTTTGTGAAGGTCGGAGAGACTTGCAAGTAGGCTTTACCCCCACTAAATGGGGTTGCGCGCATCGATCGGTACCATCCTTGAGCTTCTCCGACTTTCGGAAGGGTTAGGGTTAGGGTTAGGGATGAAAGCACATAGGAGAAAGAGATATTCTTGAATAACTTTTTTTGTGAAGGTCGGAGAGACTTGGAAAGTGGTTGCATCTGGACTAATTTGGGTCCTGCGGATCGATTGGTACCATCCCCGAGCTTGTACGACCTTCGAAAGAGGTCGACCGACGAAATTCCCCCAAATCTGAGGAGATATTCTTGAATAACTTTTTTTGTGAAGGTCGGAGAGACTTGCAAGTAGGCTCTACCCCCACTAAATGGGGTAGCGCGCATCGATCGGTACCATCCTTGAGCTTCTCCGACTTTCGGAAGGGTTAGGGTTAGGGTTAGGGATGAAAGCACATAGGAGAAAGAGATATTCTTGAATAACTTTTTTTGTGAAGGTCGGAGAGACTTGCAAGTAGGCTCTACCCCCACTAAATGGGGTTGCGCGCATCGATCGGTACCATCCTTGAGCTTCTCCGACTTTCGGAAGGGTTAGGGTTAGGGTTAGGGATGAAAGCACATAGGAGAAAGAGATATTCTTGAATAACTTTTTTTGTGAAGGTCGGAGAGACTTGGAAAGTGGTTGCATCTGGACTAATTTGGGTCCTGCAGATCGATTGGTACCATCCCCGAGCTTGTACGACCTTCGAAAGAGGTCGACCGACGAAATTCCCCCAAATCTGAGGAGATATTCTTGAATAACTTTTTTTGTGAAGGTCGGAAAGACTTGCAAGTAGGCTCTACCCCCACTAAATGGGGTTGCGCGCATCGATCGGTACCATCTTTGAGCTTCTCCGACTTTCGGAAGGGTTAGGGTTAGGGTTAGGGATGAAAGCACATAGGAGAAAGAGATATTCTTGAATAACTTTTTTTGTGAAGGTCGGAGAGACTTGCAAGTAGGCTCTACCCCCACTAAATGGGGTAGCGCGCATCGATCGGTACCATCCTTGAGCTTCTCCGACTTTCGGAAGGGTTAGGGTTAGGGTTAGGGATGAAAGCACATAGGAGAAAGAGATATTCTTGAATAACTTTTTTTGTGAAGGTCGGAGAGACTTGCAAGTAGGCTCTACCCCCACTAAATGGGGTTGCGCGCATCGATCGGTACCATCCTTGAGCTTCTCCGACTTTCGGAAGGGTTAGGGTTAGGGTTAGGGATGAAAGCACATAGGAGAAAGAGATATTCTTGAATAACTTTTTTTGTGAAGGTCGGAGAGACTTGGAAAGTGGTTGCATCTGGACTAATTTGGGTCCTGCGGATCGATTGGTACCATCCCCGAGCTTGTACGACCTTCGAAAGAGGTCGACCGACGAAATTCCCCCAAATCTGAGGAGATATTCTTGAATAACTTTTTTTGTGAAGGTCGGAAAGACTTGCAAGTAGGCTCTACCCCCACTAAATGGGGTTGCGCGCATCGATCGGTACCATCCTTGAGCTTCTCCGACTTTCGGAAGGGTTAGGGTTAGGGTTAGGGATGAAAGCACATAGGAGAAAGAGATATTCTTGAATAACTTTTTTTGTGAAGGTCGGAGAGACTTGCAAGTAGGCTCTACCCCCACTAAATGGGGTTGCGCGCATCGATCGGTACCATCCTTGAGCTTCTCCGACTTTCGGAAGGGTTAGGGTTAGGGTTAGGGATGAAAGCACATAGGAGAAAGAGATATTCTTGAATAACTTTTTTTGTGAAGGTCGGAGAGACTTGGAAAGTGGTTGCATCTGGACTAATTTGGGTCCTGCGGATCGATTGGTACCATCCCCGAGCTTGTACGACCTTCGAAAGAGGTCGACCGACGAAATTCCCCCAAATCTGAGGAGATATTCTTGAATAACTTTTTTTGTGAAGGTCGGAGAGACTTGCAAGTAGGCTCTACCCCCACTAAATGGGGTAGCGCGCATCGATCTGTACCATCCTTGAGCTTCTCCGACTTTCGGAAGGGTTAGGGTTAGGGTTAGGGATGAAAGCACATAGGAGAAAGAGATATTCTTGAATAACTTTTTTTGTGAAGGTCGGAGAGACTTGCAAGTAGGCTCTACCCCCACTAAATGGGGTTGCGCGCATCGATCGGTACCATCCTTGAGCTTCTCCGACTTTCGGAAGGGTTAGGGTTAGGGATGAAAGCACATAGGAGAAAGAGATATTCTTGAATAACTTTTTAGTGAAGGTCGGAGAGACTTGGAAAGTGGTTGCATCTGAACTAATTTGGGTCCTGCGGATCGATTGGTACCATCCCCGAGCTTGTACGACCTTCGGAAGAGGTCGACCGACGAAATTCCCCCAAATCTGAGGAGATATTCTTGAATAACTTTTTTTGTGAAGGTCGGAGAGACTTGCAAGTAGGCTCTACCCCCACTAAATGGGGTAGCGCGCATCGATCGGTACCATCCTTGAGCTTCTCCGACTTTCGGAAGGGTTAGGGTTAGGGATGAAAGCACAAAGGAGAAAGAGATATTCTTGAATAACTTTTTTTGTGAAGGTCGGAGAGACTTGCAAGTAGGCTCTACCCCCACTAAATGGGGTTGCGCGCATCGATCGGTACCATCCTTGAGCTTCTCCGACTTTCGGAAGGGTTAGGGTTAGGGTTAGGGATGAAAGCACATAGGAGAAAGAGATATTCTTGAATAACTTTTTTTGTGAAGGTCGGAGAGACTTGGAAAGTGGTTGCATCTGGACTAATTTGGGTCCTGCAGATCGATTGGTACCATCCCCGAGCTTGTACGACCTTCGAAAGAGGTCGACCGACGAAATTCCCCCAAATCTGAGGAGATATTCTTGAATAACTTTTTTTGTGAAGGTCGGAGAGACTTGCAAGTAGGCTCTACCCCCACTAAATGGGGTAGCGCGCATCGATCGGTACCATCCTTGAGCTTCTCCGACTTTCGGAAGGGTTAGGGTTAGGGTTAGGGATGAAAGCACATAGGAGAAAGAGATATTCTTGAATAACTTTTTTTGTGAAGGTCAGAGAGACTTGCAAGTAGGCTCTACCCCCACTAAATGGAGTAGCGCGCATCGATCGGTACTATCCTTGAGCTTCTCCGACTTTCGGAAGGGTTAGGGTTAGGGTTAGGGATGAAAGCACATAGGAGAAAGAGATATTCTTGAATAACTTTTTTTGTGAAGGTCGGAGAGACTTGCAAGTAGGCTCTACCCCCACTAAATGGGGTTGCGCGCATCGATCGGTACCATCCTTGAGCTTCTCCGACTTTCGGAAGGGTTAGGGTTAGGGTTAGGGATGAAAGCACATAGGAGAAAGAGATATTCTTGAATAACTTTTTTTGTGAAGGTCGGAGAGACTTGGAAAGTGGTTGCATCTGGACTAATTTGGGTCCTGCGGATCGATTGGTACCATCCCCGAGCTTGTACGACCTTCGAAAGAGGTCGACCGACGAAATTCCCCCAAATCTGAGGAGATATTCTTGAATAACTTTTTTTGTGAAGGTCGGAGAGACTTGCAAGTAGGCTCTACCCCCACTAAATGGGGTAGCGCGCATCGATCGGTACCATCCTTGAGCTTCTCCGACTTTCGGAAGGGTTAGGGTTAGGGTTAGGGATGAAAGCACATAGGAGAAAGAGATATTCTTGAATAACTTTTTTTGTGAAGGTCGGAGAGACTTGCAAGTAGGCTCTACCCCACTAAATGGGGTTGCGCGCATCGATCGGTACCATCCTTGAGCTTCTCCGACTTTCGGAAGGGTTAGGGTTAGGGATGAAAGCACATAGGAGAAAGAGATATTCTTGAATAACTTTTTTTGTGAAGGTCGGAGAGACTTGGAAAGTGGTTGCATCTGGACTAATTTGGGTCCTGCGGATCGATTGGTACCATCCTTGAGCTTGTACGACCTTCGGAAGAGGTCGACCGACGAAATTCCCCCAAATCTGAGGAGATATTCTTGAATAACTTTTTTTGTGAAGGTCGGAGAGACTTGCAAGTAGGCTCTACCCCCACTAAATGGGGTAGCGCGCATCGATCGGTACCATCCTTGAGCTTCTCCGACTTTCGGAAGGGTTAGGGTTAGGGTTAGGGATGAAAGCACATAGGAGAAAGAGATATTCTTGAATAACTTTTTTTGTGAAGGTCGGAGAGACTTGCAAGTAGGCTTTACCCCCACTAAATGGGGTTGCGCGCATCGATCGGTACCATCCTTGAGCTTCTCCGACTTTCGGAAGGGTTAGGGTTAGGGTTAGGGATGAAAGCACATAGGAGAAAGAGATATTCTTGAATAACTTTTTTTGTGAAGGTCGGAGAGACTTGGAAAGTGGTTGCATCTGGACTAATTTGGGTCCTGCGGATCGATTGGTACCATCCCCGAGCTTGTACGACCTTCGAAAGAGGTCGACCGACGAAATTCCCCCAAATCTGAGGAGATATTCTTGAATAACTTTTTTTGTGAAGGTCGGAGAGACTTGCAAGTAGGCTCTACCCCCACTAAATGGGGTAGCGCGCATCGATCGGTACCATCCTTGAGCTTCTCCGACTTTCGGAAGGGTTAGGGTTAGGGTTAGGGATGAAAGCACATAGGAGAAAGAGATATTCTTGAATAACTTTTTTTGTGAAGGTCGGAGAGACTTGCAAGTAGGCTCTACCCCCACTAAATGGGGTTGCGCGCATCGATCGGTACCATCCTTGAGCTTCTCCGACTTTCGGAAGGGTTAGGGTTAGGGTTAGGGATGAAAGCACATAGGAGAAAGAGATATTCTTGAATAACTTTTTTTGTGAAGGTCGGAGAGACTTGGAAAGTGGTTGCATCTGGACTAATTTGGGTCCTGCGGATCGATTGGTACCATCCCCGAGCTTGTACGACCTTCGAAAGAGGTCGACCGACGAAATTCCCCCAAATCTGAGGAGATATTCTTGAATAACCTTTTTTGTGAAGGTCGGAAAGACTTGCAAGTAGGCTCTACCCCCACTAAATGGGGTTGCGCGCATCGATCGGTACCATCCTTGAGCTTCTCCGACTTTCGGAAGGGTTAGGGTTAGGGTTAGGGATGAAAGCACATAGGAGAAAGAGATATTCTTGAATAACTTTTTTTGTGAAGGTCGGAGAGACTTGCAAGTAGGCTCTACCCCCACTAAATGGGGTAGCGCGCATCGATCGGTACCATCCTTGAGCTTCTCCGACTTTCGGAAGGGTTAGGGTTAGGGTTAGGGATGAAAGCACATAGGAGAAAGAGATATTCTTGAATAACTTTTTTTGTGAAGGTCGGAGAGACTTGGAAAGTGGTTGCATCTGGACTAATTTGGGTCCTGCGGATCGATTGGTACCATCCCCGAGCTTGTACGACCTTCGAAAGAGGTCGACCGACGAAATTCCCCCAAATCTGAGGAGATATTCTTGAATAACTTTTTTTGTGAAGGTCGGAGAGACTTGAAAGTAGGCTCTACCCCCACTAAATGGGGTAGCGCGCATCGATCGGTACCATCCTTGAGCTTCTCCGACTTTCGGAAGGGTTAGGGTTAGGGTTAGGGATGAAAGCACATAGGAGAAAGAGATATTCTTGAATAACTTTTTTTGTGAAGGTCGGAGAGACTTGCAAGTAGGCTCTACCCCCACTAAATGGGGTTGCGCGCATCGATCGGTACCATCCTTGAGCTTCTCCGACTTTCGGAAGGGTTAGGGTTAGGGATGAAAGCACATAGGAGAAAGAGATATTCTTGAATAACTTTTTTTGTGAAGGTCGGAGAGACTTGGAAAGTGGTTGCATCTGGACTAATTTGGGTCCTGCGGATCGATTGGTACCATCCCCGAGCTTGTACGACCTTCGGAAGAGGTCGACCGACGAAATTCCCCCAAATCTGAGGAGATATTCTTGAATAACTTTTTTTGTGAAGGTCGGAGAGACTTGCAAGTAGGCTCTACCCCCACTAAATGGGGTAGCGCGCATCGATCGGTACCATCCTTGAGCTTCTCCGACTTTCGGAAGGGTTAGTGTTAGGGTTAGGGATGAAAGCACATAGGAGAAAGAGATATTCTTGAATAACTTTTTTTGTGAAGGTCGGAGAGACTTGCAAGTAGGCTCTACCCCCACTAAATGGGGTTGCGCGCATCGATCGGTACCATCCTTGAGCTTCTCCGACTTTCGGAAGGGTTAGGGTTAGGGATGAAAGCACATAGGAGAAAGAGATATTCTTGAATAACTTTTTTTGTGAAGGTCGGAGAGACTTGGAAAGTGGTTGCATCTGGACTAATTTGGGTCCTGCGGATCGATTAGTACCATCCCCGAGCTTGTACGACCTTCGGAAGAGGTCGACCGACGAAATTCCCCCAAATCTGAGGAGATATTCTTGAATAACTTTTTTTGTGAAGGTCGGAGAGACTTGCAAGTAGGCTCTACCCCCACTAAATGGGGTAGCGCGCATCGATCGGTACCATCCTTGAGCTTCTCCGACTTTCGGAAGGGTTAGGGTTAGGGTTAGGGATGAAAGCACATAGGAGAAAGAGATATTCTTGAATAACTTTTTTTGTGAAGGTCGGAGAGACTTGCAAGTAGGCTCTACCCCCACTAAATGGGGTTGCGCGCATCGATCGGTACCATCCTTGAGCTTCTCCGACTTTCGGAAGGGTTAGGGTTAGGGTTAGGGATGAAAGCACATAGGAGAAAGAGATATTCTTGAATAACTTTTTTTGTGAAGGTCGGAGAGACTTGGAAAGTGGTTGCATCTGGACTAATTTGGGTCCTGCGGATCGATTGGTACCATCCCCGAGCTTGTACGACCTTCGAAAGAGGTCGACCGACGAAATTCCCCCAAATCTGAGGAGATATTCTTGAATAACTTTTTTTGTGAAGGTCGGAGAGACTTGCAAGTAGGCTCTACCCCCACTAAATGGGGTAGCGCGCATCGATCGGTACCATCCTTGAGCTTCTCCGACTTTCGGAAGGGTTAGGGTTAGGGTTAGGGATGAAAGCACATAGGAGAAAGAGATATTCTTGAATAACTTTTTTTGTGAAGGTCGGAGAGACTTGGAAAGTGGTTGCATCTGGACTAATTTGGGTCCTGCGGATCGATTGGTACCATCCCCGAGCTTGTACGACCTTCGGAAGAGGTCGACCGACGAAATTCCCCCAAATCTGAGGAGATATTCTTGAATAACTTTTTTTGTGAAGGTCGGAGAGACTTGCAAGTAGGCTCTACCCCCACTAAATGGGGTAGCGCGCATCGATCGGTACCATCCTTGAGCTTCTCCGACTTTCGGAAGGGTTAGGGTTAGGGTTAGGGATGAAAGCACATAGGAGAAAGAGATATTCTTGAATAACTTTTTTTGTGAAGGTCGGAGAGACTTGCAAGTAGGCTCTACCCCCACTAAATGGGGTTGCGCGCATCGATCGGTACCATCCTTGAGCTTCTCCGACTTTCGGAAGGGTTAGGGTTAGGGTTAGGGATGAAAGCACATAGGAGAAAGAGATATTCTTGAATAACTTTTTTTGTGAAGGTCGGAGAGACTTGCAAGTAGGCTCTACCCCCACTAAATGGGGTAGTGCGCATCGATCGGTACCATCTTTGAGCTTCTCCGATTTTCGGAAGGGTTAGGGTTAGGGATGAAAGCACATAGGAGAAAGAGATATTCTTGAATAACTTTTTTTGTGAAGGTCGGAGAGACTTGGAAAGTGGTTGCATCTGGACTAATTTGGGTCCTGCGGATCGATTGGTACCATCCCCGAGCTTGTACGACCTTCGGAAGAGGTCGACCGACGAAATTCCCCCAAATCTGAGGAGATATTCTTGAATAACTTTTTTTGTGAAGGTCGGAGAGACTTGCAAGTAGGCTCTACCCCCACTAAATGGGGTAGCGCGCATCGATCGGTACCATCCTTGAGCTTCTCCGACTTTCGGAAGGGTTAGGGTTAGGGTTAGGGATGAAAGCACATAGGAGAAAGAGATATTCTTGAATAACTTTTTTTGTGAAGGTCGGAGAGACTTGCAAGTAGGCTCTACCCCCACTAAATGGGGTAGTGCGCATCGATCGGTACCATCCTTGAGCTTCTCCGATTTTCGGAAGGGTTAGGGTTAGGGATGAAAGCACATAGGAGAAAGAGATATTCTTGAATAACTTTTTTTGTGAAGGTCGGAGAGACTTGGAAAGTGGTTGCATCTGGACTAATTTGGGTCCTGCGGATCGATTGGTACCATCCCCGAGCTTGTACGACCTTCGGAAGAGGTCGACCGACGAAATTCCCCCAAATCTGAGGAGATATTCTTGAATAACTTTTTTTGTGAAGGTCGGAGAGACTTGCAAGTAGGCTCTACCCCCACTAAATGGGGTAGCGCGCATCGATCGGTACCATCCTTGAGCTTCTCCGACTTTCGGAAGGGTTAGGGTTAGGGTTAGGGATGAAAGCACATAGGAGAAAGAGATATTCTTGAATAACTTTTTTTGTGAAGGTCGGAGAGACTTGCAAGTAGGCTCTACCCCCACTAAATGGGGTAGCGCGCATCGATCGGTACCATCCTTGAGTTTCTCCGACTTTCGGAAGGGTTAGGGTTAGGGTTAGGGATGAAAGCACATAGGAGAAAGAGATATTCTTGAATAACTTTTTTTGTGAAGGTCGGAGAGACTTGGAAAGTGGTTGCATCTGGACTAATTTGGGTCCTGCTGATCGATTGGTACCATCCCCGAGCTTGTACGACCTTCGGAAGAGGTCGACCGACGAAATTCCCCCAAATCTGAGGAGATATTCTTGAATAACTTTTTTTGTGAAGGTCGGAGAGACTTGCAAGTAGGCTCTACCCCCACTAAATGGGGTAACGCGCATCGATCGGTACCATCCTTGAGCTTCTCCGACTTTCGGAAGGGTTAGGGTTAGGGTTAGGGATGAAAGCACATAGGAGAAAGAGATATTCTTGAATAACTTTTTTTGTGAAGGTCGGAGAGACTTGCAAGTAGGCTCTACCCCCACTAAATGGGGTAGCGCGCATCGATCGGTACCATCCTTGAGCTTCTCCGACTTTCGGAAGGGTTAGGGTTAGGGTTAGGGATGAAAGCACATAGGAGAAAGAGATATTCTTGAATAACTTTTTTTGTGAAGGTCGGAGAGACTTGCAAGTAGGCTCTACCCCCACTAAATGGGGTTGCGCGCATCGATCGGTACCATCCTTGAGCTTCTCCGACTTTCGGAAGGGTTAGGGTTAGGGTTAGGGATGAAAGCACATAGGAGAAAGAGATATTCTTGAATAACTTTTTTTGTGAAGGTCGGAGAGACTTGGAAAGTGGTTGCATCTGGACTAATTTGGGTCCTGCGGATCGATTGGTACCATCCCCGAGCTTGTACGACCTTCGAAAGAGGTCGACCGACGAAATTCCCCCAAATCTGAGGAGATATTCTTGAATAACTTTTTTTGTGAAGGTCGGAAAGACTTGCAAGTAGGCTCTACCCCCACTAAATGGGGTTGCGCGCATCGATCGGTACCATCCTTGAGCTTCTCCGACTTTCGGAAGGGTTAGGGTTAGGGTTAGGGATGAAAGCACATAGGAGAAAGAGATATTCTTGAATAACTTTTTTTGTGAAGGTCGGAGAGACTTGGAAAGTGGTTGCATCTGGACTAATTTGGGTCCTGCGGATCGATTGGTACCATCCCCGAGCTTGTACGACCTTCGAAAGAGGTCGACCGACGAAATTCCCCCAAATCTGAGGAGATATTCTTGAATAACTTTTTTTGTGAAGGTCGGAGAGACTTGCAAGTAGGCTCTACCCCCACTAAATGGGGTAGCGCGCATCGATCGGTACCATCCTTGAGCTTCTCCGACTTTCGGAAGGGTTAGGGTTAGGGTTAGGGATGAAAGCACATAGGAGAAAGAGATATTCTTGAATAACTTTTTTTGTGAAGGTCGGAGAGACTTGCAAGTAGGCTCTACCCCCACTAAATGGGGTTGCGCGCATCGATCGGTACCATCCTTGAGCTTCTCCGACTTTCGGAAGGGTTAGGGTTAGGGTTAGGGATGAAAGCACATAGGAGAAAGAGATATTCTTGAATAACTTTTTTTGTGAAGGTCGGAGAGACTTGGAAAGTGGTTGCATCTGGACTAATTTGGGTCCTGCAGATCGATTGGTACCATCCCCGAGCTTGTACGACCTTCGAAAGAGGTCGACCGACGAAATTCCCCCAAATCTGAGGAGATATTCTTGAATAACTTTTTTTGTGAAGGTCGGAAAGACTTGCAAGTAGGCTCTACCCCCACTAAATGGGGTTGCGCGCATCGATCGGTACCATCCTTGAGCTTCTCCGACTTTCGGAAGGGTTAGGGTTAGGGATGAAAGCACATAGGAGAAAGAGATATTCTTGAATAACTTTTTTTGTGAAGGTCGGAGAGACTTGCAAGTAGGCTCTACCCCCACTAAATGGGGTAGCGCGCATCGATCGGTACCATCCTTGAGCTTCTCCGACTTTCGGAAGGGTTAGGGTTAGGGTTAGGGATGAAAGCACATAGGAGAAAGAGATATTCTTGAATAACTTTTTTTGTGAAGGTCGGAGAGACTTGCAAGTAGGCTCTACCCCCACTAAATGGGGTTGCGCGCATCGATCGGTACCATCCTTGAGCTTCTCCGACTTTCGGAAGGGTTAGGGTTAGGGATGAAAGCACATAGGAGAAAGAGATATTCTTGAATAACTTTTTTTGTGAAGGTCGGAGAGACTTGGAAAGTGGTTGCATCTGGACTAATTTGGGTCCTGCGGATCGATTGGTACCATCCCCGAGCTTGTACGACCTTCGAAAGAGGTCGACCGACGAAATTCCCCCAAATCTGAGGAGATATTCTTGAATAACTTTTTTTGTGAAGGTCGGAGAGACTTGCAAGTAGGCTCTACTCCCACTAAATGGGGTAGCGCGCATCGATCGGTACCATCCTTGAGCTTCTCCGACTTTCGGAAGGGTTAGGGTTAGGGTTAGGGATGAAAGCACAAAGGAGAAAGAGATATTCTTGAATAACTTTTTTTGTGAAGGTCGGAGAGACTTGCAAGTAGGCTCTACCCCCACTAAATGGGGTTGCGCGCATCGATCGGTACCATCCTTGAGCTTCTCCGACTTTTGGAAGGGTTAGGGTTAGGGTTAGGGATGAAAGCACATAGGAGAAAGAGATATTCTTGAATAACTTTTTTTGTGAAGGTCGGAGAGACTTGGAAAGTGGTTGCATCTGGACTAATTTGGGTCCTGCGGATCGATTGGTACCATCCCCGAGCTTGTACGACCTTCGAAAGAGGTCGACCGACGAAATTCCCCCAAATCTGAGGAGATATTCTTGAATAACTTTTTTTGTGAAGGTCGGAGAGACTTGCAAGTAGGCTCTACCCCCACTAAATGGGGTAGCGCGCATCGATCGGTACCATCCTTGAGCTTCTCCGACTTTCGGAAGGGTTAGGGTTAGGGATGAAAGCACATAGGAGAAAGAGATATTCTTGAATAACTTTTTTTGTGAAGGTCGGAGAGACTTGGAAAGTGGTTGCATCTGGACTAATTTGGGTCCTGCGGATCGATTGGTACCATCCCCGAGCTTGTACGACCTTCGAAAGAGGTCGACCGACGAAATTCCCCCAAATCTGAGGAGATATTCTTGAATAACTTTTTTTGTGAAGGTCGGAGAGACTTGCAAGTAGGCTCTACCCCCACTAAATGGGGTAGCGCGCATCGATCGGTACCATCCTTGAGCTTCTCCGACTTTCGGAAGGGTTAGGGTTAGGGTTAGGGATGAAAGCACATAGGAGAAAGAGATATTCTTGAATAACTTTTTTTGTGAAGGTCGGAGAGACTTGCAAGTAGGCTCTACCCCCACTAAATGGGGTAGCGCGCATCGATCGGTACCATCCTTGAGTTTCTCCGACTTTCGGAAGGGTTAGGGTTAGGGTTAGGGATGAAAGCACATAGGAGAAAGAGATATTCTTGAATAACTTTTTTTGTGAAGGTCGGAGAGACTTGGAAAGTGGTTGCATCTGGACTAATTTGGGTCCTGCTGATCGATTGGTACCATCCCCGAGCTTGTACGACCTTCGGAAGAGGTCGACCGACGAAATTCCCCCAAATCTGAGGAGATATTCTTGAATAACTTTTTTTGTGAAGGTCGGAGAGACTTGCAAGTAGGCTCTACCCCCACTAAATGGGGTAACGCGCATCGATCGGTACCATCCTTGAGCTTCTCCGACTTTCGGAAGGGTTAGGGTTAGGGTTAGGGATGAAAGCACATAGGAGAAAGAGATATTCTTGAATAACTTTTTTTGTGAAGGTCGGAGAGACTTGCAAGTAGGCTCTACCCCCACTAAATGGGGTAGCGCGCATCGATCGGTACCATCCTTGAGCTTCTCCGACTTTCGGAAGGGTTAGGGTTAGGGTTAGGGATGAAAGCACATAGGAGAAAGAGATATTCTTGAATAACTTTTTTTGTGAAGGTCGGAGAGACTTGCAAGTAGGCTCTACCCCCACTAAATGGGGTTGCGCGCATCGATCGGTACCATCCTTGAGCTTCTCCGACTTTCGGAAGGGTTAGGGTTAGGGTTAGGGATGAAAGCACATAGGAGAAAGAGATATTCTTGAATAACTTTTTTTGTGAAGGTCGGAGAGACTTGGAAAGTGGTTGCATCTGGACTAATTTGGGTCCTGCGGATCGATTGGTACCATCCCCGAGCTTGTACGACCTTCGAAAGAGGTCGACCGACGAAATTCCCCCAAATCTGAGGAGATATTCTTGAATAACTTTTTTTGTGAAGGTCGGAAAGACTTGCAAGTAGGCTCTACCCCCACTAAATGGGGTTGCGCGCATCGATCGGTACCATCCTTGAGCTTCTCCGACTTTCGGAAGGGTTAGGGTTAGGGTTAGGGATGAAAGCACATAGGAGAAAGAGATATTCTTGAATAACTTTTTTTGTGAAGGTCGGAGAGACTTGGAAAGTGGTTGCATCTGGACTAATTTGGGTCCTGCGGATCGATTGGTACCATCCCCGAGCTTGTACGACCTTCGAAAGAGGTCGACCGACGAAATTCCCCCAAATCTGAGGAGATATTCTTGAATAACTTTTTTTGTGAAGGTCGGAGAGACTTGCAAGTAGGCTCTACCCCCACTAAATGGGGTAGCGCGCATCGATCGGTACCATCCTTGAGCTTCTCCGACTTTCGGAAGGGTTAGGGTTAGGGTTAGGGATGAAAGCACATAGGAGAAAGAGATATTCTTGAATAACTTTTTTTGTGAAGGTCGGAGAGACTTGCAAGTAGGCTCTACCCCCACTAAATGGGGTTGCGCGCATCGATCGGTACCATCCTTGAGCTTCTCCGACTTTCGGAAGGGTTAGGGTTAGGGTTAGGGATGAAAGCACATAGGAGAAAGAGATATTCTTGAATAACTTTTTTTGTGAAGGTCGGAGAGACTTGGAAAGTGGTTGCATCTGGACTAATTTGGGTCCTGCAGATCGATTGGTACCATCCCCGAGCTTGTACGACCTTCGAAAGAGGTCGACCGACGAAATTCCCCCAAATCTGAGGAGATATTCTTGAATAACTTTTTTTGTGAAGGTCGGAAAGACTTGCAAGTAGGCTCTACCCCCACTAAATGGGGTTGCGCGCATCGATCGGTACCATCCTTGAGCTTCTCCGACTTTCGGAAGGGTTAGGGTTAGGGTTAGGGATGAAAGCACATAGGAGAAAGAGATATTCTTGAATAACTTTTTTTGTGAAGGTCGGAGAGACTTGCAAGTAGGCTCTACCCCCACTAAATGGGGTAGCGCGCATCGATCGGTACCATCCTTGAGCTTCTCCGACTTTCGGAAGGGTTAGGGTTAGGGTTAGGGATGAAAGCACATAGGAGAAAGAGATATTCTTGAATAACTTTTTTTGTGAAGGTCGGAGAGACTTGCAAGTAGGCTCTACCCCCACTAAATGGGGTTGCGCGCATCGATCGGTACCATCCTTGAGCTTCTCCGACTTTCGGAAGGGTTAGGGTTAGGGATGAAAGCACATAGGAGAAAGAGATATTCTTGAATAACTTTTTTTGTGAAGGTCGGAGAGACTTGGAAAGTGGTTGCATCTGGACTAATTTGGGTCCTGCGGATCGATTGGTACCATCCCCGAGCTTGTACGACCTTCGAAAGAGGTCGACCGACGAAATTCCCCCAAATCTGAGGAGATATTCTTGAATAACTTTTTTTGTGAAGGTCGGAGAGACTTGCAAGTAGGCTCTACTCCCACTAAATGGGGTAGCGCGCATCGATCGGTACCATCCTTGAGCTTCTCCGACTTTCGGAAGGGTTAGGGTTAGGGTTAGGGATGAAAGCACAAAGGAGAAAGAGATATTCTTGAATAACTTTTTTTGTGAAGGTCGGAGAGACTTGCAAGTAGGCTCTACCCCCACTAAATGGGGTTGCGCGCATCGATCGGTACCATCCTTGAGCTTCTCCGACTTTTGGAAGGGTTAGGGTTAGGGTTAGGGATGAAAGCACATAGGAGAAAGAGATATTCTTGAATAACTTTTTTTGTGAAGGTCGGAGAGACTTGGAAAGTGGTTGCATCTGGACTAATTTGGGTCCTGCGGATCGATTGGTACCATCCCCGAGCTTGTACGACCTTCGAAAGAGGTCGACCGACGAAATTCCCCCAAATCTGAGGAGATATTCTTGAATAACTTTTTTTGTGAAGGTCGGAGAGACTTGCAAGTAGGCTCTACCCCCACTAAATGGGGTAGCGCGCATCGATCGGTACCATCCTTGAGCTTCTCCGACTTTCGGAAGGGTTAGGGTTAGGGTTAGGGATGAAAGCACATAGGAGAAAGAGATATTCTTGAATAACTTTTTTTGTGAAGGTCGGAGAGACTTGCAAGTAGGCTCTACCCCCACTAAATGGGGTTGCGCGCATCGATCGGTACCATCCTTGAGCTTCTCCGACTTTCGGAAGGGTTAGGGTTAGGGTTAGGGATGAAAGCACATAGGAGAAAGAGATATTCTTGAATAACTTTTTTTGTGAAGGTCGGAGAGACTTGGAAAGTGGTTGCATCTGGACTAATTTGGGTCCTGCGGATCGATTGGTACCATCCACGAGCTTGTACGACCTTCGAAAGAGGTCGACCGACGAAATTCCCCCAAATCTGAGGAGATATTCTTGAATAACTTTTTTTGTGAAGGTCGGAGAGACTTGCAAGTAGGCTCTACCCCCACTAAATGGGGTAGCGCGCATCGATCGGTACCATCCTTGAGCTTCTCCGACTTTCGGAAGGGTTAGGGTTAGGGTTAGGGATGAAAGCACATAGGAGAAAGAGATATTCTTGAATAACTTTTTTTGTGAAGGTCGGAGAGACTTGCAAGTAGGCTCTACCCCCACTAAATGGGGTTGCGCGCATCGATCGGTACCATCCTTCAGCTTCTCCGACTTTCGGAAGGGTTAGGGTTAGGGATGAAAGCACATAGGAGAAAGAGATATTCTTGAATAACTTTTTTTGTGAAGGTCGGAGAGACTTGGAAAGTGGTTGCATCTGGACTAATTTGGGTCCTGCGGATCGATTGGTACCATCCCCGAGCTTGTACGACCTTCGGAAGAGGTCGACCGACGAAATTCCCCCAAATCTGAGGAGATATTCTTGAATAACTTTTTTTGTGAAGGTCGGAGAGACTTGCAAGTAGGCTCTACCCCCACTAAATGGGGTAGCGCGCATCGATCGGTACCATCCTTGAGCTTCTCCGACTTTCGGAAGGGTTAGGGTTAGGGTTAGGGATGAAAGCACATAGGAGAAAGAGATATTCTTGAATAACTTTTTTTGTGAAGGTCGGAGAGACTTGCAAGTAGGCTTTACCCCCACTAAATGGGGTTGCGCGCATCGATCGGTACCATCCTTGAGCTTCTCCGACTTTCGGAAGGGTTAGGGTTAGGGTTAGGGATGAAAGCACATAGGAGAAAGAGATATTCTTGAATAACTTTTTTTGTGAAGGTCGGAGAGACTTGGAAAGTGGTTGCATCTGGACTAATTTGGGTCCTGCGGATCGATTGGTACCATCCCCGAGCTTGTACGACCTTCGAAAGAGGTCGACCGACGAAATTCCCCCAAATCTGAGGAGATATTCTTGAATAACTTTTTTTGTGAAGGTCGGAGAGACTTGCAAGTAGGCTCTACCCCCACTAAATGGGGTAGCGCGCATCGATCGATACCATCCTTGAGCTTCTCCGACTTTCGGAAGGGTTAGGGTTAGGGTTAGGGATGAAAGCACATAGGAGAAAGAGATATTCTTGAATAACTTTTTTTGTGAAGGTCGGAGAGACTTGCAAGTAGGCTCTACCCCCACTAAATGGGGTTGCGCGCATCGATCGGTACCATCCTTGAGCTTCTCCGACTTTCGGAAGGGTTAGGGTTAGGGTTAGGGATGAAAGCACATAGGAGAAAGAGATATTCTTGAATAACTTTTTTTGTGAAGGTCGGAGAGACTTGGAAAGTGGTTGCATCTGGACTAATTTGGGTCCTGCGGATCGATTGGTACCATCCCCGAGCTTGTACGACCTTCGAAAGAGGTCGACCGACGAAATTCCCCCAAATCTGAGGAGATATTCTTGAATAACTTTTTTTGTGAAGGTCGGAAAGACTTGCAAGTAGGCTCTACCCCCACTAAATGGGGTTGCGCGCATCGATCGGTACCATCCTTGACCTTCTCCGACTTTCGGAAGGGTTAGGGTTAGGGTTAGGGATGAAAGCACATAGGAGAAAGAGATATTCTTGAATAACTTTTTTTGTGAAGGTCGGAGAGACTTGCAAGTAGGCTCTACTCCCACTAAATGGGGTAGCGCGCATCGATCGGTACCATCCTTGAGCTTCTCCGACTTTCGGAAGGGTTAGGGTTAGGGTTAGGGATGAAAGCACATAGGAGAAAGAGATATTCTTGAATAACTTTTTTTGTGAAGGTCGGAGAGACTTGCAAGTAGGCTCTACCCCCACTAAATGGGGTTGCGCGCATCGATCGGTACCATCCTTGAGCTTCTCCGACTTTCGGAAGGGTTAGGGTTAGGGTTAGGGATGAAAGCACATAGGAGAAAGAGATATTCTTGAATAACTTTTTTTGTGAAGGTCGGAGAGACTTGGAAAGTGGTTGCATCTGGACTAATTTGGGTCCTGCGGATCGATTGGTACCATCCCCGAGCTTGTACGACCTTCGAAAGAGGTCGACCGACGAAATTCCCCCAAATCTGAGGAGATATTCTTGAATAACTTTTTTTGTGAAGGTCGGAGAGACTTGCAAGTAGGCTCTACCCCCACTAAATGGGGTAGCGCGCATCGATCGGTACCATCCTTGAGCTTCTCCGACTTTCGGAAGGGTTAGGGTTAGGGTTAGGGATGAAAGCACATAGGAGAAAGAGATATTCTTGAATAACTTTTTTTGTGAAGGTCGGAGAGACTTGCAAGTAGGCTCTACCCCCACTAAATGGGGTTGCGCGCATCGATCGGTACCATCCTTGAGCTTCTCCGACTTTCGGAAGGGTTAGGGTTAGGGATGAAAGCACATAGGAGAAAGAGATATTCTTGAATAACTTTTTTTGTGAAGGTCGGAGAGACTTGGAAAGTGGTTGCATCTGGACTAATTTGGGTCCTGCGGATCGATTGGTACCATCCCCGAGCTTGTACGACCTTCGGAAGAGGTCGACCGACGAAATTCCCCCAAATCTGAGGAGATATTCTTGAATAACTTTTTTTGTGAAGGTCGGAGAGACTTGCAAGTAGGCTCTACCCCCACTAAATGGGGTAGCGCGCATCGATCGGTACCATCCTTGAGCTTCTCCGACTTTCGTAAGGGTTAGGGTTAGGGTTAGGGATGAAAGCACATAGGAGAAAGAGATATTCTTGAATAACTTTTTTTGTGAAGGTCGGAGAGACTTGCAAGTAGGCTCTACCCCCACTAAATGGGGTTGCGCGCATCGATCGGTACCATCCTTGAGCTTCTCCGACTTTCGGAAGGGTTAGGGTTAGGGTTAGGGATGAAAGCACATAGGAGAAAGAGATATTCTTGAATAACTTTTTTTGTGAAGGTCGGAGAGACTTGGAAAGTGGTTGCATCTGGACTAATTTGGGTCCTGCGGATCGATTGGTACCATCCCCGAGCTTGTACGACCTTCGAAAGAGGTCGACCGACGAAATTCCCCCAAATCTGAGGAGATATTCTTGAATAACTTTTTTTGTGAAGGTCGGAGAGACTTGCAAGTAGGCTCTACCCCCACTAAATGGGGTAGCGCGCATCGATCGGTACCATCCTTGAGCTTCTCCGACTTTCGGAAGGGTTAGTGTTAGGGTTAGGGATGAAAGCACATAGGAGAAAGAGATATTCTTGAATAACTTTTTTTGTGAAGGTCGGAGAGACTTGCAAGTAGGCTCTACCCCCACTAAATGGGGTTGCGCGCATCGATCGGTACCATCCTTGAGCTTCTCCGACTTTCGGAAGGGTTAGGGTTAGGGATGAAAGCACATAGGAGAAAGAGATATTCTTGAATAACTTTTTTTGTGAAGGTCGGAGAGACTTGGAAAGTGGTTGCATCTGGACTAATTTGGGTCCTGCGGATCGATTGGTACCATCCCCGAGCTTGTACGACCTTTGAAAGAGGTCGACCGACGAAATTCCCCCAAATCTGAGGAGATATTCTTGAATAACTTTTTTTGTGAAGGTCGGAGAGACTTGCAAGTAGGCTCTACCCCCACTAAATGGGGTAGCGCGCATCGATCGGTACCATCGTTGAGCTTCTCCGACTTTCGGAAGGGTTAGGGTTAGGGTTAGGGATGAAAGCACATAGGAGAAAGAGATATTCTTGAATAACTTTTTTTGTGAAGGTCGGAGAGACTTGCAAGTAGGCTCTACCCCCACTAAATGGGGTTGCGCGCATCGATCGGTACCATCCTTGAGCTTCTCCGACTTTCGGAAGGGTTAGGGTTAGGGATGAAAGCACATAGGAGAAAGAGATATTCTTGAATAACTTTTTTTGTGAAGGTCGGAGAGACTTGGAAAGTGGTTGCATCTGGACTAATTTGGGTCCTGCGGATCGATTGGTACCATCCCCGAGCTTGTACGACCTTCGGAAGAGGTCGACCGACGAAATTCCCCCAAATCTGAGGAGATATTCTTGAATAACTTTTTTTGTGAAGGTCGGAGAGACTTGCAAGTAGGCTCTACCCCCACTAAATGGGGTAGCGCGCATCGATCGGTACCATCGTTGAGCTTCTCCGACTTTCGGAAGGGTTAGGGTTAGGGTTAGGGATGAAAGCACATAGGAGAAAGAGATATTCTTGAATAACTTTTTTTGTGAAGGTCGGAGAGACTTGCAAGTAGGCTCTACCCCCACTAAATGGGGTTGCGCGCATCGATCGGTACCATCCTTGAGCTTCTCCGACTTTCGGAAGGGTTAGGGTTAGGGATGAAAGCACATAGGAGAAAGAGATATTCTTGAATAACTTTTTTTGTGAAGGTCGGAGAGACTTGGAAAGTGGTTGCATCTGGACTAATTTGGGTCCTGCGGATCGATTGGTACCATCCCCGAGCTTGTACGACCTTCGGAAGAGGTCGACCGACGAAATTCCCCCAAATCTGAGGAGATATTCTTGAATAACTTTTTTTGTGAAGGTCGGAGAGACTTGCAAGTAGGCTCTACCCCCACTAAATGGGGTAGCGCGCATCGATCGGTACCATCCTTGAGCTTCTCCGACTTTCGGAAGGGTTAGTGTTAGGGTTAGGGATGAAAGCACATAGGAGAAAGAGATATTCTTGAATAACTTTTTTTGTGAAGGTCGGAGAGACTTGCAAGTAGGCTCTACCCCCACTAAATGGGGTTGCGCGAATCGATCGGTACCATCCTTGAGCTTCTCCGACTTTCGGAAGGGTTAGGGTTAGGGTTAGGGATGAAAGCACATAGGAGAAAGAGATATTCTTGAATAACTTTTTTTGTGAAGGTCGGAGAGACTTGCAAGTAGGCTCTACCCCCACTAAATGGGGTAGTGCGCATCGATCGGTACCATCCTTGAGCTTCTCCGATTTTCGGAAGGGTTAGGGTTAGGGATGAAAGCACATAGGAGAAAGAGATATTCTTGAATAACTTTTTTTGTGAAGGTCGGAGAGACTTGGAAAGTGGTTGCATCTGGACTAATTTGGGTCCTGCGGATCGATTGGTACCATCCCCGAGCTTGTACGACCTTCGGAAGAGGTCGACCGACGAAATTCCCCCAAATCTGAGGAGATATTCTTGAATAACTTTTTTTGTGAAGGTCGGAGAGACTTGCAAGTAGGCTCTACCCCCACTAAATGGGGTAGCGCGCATCGATCGGTACCATCCTTGAGCTTCTCCGACTTTCGGAAGGGTTAGGGTTAGGGTTAGGGATGAAAGCACATAGGAGAAAGAGATATTCTTGAATAACTTTTTTTGTGAAGGTCGGAGAGACTTGCAAGTAGGCTCTACCCCCACTAAATGGGGTAGTGCGCATCGATCGGTACCATCCTTGAGCTTCTCCGATTTTCGGAAGGGTTAGGGTTAGGGATGAAAGCACATAGGAGAAAGAGATATTCTTGAATAACTTTTTTTGTGAAGGTCGGAGAGACTTGAAAAGTGGTTGCATCTGGACTAATTTGGGTCCTGCGGATCGATTGGTACCATCCCCGAGCTTGTACGACCTTCGGAAGAGGTCGACCGACGAAATTCCCCCAAATCTGAGGAGATATTCTTGAATAACTTTTTTTGTGAAGGTCGGAGAGACTTGCAAGTAGGCTCTACCCCCACTAAATGGGGTAGCGCGCATCGATCAGTACCATCCTTGAGCTTCTCCGACTTTCGGAAGGGTTAGGGTTAGGGTTAGGGATGAAAGCACATAGGAGAAAGAGATATTCTTGAATAACTTTTTTTGTGAAGGTCGGAAAGACTTGCAAGTAGGCTCTACCCCCACTAAATGGGGTAGCGCGCATCGATCGGTACCATCCTTGAGTTTCTCCGACTTTCGGAAGGGTTAGGGTTAGGGTTAGGGATGAAAGCACATAGGAGAAAGAGATATTCTTGAATAACTTTTTTTGTGAAGGTCGGAGAGACTTGGAAAGTGGTTGCATCTGGACTAATTTGGGTCCTGCTGATCGATTGGTACCATCCCCGAGCTTGTACGACCTTCGGAAGAGGTCGACCGACGAAATTCCCCCAAATCTGAGGAGATATTCTTGAATAACTTTTTTTGTGAAGGTTGGAGAGACTTGCAAGTAGGCTCTACCCCCACTAAATGGGGTAACGCGCATCGATCGGTACCATCCTTGAGCTTCTCCGACTTTCGGAAGGGTTAGGGTTAGGGTTAGGGATGAAAGCACATAGGAGAAAGAGATATTCTTGAATAACTTTTTTTGTGAAGGTCGGAGAGACTTGCAAGTAGGCTCTACCCCCACTAAATGGGGTAGCGCGCATCGATCGGTACCATCCTTGAGCTTCTCCGACTTTCGGAAGGGTTAGGGTTAGGGTTAGGGATGAAAGCACATAGGAGAAAGAGATATTCTTGAATAACTTTTTTTGTGAAGGTCGGAGAGACTTGCAAGTAGGCTCTACCCCCACTAAATGGGGTTGCGCGCATCGATCGGTACCATCCTTGAGCTTCTCCGACTTTCGGAAGGGTTAGGGTTAGGGTTAGGGATGAAAGCACATAGGAGAAAGAGATATTCTTGAATAACTTTTTTTGTGAAGGTCGGAGAGACTTGGAAAGTGGTTGCATCTGGACTAATTTGGGTCCTGCGGATCGATTGGTACCATCCCCGAGCTTGTACGACCTTCGAAAGAGGTCGACCGACGAAATTCCCCCAAATCTGAGGAGATATTCTTGAATAACTTTTTTTGTGAAGGTCGGAAAGACTTGCAAGTAGGCTCTACCCCCACTAAATGGGGTTGCGCGCATCGATCGGTACCATCCTTGAGATTCTCCGACTTTCGGAAGGGTTAGGGTTAGGGTTAGGGATGAAAGCACATAGGAGAAAGAGATATTCTTGAATAACTTTTTTTGTGAAGGTCGGAGAGACTTGCAAGTAGGCTCTACCCCCACTAAATGGGGTAGCGCGCATCGATCGGTACCATCCTTGAGCTTCTCCGACTTTCGGAAGGGTTAGGGTTAGGGTTAGGGATGAAAGCACATAGGAGAAAGAGATATTCTTGAATAACTTTTTTTGTGAAGGTCGGAGAGACTTGCAAGTAGGCTCTACCCCCACTAAATGGGGTTGCGCGCATCGATCGGTACCATCCTTGAGCTTCTCCGACTTTCGGAAGGGTTAGGGTTAGGGTTAGGGATGAAAGCACATAGGAGAAAGAGATATTCTTGAATAACTTTTTTTGTGAAGGTCGGAGAGACTTGGAAAGTGGTTGCATCTGGACTAATTTGGGTCCTGCGGATCGATTGGTACCATCCCCGAGCTTGTACGACCTTCGAAAGAGGTCGACCGACGAAATTCCCCCAAATCTGAGGAGATATTCTTGAATAACTTTTTTTGTGAAGGTCGGAAAGACTTGCAAGTAGGCTCTACCCCCACTAAATGGGGTTGCGCGCATCGATCGGTACCATCCTTGAGCTTCTCCGACTTTCGGAAGGGTTAGGGTTAGGGTTAGGGATGAAAGCACATAGGAGAAAGAGATATTCTTGAATAACTTTTTTTGTGAAGGTCGGAGAGACTTGCAAGTAGGCTCTACCCCCACTAAATGGGGTAGCGCGCATCGATCGGTACCATCTTTGAGCTTCTCCGACTTTCGGAAGGGTTAGGGTTAGGGTTAGGGATGAAAGCACATAGGAGAAAGAGATATTCTTGAATAACTTTTTTTGTGAAGGTCGGAGAGACTTGCAAGTAGGCTCTACCCCCACTAAATGGGGTTGCGCGCATCGATCGGTACCATCCTTGAGCTTCTCCGACTTTCGGAAGGGTTAGGGTTAGGGTTAGGGATGAAAGCACATAGGAGAAAGAGATATTCTTGAATAACTTTTTTTGTGAAGGTCGGAGAGACTTGGAAAGTGGTTGCATCTGGACTAATTTGGGTCCTGCGGATCGATTGGTACCATCCCCGAGCTTGTACGACCTTCGAAAGAGGTCGACCGACGAAATTCCCCCAAATCTGAGGAGATATTCTTGAATAACTTTTTTTGTGAAGGTCGGAGAGACTTGCAAGTAGGCTCTACCCCCACTAAATGGGGTAGCGCGCATCGATCGGTACCATCCTTGAGCTTCTCCGACTTTCGGAAGGGTTAGGGTTAGGGTTAGGGATGAAAGCACAAAGGAGAAAGAGATATTCTTGAATAACTTTTTTTGTGAAGGTCGGAGAGACTTGCAAGTAGGCTCTACCCCCACTAAATGGGGTTGCGCGCATCGATCGGTACCATCCTTGAGCTTCTCCGACTTTTGGAAGGGTTAGGGTTAGGGTTAGGGATGAAAGCACATAGGAGAAAGAGATATTCTTGAATAACTTTTTTTGTGAAGGTCGGAGAGACTTGGAAAGTGGTTGCATCTGGACTAATTTGGGTCCTGCAGATCGATTGGTACCATCCCCGAGCTTGTACGACCTTCGAAAGAGGTCGACCGACGAAATTCCCCCAAATCTGAGGAGATATTCTTGAATAACTTTTTTTGTGAAGGTCGGAGAGACTTGCAAGTAGGCTCTACCCCCACTAAATGGGGTAGCGCGCATCGATCGGTACCATCCTTGAGCTTCTCCGACTTTCGGAAGGGTTAGGGTTAGGGTTAGGGATGAAAGCACATAGGAGAAAGAGATATTCTTGAATAACTTTTTTTGTGAAGGTCGGAGAGACTTGCAAGTAGGCTCTACCCCCACTAAATGGGGTTGCGCGCATCGATCGGTACCATCCTTGAGCTTCTCCGACTTTCGGAAGGGTTAGGGTTAGGGTTAGGGATGAAAGCACATAGGAGAAAGAGATATTCTTGAATAACTTTTTTTGTGAAGGTCGGAGAGACTTGGAAAGTGGTTGCATCTGGACTAATTTGGGTCCTGCAGATCGATTGGTACCATCCCCGAGCTTGTACGACCTTCGAAAGAGGTCGACCGACGAAATTCCCCCAAATCTGAGGAGATATTCTTGAATAACGTTTTTTGTGAAGGTCGGAGAGACTTGCAAGTAGGCTCTACCCCCACTAAATGGGGTAGCGCGCATCGATCGGTACCATCCTTGAGCTTCTCCGACTTTCGGAAGGGTTAGGGTTAGGGTTAGGGATGAAAGCACATAGGAGAAAGAGATATTCTTGAATAACTTTTTTTGTGAAGGTCGGAGAGACTTGCAAGTAGGCTCTACCCCCACTAAATGGGGTTGCGCGCATCGATCGGTACCATCCTTGAGCTTCTCCGACTTTCGGAAGGGTTAGGGTTAGGGTTAGGGATGAAAGCACATAGGAGAAAGAGATATTCTTGAATAACTTTTTTTGTGAAGGTCGGAGAGACTTGCAAGTAGGCTCTACCCCCACTAAATGGGGTTGCGCGCATCGATCGGTAGCATCCTTGAGCTTCTCCGACTTTCGGAAGGGTTAGGGTTAGGGTTAGGGATGAAAGCACATAGGAGAAAGAGATATTCTTGAATAACTTTTTTTGTGAAGGTCGGAGAGACTTGGAAAGTGGTTGCATCTGGACTAATTTGGGTCCTGCGGATCGATTGGTACCATCCCCGAGCTTGTACGACCTTCGAAAGAGGTCGACCGACGAAATTCCCCCAAATCTGAGGAGATATTCTTGAATAACTTTTTTTGTGAAGGTCGGAGAGACTTGCAAGTAGGCTCTACCCCCACTAAATGGGGTAGCGCGCATCGATCGGTACCATCCTTGAGCTTCTCCGACTTTCGGAAGGGTTAGGGTTAGGGTTAGGGATGAAAGCACATAGGAGAAAGAGATATTCTTGAATAACTTTTTTTGTGAAGGTCGGAGAGACTTGCAAGTAGGCTCTACCCCCACTAAATGGGGTTGCGCGCATCGATCGGTACCATCCTTGAGCTTCTCCGACTTTCGGAAGGGTTAGGGTTAGGGATGAAAGCACATAGGAGAAAGAGATATTCTTGAATAACTTTTTTTGTGAAGGTCGGAGAGACTTGGAAAGTGGTTGCATCTGGACTAATTTGGGTCCTGCGGATCGATTGGTACCATCCCCGAGCTTGTACGACCTTCGAAAGAGGTCGACCGACGAAATTCCCCCAAATCTGAGGAGATATTCTTGAATAACTTTTTTTGTGAAGGTCGGAGAGACTTGCAAGTAGGCTCTACCCCCACTAAATGGGGTAGCGCGCATCGATCGGTACCATCGTTGAGCTTCTCCGACTTTCGGAAGGGTTAGGGTTAGGGTTAGGGATGAAAGCACATAGGAGAAAGAGATATTCTTGAATAACTTTTTTTGTGAAGGTCGGAGAGACTTGCAAGTAGGCTTTACCCCCACTAAATGGGGTTGCGCGCATCGATCGGTACCATCCTTGAGCTTCTCCGACTTTCGGAAGGGTTAGGGTTAGGGTTAGGGATGAAAGCACATAGGAGAAAGAGATATTCTTGAATAACTTTTTTTGTGAAGGTCGGAGAGACTTGGAAAGTGGTTGCATCTGGACTAATTTGGGTCCTGCGGATCGATTGGTACCATCCCCGAGCTTGTACGACCTTCGAAAGAGGTCGACCGACGAAATTCCCCCAAATCTGAGGAGATATTCTTGAATAACTTTTTTTGTGAAGGTCGGAGAGACTTGCAAGTAGGCTCTACCCCCACTAAATGGGGTAGCGCGCATCGATCGGTACCATCCTTGAGCTTCTCCGACTTTCGGAAGGGTTAGGGTTAGGGTTAGGGATGAAAGCACAAAGGAGAAAGAGATATTCTTGAATAACTTTTTTTGTGAAGGTCGGAGAGACTTGCAAGTAGGCTCTACCCCCACTAAATGGGGTAGCGCGCATCGATCGGTACCATCCTTGAGCTTCTCCGACTTTCGGAAGGGTTAGGGTTAGGGTTAGGGATGAAAGCACATAGGAGAAAGAGATATTCTTGAATAACTTTTTTTGTGAAGGTCGGAGAGACTTGGAAAGTGGTTGCATCTGGACTAATTTGGGTCCTGCGGATCGATTGGTACCATCCCCGAGCTTGTACGACCTTCGAAAGAGGTCGACCGACGAAATTCCCCCAAATCTGAGGAGATATTCTTGAATAACTTTTTTTGTGAAGGTCGGAAAGACTTGCAAGTAGGCTCTACCCCCACTAAATGGGGTTGCGCGCATCGATCGGTACCATCCTTGAGCTTCTCCGACTTTCGGAAGGGTTAGGGTTAGGGTTAGGGATGAAAGCACATAGGAGAAAGAGATATTCTTGAATAACTTTTTTTGTGAAGGTCGGAGAGACTTGCAAGTAGGCTCTACCCCCACTAAATGGGGTAGCGCGCATCGATCGGTACCATCTTTGAGCTTCTCCGACTTTCGGAAGGGTTAGGGTTAGGGTTAGGGATGAAAGCACATAGGAGAAAGAGATATTCTTGAATAACTTTTTTTGTGAAGGTCGGAGAGACTTGCAAGTAGGCTCTACCCCCACTAAATGGGGTTGCGCGCATCGATCGGTACCATCCTTGAGCTTCTCCGACTTTCGGAAGGGTTAGGGTTAGGGTTAGGGATGAAAGCACATAGGAGAAAGAGATATTCTTGAATAACTTTTTTTGTGAAGGTCGGAGAGACTTGGAAAGTGGTTGCATCTGGACTAATTTGGGTCCTGCGGATCGATTGGTACCATCCCCGAGCTTGTACGACCTTCGAAAGAGGTCGACCGACGAAATTCCCCCAAATCTGAGGAGATATTCTTGAATAACTTTTTTTGTGAAGGTCGGAGAGACTTGCAAGTAGGCTCTACCCCCACTAAATGGGGTAGCGCGCATCGATCGGTACCATCCTTGAGCTTCTCCGACTTTCGGAAGGGTTAGGGTTAGGGTTAGGGATGAAAGCACAAAGGAGAAAGAGATATTCTTGAATAACTTTTTTTGTGAAGGTCGGAGAGACTTGCAAGTAGGCTCTACCCCCACTAAATGGGGTTGCGCGCATCGATCGGTACCATCCTTGAGCTTCTCCGACTTTTGGAAGGGTTAGGGTTAGGGTTAGGGATGAAAGCACATAGGAGAAAGAGATATTCTTGAATAACTTTTTTTGTGAAGGTCGGAGAGACTTGGAAAGTGGTTGCATCTGGACTAATTTGGGTCCTGCAGATCGATTGGTACCATCCCCGAGCTTGTACGACCTTCGAAAGAGGTCGACCGACGAAATTCCCCCAAATCTGAGGAGATATTCTTGAATAACTTTTTTTGTGAAGGTCGGAGAGACTTGCAAGTAGGCTCTACCCCCACTAAATGGGGTAGCGCGCATCGATCGGTACCATCCTTGAGCTTCTCCGACTTTCGGAAGGGTTAGGGTTAGGGTTAGGGATGAAAGCACATAGGAGAAAGAGATATTCTTGAATAACTTTTTTTGTGAAGGTCGGAGAGACTTGCAAGTAGGCTCTACCCCCACTAAATGGGGTTGCGCGCATCGATCGGTACCATCCTTGAGCTTCTCCGACTTTCGGAAGGGTTAGGGTTAGGGTTAGGGATGAAAGCACATAGGAGAAAGAGATATTCTTGAATAACTTTTTTTGTGAAGGTCGGAGAGACTTGGAAAGTGGTTGCATCTGGACTAATTTGGGTCCTGCGGATCGATTGGTACCATCCCCGAGCTTGTACGACCTTCGAAAGAGGTCGACCGACGAAATTCCCCCAAATCTGAGGAGATATTCTTGAATAACTTTTTTTGTGAAGGTCGGAGAGACTTGCAAGTAGGCTCTACCCCCACTAAATGGGGTAGCGCGCATCGATCGGTACCATCCTTGAGCTTCTCCGACTTTCGGAAGGGTTAGGGTTAGGGTTAGGGATGAAAGCACATAGGAGAAAGAGATATTCTTGAATAACTTTTTTTGTGAAGGTCGGAGAGACTTGCAAGTAGGCTCTACCCCCACTAAATGGGGTTGCGCGCATCGATCGGTACCATCCTTGAGCTTCTCCGACTTTCGGAAGGGTTAGGGTTAGGGATGAAAGCACATAGGAGAAAGAGATATTCTTGAATAACTTTTTTTGTGAAGGTCGGAGAGACTTGGAAAGTGGTTGCATCTGGACTAATTTGGGTCCTGCGGATCGATTGGTACCATCCCCGAGCTTGTACGACCTTCGAAAGAGGTCGACCGACGAAATTCCCCCAAATCTGAGGAGATATTCTTGAATAACTTTTTTTGTGAAGGTCGGAAAGACTTGCAAGTAGGCTCTACCCCCACTAAATGGGGTTGCGCGCATCGATCGGTACCATCCTTGAGCTTCTCCGACTTTCGGAAGGGTTAGGGTTAGGGTTAGGGATGAAAGCACATAGGAGAAAGAGATATTCTTGAATAACTTTTTTTGTGAAGGTCGGAGAGACTTGCAAGTAGGCTCTACCCCCACTAAATGGGGTAGCGCGCATCGATCGGTACCATCTTTGAGCTTCTCCGACTTTCGGAAGGGTTAGGGTTAGGGTTAGGGATGAAAGCACATAGGAGAAAGAGATATTCTTGAATAACTTTTTTTGTGAAGGTCGGAGAGACTTGCAAGTAGGCTCTACCCCCACTAAATGGGGTTGCGCGCATCGATCGGTACCATCCTTGAGCTTCTCCGACTTTCGGAAGGGTTAGGGTTAGGGTTAGGGATGAAAGCACATAGGAGAAAGAGATATTCTTGAATAACTTTTTTTGTGAAGGTCGGAGAGACTTGGAAAGTGGTTGCATCTGGACTAATTTGGGTCCTGCGGATCGATTGGTACCATCCCCGAGCTTGTACGACCTTCGAAAGAGGTCGACCGACGAAATTCCCCCAAATCTGAGGAGATATTCTTGAATAACTTTTTTTGTGAAGGTCGGAGAGACTTGCAAGTAGGCTCTACCCCCACTAAATGGGGTAGCGCGCATCGATCGGTACCATCCTTGAGCTTCTCCGACTTTCGGAAGGGTTAGGGTTAGGGTTAGGGATGAAAGCACAAAGGAGAAAGAGATATTCTTGAATAACTTTTTTTGTGAAGGTCGGAGAGACTTGCAAGTAGGCTCTACCCCCACTAAATGGGGTTGCGCGCATCGATCGGTACCATCCTTGAGCTTCTCCGACTTTTGGAAGGGTTAGGGTTAGGGTTAGGGATGAAAGCACATAGGAGAAAGAGATATTCTTGAATAACTTTTTTTGTGAAGGTCGGAGAGACTTGGAAAGTGGTTGCATCTGGACTAATTTGGGTCCTGCAGATCGATTGGTACCATCCCCGAGCTTGTACGACCTTCGAAAGAGGTCGACCGACGAAATTCCCCCAAATCTGAGGAGATATTCTTGAATAACTTTTTTTGTGAAGGTCGGAGAGACTTGCAAGTAGGCTCTACCCCCACTAAATGGGGTAGCGCGCATCGATCGGTACCATCCTTGAGCTTCTCCGACTTTCGGAAGGGTTAGGGTTAGGGTTAGGGATGAAAGCACATAGGAGAAAGAGATATTCTTGAATAACTTTTTTTGTGAAGGTCGGAGAGACTTGCAAGTAGGCTCTACCCCCACTAAATGGGGTTGCGCGCATCGATCGGTACCATCCTTGAGCTTCTCCGACTTTCGGAAGGGTTAGGGTTAGGGTTAGGGATGAAAGCACATAGGAGAAAGAGATATTCTTGAATAACTTTTTTTGTGAAGGTCGGAGAGACTTGGAAAGTGGTTGCATCTGGACTAATTTGGGTCCTGCAGATCGATTGGTACCATCCCCGAGCTTGTACGACCTTCGAAAGAGGTCGACCGACGAAATTCCCCCAAATCTGAGGAGATATTCTTGAATAACGTTTTTTGTGAAGGTCGGAGAGACTTGCAAGTAGGCTCTACCCCCACTAAATGGGGTAGCGCGCATCGATCGGTACCATCCTTGAGCTTCTCCGACTTTCGGAAGGGTTAGGGTTAGGGTTAGGGATGAAAGCACATAGGAGAAAGAGATATTCTTGAATAACTTTTTTTGTGAAGGTCGGAGAGACTTGCAAGTAGGCTCTACCCCCACTAAATGGGGTTGCGCGCATCGATCGGTACCATCCTTGAGCTTCTCCGACTTTCGGAAGGGTTAGGGTTAGGGTTAGGGATGAAAGCACATAGGAGAAAGAGATATTCTTGAATAACTTTTTTTGTGAAGGTCGGAGAGACTTGCAAGTAGGCTCTACCCCCACTAAATGGGGTTGCGCGCATCGATCGGTACCATCCTTGAGCTTCTCCGACTTTCGGAAGGGTTAGGGTTAGGGATGAAAGCACATAGGAGAAAGAGATATTCTTGAATAACTTTTTTTGTGAAGGTCGGAGAGACTTGCAAGTAGGCTCTACCCCCACTAAATGGGGTTGCGCGCATCGATCGGTACCATCCTTGAGCTTCTCCGACTTTCGGAAGGGTTAGGGTTAGGGTTAGGGATGAAAGCACATAGGAGAAAGAGATATTCTTGAATAACTTTTTTTGTGAAGGTCGGAGAGACTTGGAAAGTGGTTGCATCTGGACTAATTTGGGTCCTGCGGATCGATTGGTACCATCCCCGAGCTTGTACGACCTTCGAAAGAGGTCGACCGACGAAATTCCCCCAAATCTGAGGAGATATTCTTGAATAACTTTTTTTGTGAAGGTCGGAGAGACTTGCAAGTAGGCTCTACCCTCACTAAATGGGGTAGCGCGCATCGATCGGTACCATCCTTGAGCTTCTCCGACTTTCGGAAGGGTTAGGGTTAGGGTTAGGGATGAAAGCACATAGGAGAAAGAGATATTCTTGAATAACTTTTTTTGTGAAGGTCGGAGAGACTTGCAAGTAGGCTCTACCCCCACTAAATGGGGTTGCGCGCATCGATCGGTACCATCCTTGAGCTTCTCCGACTTTCGGAAGGGTTAGGGTTAGGGATGAAAGCACATAGGAGAAAGAGATATTCTTGAATAACTTTTTTTGTGAAGGTCGGAGAGACTTGGAAAGTGGTTGCATCTGGACTAATTTGGGTCCTGCGGATCGATTGGTACCATCCCCGAGCTTGTACGACCTTCGAAAGAGGTCGACCGACGAAATTCCCCCAAATCTGAGGAGATATTCTTGAATAACTTTTTTTGTGAAGGTCGGAGAGACTTGCAAGTAGGCTCTACCCCCACTAAATGGGGTAGCGCGCATCGATCGGTACCATCGTTGAGCTTCTCCGACTTTCGGAAGGGTTAGGGTTAGGGTTAGGGATGAAAGCACATAGGAGAAAGAGATATTCTTGAATAACTTTTTTTGTGAAGGTCGGAGAGACTTGCAAGTAGGCTTTACCCCCACTAAATGGGGTTGCGCGCATCGATCGGTACCATCCTTGAGCTTCTCCGACTTTCGGAAGGGTTAGGGTTAGGGTTAGGGATGAAAGCACATAGGAGAAAGAGATATTCTTGAATAACTTTTTTTGTGAAGGTCGGAGAGACTTGGAAAGTGGTTGCATCTGGACTAATTTGGGTCCTGCGGATCGATTGGTACCATCCCCGAGCTTGTACGACCTTCGAAAGAGGTCGACCGACGAAATTCCCCCAAATCTGAGGAGATATTCTTGAATAACTTTTTTTGTGAAGGTCGGAGAGACTTGCAAGTAGGCTCTACCCCCACTAAATGGGGTAGCGCGCATCGATCGGTACCATCCTTGAGCTTCTCCGACTTTCGGAAGGGTTAGGGTTAGGGTTAGGGATGAAAGCACATAGGAGAAAGAGATATTCTTGAATAACTTTTTTTGTGAAGGTCGGAGAGACTTGCAAGTAGGCTCTACCCCCACTAAATGGGGTTGCGCGCATCGATCAGTACCATCCTTGAGCTTCTCCGACTTTCGGAAGGGTTAGGGTTAGGGTTAGGGATGAAAGCACATAGGAGAAAGAGATATTCTTGAATAACTTTTTTTGTGAAGGTCGGAGAGACTTGGAAAGTGGTTGCATCTGGACTAATTTGGGTCCTGCGGATCGATTGGTACCATCCCCGAGCTTGTACGACCTTCGAAAGAGGTCGACCGACGAAATTCCCCCAAATCTGAGGAGATATTCTTGAATAACTTTTTTTGTGAAGGTCGGAAAGACTTGCAAGTAGGCTCTACCCCCACTAAATGGGGTTGCGCGCATCGATCGGTACCATCCTTGACCTTCTCCGACTTTCGGAAGGGTTAGGGTTAGGGTTAGGGATGAAAGCACATAGGAGAAAGAGATATTCTTGAATAACTTTTTTTGTGAAGGTCGGAGAGACTTGCAAGTAGGCTCTACTCCCACTAAATGGGGTAGCGCGCATCGATCGGTACCATCCTTGAGCTTCTCCGACTTTCGGAAGGGTTAGGGTTAGGGTTAGGGATGAAAGCACATAGGAGAAAGAGATATTCTTGAATAACTTTTTTTGTGAAGGTCGGAGAGACTTGCAAGTAGGCTTTACCCCCACTAAATGGGGTTGCGCGCATCGATCGGTACCATCCTTGACCTTCTCCGACTTTCGGAAGGGTTAGGGTTAGGGTTAGGGATGAAAGCACATAGGAGAAAGAGATATTCTTGAATAACTTTTTTTGTGAAGGTCGGAGAGACTTGCAAGTAGGCTCTACCCCCACTAAATGGGGTTGCGCGCATCGATCAGTACCATCCTTGAGCTTCTCCGACTTTCGGAAGGGTTAGGGTTAGGGTTAGGGATGAAAGCACATAGGAGAAAGAGATATTCTTGAATAACTTTTTTTGTGAAGGTCGGAGAGACTTGGAAAGTGGTTGCATCTGGACTAATTTGGGTCCTGCGGATCGATTGGTACCATCCCCGAGCTTGTACGACCTTCGAAAGAGGTCGACCGACGAAATTCCCCCAAATCTGAGGAGATATTCTTGAATAACTTTTTTTGTGAAGGTCGGAAAGACTTGCAAGTAGGCTCTACCCCCACTAAATGGGGTTGCGCGCATCGATCGGTACCATCCTTGACCTTCTCCGACTTTCGGAAGGGTTAGGGTTAGGGTTAGGGATGAAAGCACATAGGAGAAAGAGATATTCTTGAATAACTTTTTTTGTGAAGGTCGGAGAGACTTGCAAGTAGGCTCTACTCCCACTAAATGGGGTAGCGCGCATCGATCGGTACCATCCTTGAGCTTCTCCGACTTTCGGAAGGGTTAGGGTTAGGGTTAGGGATGAAAGCACATAGGAGAAAGAGATATTCTTGAATAACTTTTTTTGTGAAGGTCGGAGAGACTTGCAAGTAGGCTCTACCCCCACTAAATGGGGTTGCGCGCATCGATCGGTACCATCCTTGAGCTTCTCCGACTTTCGGAAGGGTTAGGGTTAGGGTTAGGGATGAAAGCACATAGGAGAAAGAGATATTCTTGAATAACTTTTTTTGTGAAGGTCGGAGAGACTTGGAAAGTGGTTGCATCTGGACTAATTTGGGTCCTGCGGATCGATTGGTACCATCCCCGAGCTTGTACGACCTTCGAAAGAGGTCGACCGACGAAATTCCCCCAAATCTGAGGAGATATTCTTGAATAACTTTTTTTGTGAAGGTCGGAAAGACTTGCAAGTAGGCTCTACCCCCACTAAATGGGGTTGCGCGCATCGATCGGTACCATCCTTGAGCTTCTCCGACTTTCGGAAGGGTTAGGGTTAGGGTTAGGGATGAAAGCACATAGGAGAAAGAGATATTCTTGAATAACTTTTTTTGTGAAGGTCGGAGAGACTTGCAAGTAGGCTCTACCCCCACTAAATGGGGTAGCGCGCATCGATCGGTACCATCCTTGAGCTTCTCCGACTTTCGGAAGGGTTAGGGTTAGGGTTAGGGATGAAAGCACATAGGAGAAAGAGATATTCTTGAATAACTTTTTTTGTGAAGGTCGGAGAGACTTGCAAGTAGGCTCTACCCCCACTAAATGGGGTTGCGCGCATCGATCGGTACCATCCTTGAGCTTCTCCGACTTTCGGAAGGGTTAGGGTTAGGGTTAGGGATGAAAGCACATAGGAGAAAGAGATATTCTTGAATAACTTTTTTTGTGAAGGTCGGAGAGACTTGGAAAGTGGTTGCATCTGGACTAATTTGGGTCCTGCGGATCGATTGGTACCATCCCCGAGCTTGTACGACCTTCGAAAGAGGTCGACCGACGAAATTCCCCCAAATCTGAGGAGATATTCTTGAATAACTTTTTTTGTGAAGGTCGGAGAGACTTGCAAGTAGGCTCTACCCCCACTAAATGGGGTAGCGCGCATCGATCGGTACCATCCTTGAGCTTCTCCGACTTTCGGAAGGGTTAGGGTTAGGGTTAGGGATGAAAGCACAAAGGAGAAAGAGATATTCTTGAATAACTTTTTTTGTGAAGGTCGGAGAGACTTGCAAGTAGGCTCTACCCCCACTAAATGGGGTTGCGCGCATCGATCGGTACCATCCTTGAGCTTCTCCGACTTTTGGAAGGGTTAGGGTTAGGGTTAGGGATGAAAGCACATAGGAGAAAGAGATATTCTTGAATAACTTTTTTTGTGAAGGTCGGAGAGACTTGGAAAGTGGTTGCATCTGGACTAATTTGGGTCCTGCGGATCGATTGGTACCATCCCCGAGCTTGTACGACCTTTGAAAGAGGTCGACCGACGAAATTCCCCCAAATCTGAGGAGATATTCTTGAATAACTTTTTTTGTGAAGGTCGGAGAGACTTGCAAGTAGGCTCTACCCCCACTAAATGGGGTAGCGCGCATCGATCGGTACCATCCTTGAGCTTTTCCGACTTTCGGAAGGGTTAGGGTTAGGGTTAGGGATGAAAGCACATAGGAGAAAGAGATATTCTTGAATAACTTTTTTTGTGAAGGTCGGAGAGACTTGCAAGTAGGCTCTACCCCCACTAAATGGGGTTGCGCGCATCGATCGGTACCATCCTTGAGCTTCTCCGACTTTCGGAAGGGTTAGGGTTAGGGATGAAAGCACATAGGAGAAAGAGATATTCTTGAATAACTTTTTTTGTGAAGGTCGGAGAGACTTGGAAAGTGGTTGCATCTGGACTAATTTGGGTCCTGCGGATCGATTGGTACCATCCCCGAGCTTGTACGACCTTCGAAAGAGGTCGACCGACGAAATTCCCCCAAATCTGAGGAGATATTCTTGAATAACTTTTTTTGTGAAGGTCGGAGAGACTTGCAAGTAGGCTCTACCCCCACTAAATGGGGTAGCGCGCATCGATCGGTACCATCCTTGAGCTTCTCTGACTTTCGGAAGGGTTAGGGTTAGGGTTAGGGATGAAAGCACATAGGAGAAAGAGATATTCTTGAATAACTTTTTTTGTGAAGGTCGGAGAGACTTGCAAGTAGGCTCTACCCCCACTAAATGGGGTTGCGCGCATCGATCGGTACCATCCTTGAGCTTCTCCGACTTTCGGAAGGGTTAGGGTTAGGGTTAGGGATGAAAGCACATAGGAGAAAGAGATATTCTTGAATAACTTTTTTTGTGAAGGTCGGAGAGACTTGGAAAGTGGTTGCATCTGGACTAATTTGGGTCCTGCGGATCGATTGGTACCATCCCCGAGCTTGTACGACCTTCGAAAGAGGTCGACCGACGAAATTCCCCCAAATCTGAGGAGATATTCTTGAATAACTTTTTTTGTGAAGGTCGGAGAGACTTGCAAGTAGGCTCTACCCCCACTAAATGGGGTAGCGCGCATCGATCGGTACCATCCTTGAGCTTCTCCGACTTTCGGAAGGGTTAGGGTTAGGGTTAGGGATGAAAGCACATAGGAGAAAGAGATATTCTTGAATAACTTTTTTTGTGAAGGTCGGAGAGACTTTTAAGTAGGCTCTACCCCCACTAAATGGGGTTGCGCGCATCGATCGGTACCATCCTTGAGCTTCTCCGACTTTCGGAAGGGTTAGGGTTAGGGATGAAAGCACATAGGAGAAAGAGATATTCTTGAATAACTTTTTTTGTGAAGGTCGGAGAGACTTGGAAAGTGGTTGCATCTGGACTAATTTGGGTCCTGCGGATCGATTGGTACCATCCACGAGCTTGTACGACCTTCGAAAGAGGTCGACCGACGAAATTCCCCCAAATCTGAGGAGATATTCTTGAATAACTTTTTTTGTGAAGGTCGGAGAGACTTGCAAGTAGGCTCTACCCCCACTAAATGGGGTAGCGCGCATCGATCGGTACCATCCTTGAGCTTCTCCGACTTTCGGAAGGGTTAGGGTTAGGGTTAGGGATGAAAGCACATAGGAGAAAGAGATATTCTTGAATAACTTTTTTTGTGAAGGTCGGAGAGACTTGCAAGTAGGCTTTACCCCCACTAAATGGGGTTGCGCGCATCGATCGGTACCATCCTTGAGCTTCTCCGACTTTCGGAAGGGTTAGGGTTAGGGTTAGGGATGAAAGCACATAGGAGAAAGAGATATTCTTGAATAACTTTTTTTGTGAAGGTCGGAGAGACTTGGAAAGTGGTTGCATCTGGACTAATTTGGGTCCTGCGGATCGATTGGTACCATCCCCGAGCTTGTACGACCTTCGAAAGAGGTCGACCGACGAAATTCCCCCAAATCTGAGGAGATATTCTTGAATAACTTTTTTTGTGAAGGTCGGAGAGACTTGCAAGTAGGCTCTACCCCCACTAAATGGGGTAGCGCGCATCGATCGGTACCATCCTTGAGCTTCTCCGACTTTCGGAAGGGTTAGGGTTAGGGTTAGGGATGAAAGCACATAGGAGAAAGAGATATTCTTGAATAACTTTTTTTGTGAAGGTCGGAGAGACTTGCAAGTAGGCTCTACCCCCACTAAATGGGGTTGCGCGCATCGATCGGTACCATCCTTGAGCTTCTCCGACTTTCGGAAGGGTTAGGGTTAGGGATGAAAGCACATAGGAGAAAGAGATATTCTTGAATAACTTTTTTTGTGAAGGTCGGAGAGACTTGGAAAGTGGTTGCATCTGGACTAATTTGGGTCCTGCGGATCGATTGGTACCATCCCCGAGCTTGTACGACCTTCGAAAGAGGTCGACCGACGAAATTCCCCCAAATCTGAGGAGATATTCTTGAATAACTTTTTTTGTGAAGGTCGGAGAGACTTGCAAGTAGGCTCTACCCCCACTAAATGGGGTAGCGCGCATCGATCGGTACCATCCTTGAGCTTCTCCGACTTTCGGAAGGGTTAGGGTTAGGGTTAGGGATGAAAGCACATAGGAGAAAGAGATATTCTTGAATAACTTTTTTTGTGAAGGTCGGAGAGACTTGCAAGTAGGCTCTACCCCCACTAAATGGGGTTGCGCGCATCGATCGGTACCATCCTTGAGCTTCTCCGACTTTCGGAAGGGTTAGGGTTAGGGTTAGGGATGAAAGCACATAGGAGAAAGAGATATTCTTGAATAACTTTTTTTGTGAAGGTCGGAGAGACTTGGAAAGTGGTTGCATCTGGACTAATTTGGGTCCTGCAGATCGATTGGTACCATCCCCGAGCTTGTACGACCTTCGAAAGAGGTCGACCGACGAAATTCCCCCAAATCTGAGGAGATATTCTTGAATAACTTTTTTTGTGAAGGTCGGAGAGACTTGCAAGTAGGCTCTACCCCCACTAAATGGGGTAGCGCGCATCGATCGGTACCATCCTTGAGCTTCTCCGACTTTCGGAAGGGTTAGGGTTAGGGTTAGGGATGAAAGCACATAGGAGAAAGAGATATTCTTGAATAACTTTTTTTGTGAAGGTCGGAGAGACTTGCAAGTAGGCTCTACCCCCACTAAATGGGGTTGCGCGCATCGATCGGTACCATCCTTGAGCTTCTCCGACTTTCGGAAGGGTTAGGGTTAGGGTTAGGGATGAAAGCACATAGGAGAAAGAGATATTCTTGAATAACTTTTTTTGTGAAGGTCGGAGAGACTTGGAAAGTGGTTGCATCTGGACTAATTTGGGTCCTGCGGATCGATTGGTACCATCCCCGAGCTTGTACGACCTTCGAAAGAGGTCGACCGACGAAATTCCCCCAAATCTGAGGAGATATTCTTGAATAACTTTTTTTGTGAAGGTCGGAGAGACTTGCAAGTAGGCTCTACCCCCACTAAATGGGGTAGCGCGCATCGATCGGTACCATCCTTGAGCTTCTCCGACTTTCAAAAGGGTTAGGGTTAGGGTTAGGGATGAAAGCACATAGGAGAAAGAGATATTCTTGAATAACTTTTTTTGTGAAGGTCGGAGAGACTTGCAAGTAGGCTCTACCCCCACTAAATGGGGTTGCGCGCATCGATCGGTACCATCCTTGAGCTTCTCCGACTTTCGGAAGGGTTAGGGTTAGGGTTAGGGATGAAAGCACATAGGAGAAAGAGATATTCTTGAATAACTTTTTTTGTGAAGGTCGGAGAGACTTGCAAGTAGGCTCTACTCCCACTAAATGGGGTAGCGCGCATCGATCGGTACCATCCTTGAGCTTCTCCGACTTTCGGAAGGGTTAGGGTTAGGGTTAGGGATGAAAGCACATAGGAGAAAGAGATATTCTTGAATAACTTTTTTTGTGAAGGTCGGAGAGACTTGCAAGTAGGCTCTACCCCCACTAAATGGGGTTGCGCGCATCGATCGGTACCATCCTTGAGCTTCTCCGACTTTCGGAAGGGTTAGGGTTAGGGTTAGGGATGAAAGCACATAGGAGAAAGAGATATTCTTGAATAACTTTTTTTGTGAAGGTCGGAGAGACTTGGAAAGTGGTTGCATCTGGACTAATTTGGGTCCTGCAGATCGATTGGTACCATCCCCGAGCTTGTACGACCTTCGAAAGAGGTCGACCGACGAAATTCCCCCAAATCTGAGGAGATATTCTTGAATAACTTTTTTTGTGAAGGTCGGAGAGACTTGCAAGTAGGCTCTACCCCCACTAAATGGGGTAGCGCGCATCGATCGGTACCATCCTTGAGCTTCTCCGACTTTCGGAAGGGTTAGGGTTAGGGTTAGGGATGAAAGCACATAGGAGAAAGAGATATTCTTGAATAACTTTTTTTGTGAAGGTCGGAGAGACTTGCAAGTAGGCTCTACCCCCACTAAATGGGGTTGCGCGCATCGATCGGTACCATCCTTGAGCTTCTCCGACTTTCGGAAGGGTTAGGGTTAGGGATGAAAGCACATAGGAGAAAGAGATATTCTTGAATAACTTTTTTTGTGAAGGTCGGAGAGACTTGGAAAGTGGTTGCATCTGGACTAATTTGGGTCCTGCGGATCGATTGGTACCATCCCCGAGCTTGTACGACCTTCGAAAGAGGTCGACCGACGAAATTCCCCCAAATCTGAGGAGATATTCTTGAATAACTTTTTTTGTGAAGGTCGGAGAGACTTGCAAGTAGGCTTTACCCCCACTAAATGGGGTAGCGCGCATCGATCGGTACCATCCTTGAGCTTCTCCGACTTTCAAAAGGGTTAGGGTTAGGGTTAGGGATGAAAGCACATAGGAGAAAGAGATATTCTTGAATAACTTTTTTTGTGAAGGTCGGAGAGACTTGCAAGTAGGCTCTACCCCCACTAAATGGGGTTGCGCGCATCGATCGGTACCATCCTTGAGCTTCTCCGACTTTCGGAAGGGTTAGGGTTAGGGTTAGGGATGAAAGCACATAGGAGAAAGAGATATTCTTGAATAACTTTTTTTGTGAAGGTCGGAGAGACTTGGAAAGTGGTTGCATCTGGACTAATTTGGGTCCTGCGGATCGATTGGTACCATCCCCGAGCTTGTACGACCTTCGAAAGAGGTCGACCGACGAAATTCCCCCAAATCTGAGGAGATATTCTTGAATAACTTTTTTTGTGAAGGTCGGAAAGACTTGCAAGTAGGCTCTACCCCCACTAAATGGGGTTGCGCGCATCGATCGGTACCATCCTTGACCTTCTCCGACTTTCGGAAGGGTTAGGGTTAGGGTTAGGGATGAAAGCACATAGGAGAAAGAGATATTCTTGAATAACTTTTTTTGTGAAGGTCGGAGAGACTTGCAAGTAGGCTCTACTCCCACTAAATGGGGTAGCGCGCATCGATCGGTACCATCCTTGAGCTTCTCCGACTTTCGGAAGGGTTAGGGTTAGGGTTAGGGATGAAAGCACATAGGAGAAAGAGATATTCTTGAATAACTTTTTTTGTGAAGGTCGGAGAGACTTGCAAGTAGGCTCTACCCCCACTAAATGGGGTTGCGCGCATCGATCGGTACCATCCTTGAGCTTCTCCGACTTTCGGAAGGGTTAGGGTTAGGGTTAGGGATGAAAGCACATAGGAGAAAGAGATATTCTTGAATAACTTTTTTTGTGAAGGTCGGAGAGACTTGGAAAGTGGTTGCATCTGGACTAATTTGGGTCCTGCAGATCGATTGGTACCATCCCCGAGCTTGTACGACCTTCGAAAGAGGTCGACCGACGAAATTCCCCCAAATCTGAGGAGATATTCTTGAATAACTTTTTTTGTGAAGGTCGGAGAGACTTGCAAGTAGGCTCTACCCCCACTAAATGGGGTAGCGCGCATCGATCGGTACCATCCTTGAGCTTCTCCGACTTTCGGAAGGGTTAGGGTTAGGGTTAGGGATGAAAGCACATAGGAGAAAGAGATATTCTTGAATAACTTTTTTTGTGAAGGTCGGAGAGACTTGCAAGTAGGCTCTACCCCCACTAAATGGGGTTGCGCGCATCGATCGGTACCATCCTTGAGCTTCTCCGACTTTCGGAAGGGTTAGGGTTAGGGATGAAAGCACATAGGAGAAAGAGATATTCTTGAATAACTTTTTTTGTGAAGGTCGGAGAGACTTGGAAAGTGGTTGCATCTGGACTAATTTGGGTCCTGCGGATCGATTGGTACCATCCCCGAGCTTGTACGACCTTCGGAAGAGGTCGACCGACGAAATTCCCCCAAATCTGAGGAGATATTCTTGAATAACTTTTTTTGTGAAGGTCGGAGAGACTTGCAAGTAGGCTCTACCCCCACTAAATGGGGTAGCGCGCATCGATCGGTACCATCCTTGAGCTTCTCCGACTTTCGGAAGGGTTAGGGTTAGGGTTAGGGATGAAAGCACATAGGAGAAAGAGATATTCTTGAATAACTTTTTTTGTGAAGGTCGGAGAGACTTGCAAGTAGGCTCTACCCCCACTAAATGGGGTTGCGCGCATCGATCGGTACCATCCTTGAGCTTCTCCGACTTTCGGAAGGGTTAGGGTTAGGGTTAGGGATGAAAGCACATAGGAGAAAGAGATATTCTTGAATAACTTTTTTTGTGAAGGTCGGAGAGACTTGGAAAGTGGTTGCATTAGGACTAATTTGGGTCCTGCGGATCGATTGGTACCATCCCCGAGCTTGTACGACCTTCGAAAGAGGTCGACCGACGAAATTCCCCCAAATCTGAGGAGATATTCTTGAATAACTTTTTTTGTGAAGGTCGGAGAGACTTGCAAGTAGGCTCTACCCCCACTAAATGGGGTAGCGCGCATCGATCGGTACCATCCTTGAGCTTCTCCGACTTTCGGAAGGGTTAGTGTTAGGGTTAGGGATGAAAGCACATAGGAGAAAGAGATATTCTTGAATAACTTTTTTGTGAAGGTCGGAAAGACTTGCAAGTAGGCTCTACCCCCACTAAATGGGGTTGCGCGCATCGATCGGTACCATCCTTGAGCTTCTCCGACTTTCGGAAGGGTTAGGGTTAGGGATGAAAGCACATAGGAGAAAGAGATATTCTTGAATAACTTTTTTTGTGAAGGTCGGAGAGACTTGGAAAGTGGTTGCATCTGGACTAATTTGGGTCCTGCGGATCGATTGGTACCATCCCCGAGCTTGTACGACCTTTGAAAGAGGTCGACCGACGAAATTCCCCCAAATCTGAGGAGATATTCTTGAATAACTTTTTTTGTGAAGGTCGGAGAGACTTGCAAGTAGGCTTTACCCCCACTAAATGGGGTAGCGCTCATCGATCGGTACCATCCTTGAGCCTCTCCGACTTTCGGAAGGGTTAGGGTTAGGGTTAGGGATGAAAGCACATAGGAGAAAGAGATATTCTTGAATAACTTTTTTTGTGAAGGTCGGAGAGACTTGCAAGTAGGCTCTACCCCCACTAAATGGGGTTGCGCGCATCGATCGGTACCATCCTTGAGCTTCTCCGACTTTCGGAAGGGTTAGGGTTAGGGTTAGGGATGAAAGCACATAGGAGAAAGAGATATTCTTGAATAACTTTTTTTGTGAAGGTCGGAGAGACTTGGAAAGTGGTTGCATCTGGACTAATTTGGGTCCTGCGGATCGATTGGTACCATCCCCGAGCTTGTACGACCTTCGAAAGAGGTCGACCGACGAAATTCCCCCAAATCTGAGGAGATATTCTTGAATAACTTTTTTTGTGAAGGTCGGAGAGACTTGCAAGTAGGCTCTACCCCCACTAAATGGGGTAGCGCGCATCGATCGGTACCATCCTTGAGCTTCTCCGACTTTCGGAAGGGTTAGGGTTAGGGTTAGGGATGAAAGCACATAGGAGAAAGAGATATTCTTGAATAACTTTTTTTGTGAAGGTCGGAGAGACTTGCAAGTAGGCTCTACCCCCACTAAATGGGGTTGCGCGCATCGATCGGTACCATCCTTGAGCTTCTCCGACTTTCGGAAGGGTTAGGGTTAGGGATGAAAGCACATAGGAGAAAGAGATATTCTTGAATAACTTTTTTTGTGAAGGTCGGAGAGACTTGGAAAGTGGTTGCATCTGGACTAATTTGGGTCCTGCAGATCGATTGGTACCATCCCCGAGCTTGTACGACCTTCGAAAGAGGTCGACCGACGAAATTCCCCCAAATCTGAGGAGATATTCTTGAATAACTTTTTTTGTGAAGGTCGGAGAGACTTGCAAGTAGGCTCTACCCCCACTAAATGGGGTAGCGCGCATCGATCGGTACCATCCTTGAGCTTCTCCGACTTTCGGAAGGGTTAGTGTTAGGGTTAGGGATGAAAGCACATAGGAGAAAGAGATATTCTTGAATAACTTTTTTTGTGAAGGTCGGAGAGACTTGCAAGTAGGCTCTACCCCCACTAAATGGGGTTGCGCGCATCGATCGGTACCATCCTTGAGCTTCTCCGACTTTCGGAAGGGTTAGGGTTAGGGATGAAAGCACATAGGAGAAAGAGATATTCTTGAATAACTTTTTTTGTGAAGGTCGGAGAGACTTGGAAAGTGGTTGCATCTGGACTAATTTGGGTCCTGCGGATCGATTGGTACCATCCCCGAGCTTGTACGACCTTTGAAAGAGGTCGACCGACGAAATTCCCCCAAATCTGAGGAGATATTCTTGAATAACTTTTTTTGTGAAGGTCGGAGAGACTTGCAAGTAGGCTCTACCCCCACTAAATGGGGTAGCGCTCATCGATCGGTACCATCCTTGAGCCTCTCCGACTTTCGGAAGGGTTAGGGTTAGGGTTAGGGATGAAAGCACATAGGAGAAAGAGATATTCTTGAATAACTTTTTTTGTGAAGGTCGGAGAGACTTGCAAGTAGGCTCTACCCCCACTAAATGGGGTTGCGCGCATCGATCGGTACCATCCTTGAGCTTCTCCGACTTTCGGAAGGGTTAGGGTTAGGGTTAGGGATGAAAGCACATAGGAGAAAGAGATATTCTTGAATAACTTTTTTTGTGAAGGTCGGAGAGACTTGTAAAGTGGTTGCATCTGGACTAATTTGGGTCCTGCGGATCGATTGGTACCATCCCCGAGCTTGTACGACCTTCGAAAGAGGTCGACCGACGAAATTCCCCCAAATCTGAGGAGATATTCTTGAATAACTTTTTTTGTGAAGGTCGGAGAGACTTGCAAGTAGGCTCTACCCCCACTAAATGGGGTAGCGCGCATCGATCGGTACCATCCTTGAGCTTCTCCGACTTTCGGAAGGGTTAGGGTTAGGGTTAGGGATGAAAGCACATAGGAGAAAGAGATATTCTTGAATAACGTTTTTTGTGAAGGTCGGAGAGACTTGCAAGTAGGCTCTACCCCCACTAAATGGGGTTGCGCGCATCGATCGGTACCATCCTTGAGCTTCTCCGACTTTCGGAAGGGTTAGGGTTAGGGATGAAAGCACATAGGAGAAAGAGATATTCTTGAATAACTTTTTTTGTGAAGGTCGGAGAGACTTGGAAAGTGGTTGCATCTGGACTAATTTGGGTCCTGCAGATCGATTGGTACCATCCCCGAGCTTGTACGACCTTCGGAAGAGGTCGACCGACGAAATTCCCCCAAATCTGAGGAGATATTCTTGAATAACTTTTTTTGTGAAGGTTTGGAGAGACTTGCAAGTAGGCTCTACCCCCACTAAATGGGGTAGCGCGCATCGATCGGTACCATCCTTGAGCTTCTCCGACTTTCGGAAGGGTTAGGGTTAGGGTTAGGGATGAAAGCACATAGGAGAAAGAGATATTCTTGAATAACGTTTTTTGTGAAGGTCGGAGAGACTTGCAAGTAGGCTCTACCCCCACTAAATGGGGTTGCGCGCATCGATCGGTACCATCCTTGAGCTTCTCCGACTTTCGGAAGGGTTAGGGTTAGGGATGAAAGCACATAGGAGAAAGAGATATTCTTGAATAACTTTTTTTGTGAAGGTCGGAGAGACTTGGAAAGTGGTTGCATCTGGACTAATTTGGGTCCTGCAGATCGATTGGTACCATCCCCGAGCTTGTACGACCTTCGGAAGAGGTCGACCGACGAAATTCCCCCAAATCTGAGGAGATATTCTTGAATAACTTTTTTTGTGAAGGTTTGGAGAGACTTGCAAGTAGGCTCTACCCCCACTAAATGGGGTTGCGCGCATCGATCGGTACCATCCTTGAGCTTCTCCGACTTTCGGAAGGGTTAGGGTTAGGGATGAAAGCACATAGGAGAAAGAGATATTCTTGAATAACTTTTTTTGTGAAGGTCGGAGAGACTTGGAAAGTGGTTGCATCTGGACTAATTTGGGTCCTGCGGATCGATTGGTACCATCCCCGAGCTTGTACGACCTTTGAAAGAGGTCGACCGACGAAATTCCCCCAAATCTGAGGAGATATTCTTGAATAACTTTTTTTGTGAAGGTCGGAGAGACTTGCAAGTAGGCTCTACCCCCACTAAATGGGGTAGCGCTCATCGATCGGTACCATCCTTGAGCCTCTCCGACTTTCGGAAGGGTTAGGGTTAGGGTTAGGGATGAAAGCACATAGGAGAAAGAGATATTCTTGAATAACTTTTTTTGTGAAGGTCGGAGAGACTTGCAAGTAGGCTCTACCCCCACTAAATGGGGTTGCGCGCATCGATCGGTACCATCCTTGAGCTTCTCCGACTTTCGGAAGGGTTAGGGTTAGGGTTAGGGATGAAAGCACATAGGAGAAAGAGATATTCTTGAATAACTTTTTTTGTGAAGGTCGGAGAGACTTGTAAAGTGGTTGCATCTGGACTAATTTGGGTCCTGCGGATCGATTGGTACCATCCCCGAGCTTGTACGACCTTCGAAAGAGGTCGACCGACGAAATTCCCCCAAATCTGAGGAGATATTCTTGAATAACTTTTTTTGTGAAGGTCGGAGAGACTTGCAAGTAGGCTCTACCCCCACTAAATGGGGTAGCGCGCATCGATCGGTACCATCCTTGAGCTTCTCCGACTTTCGGAAGGGTTAGGGTTAGGGTTAGGGATGAAAGCACATAGGAGAAAGAGATATTCTTGAATAACGTTTTTTGTGAAGGTCGGAGAGACTTGCAAGTAGGCTCTACCCCCACTAAATGGGGTTGCGCGCATCGATCGGTACCATCCTTGAGCTTCTCCGACTTTCGGAAGGGTTAGGGTTAGGGATGAAAGCACATAGGAGAAAGAGATATTCTTGAATAACTTTTTTTGTGAAGGTCGGAGAGACTTGGAAAGTGGTTGCATCTGGACTAATTTGGGTCCTGCAGATCGATTGGTACCATCCCCGAGCTTGTACGACCTTCGGAAGAGGTCGACCGACGAAATTCCCCCAAATCTGAGGAGATATTCTTGAATAACTTTTTTTGTGAAGGTTTGGAGAGACTTGCAAGTAGGCTCTACCCCCACTAAATGGGGTAGCGCGCATCGATCGGTACCATCCTTGAGCTTCTCCGACTTTCGGAAGGGTTAGGGTTAGGGTTAGGGATGAAAGCACATAGGAGAAAGAGATATTCTTGAATAACTTTTTTTGTGAAGGTCGGAGAGACTTGCAAGTAGGCTTTACCCCCACTAAACGGGGTTGCGCGCATCGATCGGTACCATCCTTGAGCTTCTCCGACTTTCGGAAGGGTTAGTGTTAGGGTTAGGGATGAAAGCACATAGGAGAAAGAGATATTCTTGAATAACTTTTTTTGTGAAGGTCGGAGAGACTTGGAAAGTGGTTGCATCTGGACTAATTTGGGTCCTGCGGATCGATTGGTACCATCCCCGAGCTTGTACGACCTTCGAAAGAGGTCGACCGACGAAATTCCCCCAAATCTGAGGAGATATTCTTGAATAACTTTTTTTGTGAAGGTCGGAGAGACTTGCAAGTAGGCTCTACCCCCACTAAATGGGGTAGCGCGCATCGATCGGTACCATCCTTGAGCTTCTCCGACTTTCGGAAGGGTTAGGGTTAGGGTTAGGGATGAAAGCACATAGGAGAAAGAGATATTCTTGAATAACTTTTTTTGTGAAGGTCGGAGAGACTTGCAAGTAGGCTCTACCCCCACTAAATGGGGTTGCGCGCATCGATCGGTACCATCCTTGAGCTTCTCCGACTTTCGGAAGGGTTAGGGTTAGGGATGAAAGCACATAGGAGAAAGAGATATTCTTGAATAACTTTTTTTGTGAAGGTCGGAGAGACTTGGAAAGTGGTTGCATCTGGACTAATTTGGGTCCTGCAGATCGATTGGTACCATCCCCGAGCTTGTACGACCTTCGAAAGAGGTCGACCGACGAAATTCCCCCAAATCTGAGGAGATATTCTTGAATAACTTTTTTTGTGAAGGTCGGAGAGACTTGCAAGTAGGCTCTACCCCCACTAAATGGGGTTGCGCGCATCGATCGGTACCATCCTTGAGCTTCTCCGACTTTCGGAAGGGTTAGTGTTAGGGTTAGGGATGAAAGCACATAGGAGAAAGAGATATTCTTGAATAACTTTTTTTGTGAAGGTCGGAGAGACTTGCAAGTAGGCTCTACCCCCACTAAATGGGGTTGCGCGCATCGATCGGTACCATCCTTGAGCTTCTCCGACTTTCGGAAGGGTTAGGGTTAGGGATGAAAGCACATAGGAGAAAGAGATATTCTTGAATAACTTTTTTTGTGAAGGTCGGAGAGACTTGGAAAGTGGTTGCATCTGGACTAATTTGGGTCCTGCGGATCGATTGGTACCATCCCCGAGCTTGTACGACCTTTGAAAGAGGTCGACCGACGAAATTCCCCCAAATCTGAGGAGATATTCTTGAATAACTTTTTTTGTGAAGGTCGGAGAGACTTGCAAGTAGGCTCTACCCCCACTAAATGGGGTAGCGCTCATCGATCGGTACCATCCTTGAGCCTCTCCGACTTTCGGAAGGGTTAGGGTTAGGGTTAGGGATGAAAGCACATAGGAGAAAGAGATATTCTTGAATAACTTTTTTTGTGAAGGTCGGAGAGACTTGCAAGTAGGCTCTACCCCCACTAAATGGGGTTGCGCGCATCGATCAGTACCATCCTTGAGCTTCTCCGACTTTCGGAAGGGTTAGGGTTAGGGATGAAAGCACATAGGAGAAAGAGATATTCTTGAATAACTTTTTTTGTGAAGGTCGGAGAGACTTGGAAAGTGGTTGCATCTGGACTAATTTGGGTCCTGCAGATCGATTGGTACCATCCCCGAGCTTGTACGACCTTCGAAAGAGGTCGACCGACGAAATTCCCCCAAATCTGAGGAGATATTCTTGAATAACTTTTTTTGTGAAGGTCGGAGAGACTTGCAAGTAGGCTCTACCCCCACTAAATGGGGTAGCGCGCATCGATCGGTACCATCCTTGAGCTTCTCCGACTTTCGGAAGGGTTAGTGTTAGGGTTAGGGATGAAAGCACATAGGAGAAAGAGATATTCTTGAATAACTTTTTTTGTGAAGGTCGGAGAGACTTGCAAGTAGGCTCTACCCCCACTAAATGGGGTTGCGCGCATCGATCGGTACCATCCTTGAGCTTCTCCGACTTTCGGAAGGGTTAGGGTTAGGGATGAAAGCACATAGGAGAAAGAGATATTCTTGAATAACTTTTTTTGTGAAGGTCGGAGAGACTTGGAAAGTGGTTGCATCTGGACTAATTTGGGTCCTGCGGATCGATTGGTACCATCCCCGAGCTTGTACGACCTTTGAAAGAGGTCGACCGACGAAATTCCCCCAAATCTGAGGAGATATTCTTGAATAACTTTTTTGGTGAAGGTCGGAGAGACTTGCAAGTAGGCTCTACCCCCACTAAATGGGGTAGCGCTCATCGATCGGTACCATCCTTGAGCCTCTCCGACTTTCGGAAGGGTTAGGGTTAGGGTTAGGGATGAAAGCACATAGGAGAAAGAGATATTCTTGAATAACTTTTTTTGTGAAGGTCGGAGAGACTTGGAAAGTGGTTGCATCTGGACTAATTTGGGTCCTGCGGATCGATTGGTACCATCCCCGAGCTTGTACGACCTTCGAAAGAGGTCGACCGACGAAATTCCCCCAAATCTGAGGAGATATTCTTGAATAACTTTTTTTGTGAAGGTCGGAGAGACTTGCAAGTAGGCTCTACCCCCACTAAATGGGGTAGCGCGCATCGATCGGTACCATCCTTGAGCTTCTCCGACTTTCGGAAGGGTTAGGGTTAGGGTTAGGGATGAAAGCACATAGGAGAAAGAGATATTCTTGAATAACTTTTTTTGTGAAGGTCGGAGAGACTTGCAAGTAGGCTCTACCCCCACTAAATGGGGTTGCGCGCATCGATCGGTACCATCCTTGAGCTTCTCCGACTTTCGGAAGGGTTAGGGTTAGGGATGAAAGCACATAGGAGAAAGAGATATTCTTGAATAACTTTTTTTGTGAAGGTCGGAGAGACTTGGAAAGTGGTTGCATCTGGACTAATTTGGGTCCTGCAGATCGATTGGTACCATCCCCGAGCTTGTACGACCTTCGGAAGAGGTCGACCGACGAAATTCCCCCAAATCTGAGGAGATATTCTTGAATAACTTTTTTTGTGAAGGTCGGAGAGACTTGCAAGTAGGCTCTACCCCCACTAAATGGGGTAGCGCGCATCGATCGGTACCATCCTTGAGCTTCTCCGACTTTCGGAAGGGTTAGGGTTAGGGTTAGGGATGAAAGCACATAGGAGAAAGAGATATTCTTGAATAACTTTTTTTGTGAAGGTCGGAGAGACTTGCAAGTAGGCTTTACCCCCACTAAACGGGGTTGCGCGCATCGATCGGTACCATCCTTGAGCTTCTCCGACTTTCGGAAGGGTTAGTGTTAGGGTTAGGGATGAAAGCACATAGGAGAAAGAGATATTCTTGAATAACTTTTTTTGTGAAGGTCGGAGAGACTTGGAAAGTGGTTGCATCTGGACTAATTTGGGTCCTGCAGATCGATTGGTACCATCCCCGAGCTTGTACGACCTTCGAAAGAGGTCGACCGACGAAATTCCCCCAAATCTGAGGAGATATTCTTGAATAACTTTTTTTGTGAAGGTCGGAGAGACTTGCAAGTAGGCTCTACCCCCACTAAATGGGGTAGCGCGCATCGATCGGTACCATCCTTGAGCTTCTCCGACTTTCGGAAGGGTTAGGGTTAGGGTTAGGGATGAAAGCACATAGGAGAAAGAGATATTCTTGAATAACTTTTTTTGTGAAGGTCGGAGAGACTTGCAAGTAGGCTCTACCCCCACTAAATGGGGTTGCGCGCATCGATCGGTACCATCCTTGAGCTTCTCCGACTTTCGGAAGGGTTAGGGTTAGGGATGAAAGCACATAGGAGAAAGAGATATTCTTGAATAACTTTTTTTGTGAAGGTCGGAGAGACTTGGAAAGTGGTTGCATCTGGACTAATTTGGGTCCTGCAGATCGATTGGTACCATCCCCGAGCTTGTACGACCTTCGAAAGAGGTCGACCGACGAAATTCCCCCAAATCTGAGGAGATATTCTTGAATAACTTTTTTTGTGAAGGTCGGAGAGACTTGCAAGTAGGCTCTACCCCCACTAAATGGGGTTGCGCGCATCGATCGGTACCATCCTTGAGCTTCTCCGACTTTCGGAAGGGTTAGTGTTAGGGTTAGGGATGAAAGCACATAGGAGAAAGAGATATTCTTGAATAACTTTTTTTGTGAAGGTCGGAGAGACTTGCAAGTAGGCTCTACCCCCACTAAATGGGGTTGCGCGCATCGATCGGTACCATCCTTGAGCTTCTCCGACTTTCGGAAGGGTTAGGGTTAGGGATGAAAGCACATAGGAGAAAGAGATATTCTTGAATAACTTTTTTTGTGAAGGTCGGAGAGACTTGGAAAGTGGTTGCATCTGGACTAATTTGGGTCCTGCGGATCGATTGGTACCATCCCCGAGCTTGTACGACCTTTGAAAGAGGTCGACCGACGAAATTCCCCCAAATCTGAGGAGATATTCTTGAATAACTTTTTTTGTGAAGGTCGGAGAGACTTGCAAGTAGGCTCTACCCCCACTAAATGGGGTAGCGCTCATCGATCGGTACCATCCTTGAGCCTCTCCGACTTTCGGAAGGGTTAGGGTTAGGGTTAGGGATGAAAGCACATAGGAGAAAGAGATATTCTTGAATAACTTTTTTTGTGAAGGTCGGAGAGACTTGCAAGTAGGCTCTACCCCCACTAAATGGGGTTGCGCGCATCGATCGGTACCATCCTTGAGCTTCTCCGACTTTCGGAAGGGTTAGGGTTAGGGATGAAAGCACATAGGAGAAAGAGATATTCTTGAATAACTTTTTTTGTGAAGGTCGGAGAGACTTGGAAAGTGGTTGCATCTGGACTAATTTGGGTCCTGCAGATCGATTGGTACCATCCCCGAGCTTGTACGACCTTCGAAAGAGGTCGACCGACGAAATTCCCCCAAATCTGAGGAGATATTCTTGAATAACTTTTTTTGTGAAGGTCGGAGAGACTTGCAAGTAGGCTCTACCCCCACTAAATGGGGTTGCGCGCATCGATCGGTACCATCCTTGAGCTTCTCCGACTTTCGGAAGGGTTAGTGTTAGGGTTAGGGATGAAAGCACATAGGAGAAAGAGATATTCTTGAATAACTTTTTTTGTGAAGGTCGGAGAGACTTGCAAGTAGGCTCTACCCCCACTAAATGGGGTTGCGCGCATCGATCGGTACCATCTTTGAGCTTCTCCGACTTTCGGAAGGGTTAGGGTTAGGGATGAAAGCACATAGGAGAAAGAGATATTCTTGAATAACTTTTTTTGTGAAGGTCGGAGAGACTTGGAAAGTGGTTGCATCTGGACTAATTTGGGTCCTGCGGATCGATTGGTACCATCCCCGAGCTTGTACGACCTTTGAAAGAGGTCGACCGACGAAATTCCCCCAAATCTGAGGAGATATTCTTGAATAACTTTTTTTGTGAAGGTCGGAGAGACTTGCAAGTAGGCTCTACCCCCACTAAATGGGGTAGCGCTCATCGATCGGTACCATCCTTGAGCCTCTCCGACTTTCGGAAGGGTTAGGGTTAGGGTTAGGGATGAAAGCACATAGGAGAAAGAGATATTCTTGAATAACTTTTTTTGTGAAGGTCGGAGAGACTTGCAAGTAGGCTCTACCCCCACTAAATGGGGTTGCGCGCATCGATCGGTACCATCCTTGAGCTTCTCCGACTTTCGGAAGGGTTAGGGTTAGGGTTAGGGATGAAAGCACATAGGAGAAAGAGATATTCTTGAATAACTTTTTTTGTGAAGGTCGGAGAGACTTGGAAAGTGGTTGCATCTGGACTAATTTGGGTCCTGCAGATCGATTGGTACCATCCCCGAGCTTGTACGACCTTCGGAAGAGGTCGACCGACGAAATTCCCCCAAATCTGAGGAGATATTCTTGAATAACTTTTTTTGTGAAGGTCGGAGAGACTTGCAAGTAGGCTCTACCCCCACTAAATGGGGTAGCGCGCATCGATCGGTACCATCCTTGAGCTTCTCCGACTTTCGGAAGGGTTAGGGTTAGGGTTAGGGATGAAAGCACATAGGAGAAAGAGATATTCTTGAATAACTTTTTTTGTGAAGGTCGGAGAGACTTGCAAGTAGGCTTTACCCCCACTAAACGGGGTTGCGCGCATCGATCGGTACCATCCTTGAGCTTCTCCGACTTTCGGAAGGGTTAGTGTTAGGGTTAGGGATGAAAGCACATAGGAGAAAGAGATATTCTTGAATAACTTTTTTTGTGAAGGTCGGAGAGACTTGGAAAGTGGTTGCATCTGGACTAATTTGGGTCCTGCGGATCGATTGGTACCATCCCCGAGCTTGTACGACCTTCGAAAGAGGTCGACCGACGAAATTCCCCCAAATCTGAGGAGATATTCTTGAATAACTTTTTTTGTGAAGGTCGGAGAGACTTGCAAGTAGGCTCTACCCCCACTAAATGGGGTAGCGCGCATCGATCGGTACCATCCTTGAGCTTCTCCGACTTTCGGAAGGGTTAGGGTTAGGGTTAGGGATGAAAGCACATAGGAGAAAGAGATATTCTTGAATAACTTTTTTTGTGAAGGTCGGAGAGACTTGCAAGTAGGCTCTACCCCCACTAAATGGGGTTGCGCGCATCGATCGGTACCATCCTTGAGCTTCTCCGACTTTCGGAAGGGTTAGGGTTAGGGTTAGGGATGAAAGCACATAGGAGAAAGAGATATTCTTGAATAACTTTTTTTGTGAAGGTCGGAGAGACTTGGAAAGTGGTTGCATCTGGACTAATTTGGGTCCTGCGGATCGATTGGTACCATCCCCGAGCTTGTACGACCTTCGAAAGAGGTCGACCGACGAAATTCCCCCAAATCTGAGGAGATATTCTTGAATAACTTTTTTTGTGAAGGTCGGAAAGACTTGCAAGTAGGCTCTACCCCCACTAAATGGGGTTGCGCGCATCGATCGGTACCATCCTTGACCTTCTCCGACTTTCGGAAGGGTTAGGGTTAGGGTTAGGGATGAAAGCACATAGGAGAAAGAGATATTCTTGAATAACTTTTTTTGTGAAGGTCGGAGAGACTTGCAAGTAGGCTCTACCCCCACTAAATGGGGTTGCGCGCATCGATCGGTACCATCCTTGAGCTTCTCCGACTTTCGGAAGGGTTAGGGTTAGGGTTAGGGATGAAAGCACATAGGAGAAAGAGATATTCTTGAATAACTTTTTTTGTGAAGGTCGGAGAGACTTGCAAGTAGGCTCTACCCCCACTAAATGGGGTTGCGCGCATCGATCGGTACCATCCTTGAGCTTCTCCGACTTTCGGAAGGGTTAGGGTTAGGGTTAGGGATGAAAGCACATAGGAGAAAGAGATATTCTTGAATAACTTTTTTTGTGAAGGTCGGAGAGACTTGGAAAGTGGTTGCATCTGGACTAATTTGGGTCCTGCGGATCGATTGGTACCATCCCCGAGCTTGTACGACCTTCGAAAGAGGTCGACCGACGAAATTCCCCCAAATCTGAGGAGATATTCTTGAATAACTTTTTTTGTGAAGGTCGGAGAGACTTGCAAGTAGGCTCTACCCCCACTAAATGGGGTAGCGCGCATCGATCGGTACCATCCTTGAGCTTCTCCGACTTTCGGAAGGGTTAGGGTTAGGGTTAGGGATGAAAGCACATAGGAGAAAGAGATATTCTTGAATAACTTTTTTTGTGAAGGTCGGAGAGACTTGCAAGTAGGCTCTACCCCCACTAAATGGGGTTGCGCGCATCGATCGGTACCATCCTTGAGCTTCTCCGACTTTCGGAAGGGTTAGGGTTAGGGTTAGGGATGAAAGCACATAGGAGAAAGAGATATTCTTGAATAACTTTTTTTGTGAAGGTCGGAGAGACTTGCAAGTAGGCTCTACCCCCACTAAATGGGGTTGCGCGCATCGATCGGTACCATCCTTGAGCTTCTCCGACTTTCGGAAGGGTTAGGGTTAGGGTTAGGGATGAAAGCACATAGGAGAAAGAGATATTCTTGAATAACTTTTTTTGTGAAGGTCGGAGAGACTTGGAAAGTGGTTGCATCTGGACTAATTTGGGTCCTGCAGATCGATTGGTACCATCCCCGAGCTTGTACGACCTTCGAAAGAGGTCGACCGACGAAATTCCCCCAAATCTGAGGAGATATTCTTGAATAACTTTTTTTGTGAAGGTCGGAGAGACTTGCAAGTAGGCTCTACCCCCACTAAATGGGGTAGCGCGCATCGATCGGTACCATCCTTGAGCTTCTCCGACTTTCGGAAGGGTTAGGGTTAGGGTTAGGGATGAAAGCACATAGGAGAAAGAGATATTCTTGAATAACTTTTTTTGTGAAGGTCGGAGAGACTTGCAAGTAGGCTCTACCCCCACTAAATGGGGTTGCGCGCATCGATCAGTACCATCCTTGAGCTTCTCCGACTTTCGGAAGGGTTAGGGTTAGGGATGAAAGCACATAGGAGAAAGAGATATTCTTGAATAACTTTTTTTGTGAAGGTCGGAGAGACTTGGAAAGTGGTTGCATCTGGACTAATTTGGGTCCTGCAGATCGATTGGTACCATCCCCGAGCTTGTACGACCTTCGGAAGAGGTCGACCGACGAATTTCCCCCAAATCTGAGGAGATATTCTTGAATAACTTTTTTTGTGAAGGTCGGAGAGACTTGCAAGTAGGCTCTACCCCCACTAAATGGGGTAGCGCGCATCGATCGGTACCATCCTTGAGCTTCTCCGACTTTCGGAAGGGTTAGGGTTAGGGTTAGGGATGAAAGCACATAGGAGAAAGAGATATTCTTGAATAACTTTTTTTGTGAAGGTCGGAGAGACTTGCAAGTAGGCTTTACCCCCACTAAACGGGGTTGCGCGCATCGATCGGTACCATCCTTGAGCTTCTCCGACTTTCGGAAGGGTTAGTGTTAGGGTTAGGGATGAAAGCACATAGGAGAAAGAGATATTCTTGAATAACTTTTTTTGTGAAGGTCGGAGAGACTTGGAAAGTGGTTGCATCTGGACTAATTTGGGTCCTGCGGATCGATTGGTACCATCCCCGAGCTTGTACGACCTTCGAAAGAGGTCGACCGACGAAATTCCCCCAAATCTGAGGAGATATTCTTGAATAACTTTTTTTGTGAAGGTCGGAGAGACTTGCAAGTAGGCTCTACCCCCACTAAATGGGGTAGCGCGCATCGATCGGTACCATCCTTGAGCTTCTCCGACTTTCGGAAGGGTTAGATTTAGGGTTAGGGATGAAAGCACATAGGAGAAAGAGATATTCTTGAATAACTTTTTTTGTGAAGGTCGGAGAGACTTGCAAGTAGGCTCTACCCCCACTAAATGGGGTTGCGCACATCGATCGGTACCATCCTTGAGCTTCTCCGACTTTCGGAAGGGTTAGGGTTAGGGTTAGGGATGAAAGCACATAGGAGAAAGAGATATTCTTGAATAACTTTTTTTGTGAAGGTCGGAGAGACTTGGAAAGTGGTTGCATCTGGACTAATTTGGGTCCTGCAGATCGATTGGTACCATCCCCGAGCTTGTACGACCTTCGAAAGAGGTCGACCGACGAAATTCCCCCAAATCTGAGGAGATATTCTTGAATAACTTTTTTTGTGAAGGTCGGAAAGACTTGCAAGTAGGCTCTACCCCCACTAAATGGGGTTGCGCGCATCGATCGGTACCATCCTTGACCTTCTCCGACTTTCGGAAGGGTTAGGGTTAGGGTTAGGGATGAAAGCACATAGGAGAAAGAGATATTCTTGAATAACTTTTTTTGTGAAGGTCGGAGAGACTTGCAAGTAGGCTCTACCCCCACTAAATGGGGTTGCGCGCATCGATCGGTACCATCCTTGAGCTTCTCCGACTTTCGGAAGGGTTAGGGTTAGGGTTAGGGATGAAAGCACATAGGAGAAAGAGATATTCTTGAATAACTTTTTTTGTGAAGGTCGGAGAGACTTGGAAAGTGGTTGCATCTGGACTAATTTGGGTCCTGCAGATCGATTGGTACCATCCCCGAGCTTGTACGACCTTCGAAAGAGGTCGACCGACGAAATTCCCCCAAATCTGAGGAGATATTCTTGAATAACTTTTTTTGTGAAGGTCGGAAAGACTTGCAAGTAGGCTCTACCCCCACTAAATGGGGTTGCGCGCATCGATCGGTACCATCCTTGACCTTCTCCGACTTTCGGAAGGGTTAGGGTTAGGGTTAGGGATGAAAGCACATAGGAGAAAGAGATATTCTTGAATAACTTTTTTTGTGAAGGTCGGAGAGACTTGCAAGTAGGCTCTACCCCCACTAAATGGGGTAGCGCGCATCGATCGGTACTATCCTTGAGCTTCTCCGACTTTCGGAAGGGTTAGGGTTAGGGTTAGGGATGAAAGCACATAGGAGAAAGAGATATTCTTGAATAACTTTTTTTGTGAAGGTCGGAGAGACTTGCAAGTAGGCTCTACCCCCACTAAATGGGGTTGCGCGCATCGATCGGTACCATCCTTGAGCTTCTCCGACTTTCGGAAGGGTTAGGGTTAGGGTTAGGGATGAAAGCACATAGGAGAAAGAGATATTCTTGAATAACTTTTTTTGTGAAGGTCGGAGAGACTTGGAAAGTGGTTGCATCTGGACTAATTTGGGTCCTGCGGATCGATTGGTACCATCCCCGAGCTTGTACGACCTTCGAAAGAGGTCGACCGACGAAATTCCCCCAAATCTGAGGAGATATTCTTGAATAACTTTTGTTGTGAAGGTCGGAGAGACTTGCAAGTAGGCTCTACCCCCACTAAATGGGGTAGCGCGCATCGATCGGTACCATCTTTGAGCTTCTCCGACTTTCGGAAGGGTTAGGGTTAGGGTTAGGGATGAAAGCACATAGGAGAAAGAGATATTCTTGAATAACTTTTTTTGTGAAGGTCGGAGAAACTTGCAAGTAGGCTCTACCCCCACTAAATGGGGTTGCGCGCATCGATCGGTACCATCCTTGAGCTTCTCCGACTTTCGGAAGGGTTAGGGTTAGGGTTAGGGATGAAAGCACATAGGAGAAAGAGATATTCTTGAATAACTTTTTTTGTGAAGGTCGGAGAGACTTGGAAAGTGGTTGCATCTGGACTAATTTGGGTCCTGCGGATCGATTGGTACCATCCCCGAGCTTGTACGACCTTCGAAAGAGGTCGACCGACGAAATTCCCCCAAATCTGAGGAGATATTCTTGAATAACTTTTTTTGTGAAGGTCGGAAAGACTTGCAAGTAGGCTCTACCCCCACTAAATGGGGTTGCGCGCATCGATCGGTACCATCCTTGACCTTCTCCGACTTTCGGAAGGGTTAGGGTTAGGGTTAGGGCTGAAAGCACATAGGAGAAAGAGATATTCTTGAATAACTTTTTTTGTGAAGGTCGGAGAGACTTGCAAGTAGGCTCTACCCCCACTAAATGGGGTAGCGCGCATCGATCGGTACCATCCTTGAGCTTCTCCGACTTTCGGAAGGGTTAGGGTTAGGGTTAGGGATGAAAGCACATAGGAGAAAGAGATATTCTTGAATAACTTTTTTTGTGAAGGTCGGAGAGACTTGCAAGTAGGCTCTACCCCCACTAAATGGGGTTGCGCGCATCGATCGGTACCATCCTTGAGCTTCTCCGACTTTCGGAAGGGTTAGGGTTAGGGTTAGGGATGAAAGCACATAGGAGAAAGAGATATTCTTGAATAACTTTTTTTGTGAAGGTCGGAGAGACTTGGAAAGTGGTTGCATCTGGACTAATTTGGGTCCTGCGGATCGATTGGTACCATCCCCGAGCTTGTACGACCTTCGAAAGAGGTCGACCGACGAAATTCCCCCAAATCTGAGGAGATATTCTTGAATAACTTTTTTTGTGAAGGTCGGAGAGACTTGCAAGTAGGCTCTACCCCCACTAAATGGGGTAGCGCACATCGATCGGTACCATCCTTGAGCTTCTCCGACTTTCGGAAGGGTTAGGGTTAGGGTTAGGGATGAAAGCACATAGGAGAAAGAGATATTCTTGAATAACTTTTTTTGTGAAGGTCGGAGAGACTTGCAAGTAGGCTCTACCCCCACTAAATGGGGTTGCGCGCATCGATCGGTACCATCCTTGAGCTTCTCCGACTTTCGGAAGGGTTAGGGTTAGGGATGAAAGCACATAGGAGAAAGAGATATTCTTGAATAACTTTTTTTGTGAAGGTCGGAGAGACTTGGAAAGTGGTTGCATCTGGACTAATTTGGGTCCTGCGGATCGATTGGTACCATCCCCGAGCTTGTACGACCTTCGAAAGAGGTCGACCGACGAAATTCCCCCAAATCTGAGGAGATATTCTTGAATAACTTTTTTTGTGAAGGTCGGAGAGACTTGCAAGTAGGCTCTACCCCCACTAAATGGGGTAGCGCGCATCGATCGGTACCATCCTTGAGCTTCTCCGACTTTCGGAAGGGTTAGGGTTAGGGTTAGGGATGAAAGCACATAGGAGAAAGAGATATTCTTGAATAACTTTTTTTGTGAAGGTCGGAGAGACTTGCAAGTAGGCTCTACCCCCACTAAATGGGGTAGCGCGCATCGATCGGTACTATCCTTGAGCTTCTCCGACTTTCGGAAGGGTTAGGGTTAGGGTTAGGGATGAAAGCACATAGGAGAAAGAGATATTCTTGAATAACTTTTTTTGTGAAGGTCGGAGAGACTTGCAAGTAGGCTCTACCCCCACTAAATGGGGTAGCGCACATCGATCGGTACCATCCTTGAGCTTCTCCGACTTTCGGAAGGGTTAGGGTTAGGGTTAGGGATGAAAGCACATAGGAGAAAGAGATATTCTTGAATAACTTTTTTTGTGAAGGTCGGAGAGACTTGCAAGTAGGCTCTACCCCCACTAAATGGGGTTGCGCGCATCGATCGGTACCATCCTTGAGCTTCTCCGACTTTCGGAAGGGTTAGGGTTAGGGATGAAAGCACATAGGAGAAAGAGATATTCTTGAATAACTTTTTTTGTGAAGGTCGGAGAGACTTGGAAAGTGGTTGCATCTGGACTAATTTGGGTCCTGCGGATCGATTGGTACCATCCTTGAGCTTGTACGACCTTCGAAAGAGGTCGACCGACGAAATTCCCCCAAATCTGAGGAGATATTCTTGAATAACTTTTTTTGTGAAGGTCGGAGAGACTTGCAAGTAGGCTCTACCCCCACTAAATGGGGTAGCGCGCATCGATCGGTACCATCCTTGAGCTTCTCCGACTTTCGGAAGGGTTAGGGTTAGGGTTAGGGATGAAAGCACATAGGAGAAAGAGATATTCTTGAATAACTTTTTTTGTGAAGGTCGGAGAGACTTGCAAGTAGGCTCTACCCCCACTAAATGGGGTAGCGCGCATCGATCGGTACTATCCTTGAGCTTCTCCGACTTTCGGAAGGGTTAGGGTTAGGGTTAGGGATGAAAGCACATAGGAGAAAGAGATATTCTTGAATAACTTTTTTTGTGAAGGTCGGAAAGACTTGCAAGTAGGCTCTACCCCCACTAAATGGGGTTGCGCGCATCAATCGGTACCATCCTTGAGCTTCTCCGACTTTCGGAAGGGTTAGGGTTAGGGTTAGGGATGAAAGCACATAGGAGAAAGAGATATTCTTGAATAACTTTTTTTGTGAAGGTCGGAGAGACTTGGAAAGTGGTTGCATCTGGACTAATTTGGGTCCTGCGGATCGATTGGTACCATCCCCGAGCTTGTACGACCTTCGAAAGAGGTCGACCGACGAAATTCCCCCAAATCTGAGGAGATATTCTTGAATAACTTTTTTTGTGAAGGTCGGAGAGACTTGCAAGTAGGCTCTACCCCCACTAAATGGGGTAGCGCGCATCGATCGGTACCATCCTTGAGCTTCTCCGACTTTCGGAAGGGTTAGGGTTAGGGTTAGGGATGAAAGCACATAGGAGAAAGAGATATTCTTGAATAACTTTTTTTGTGAAGGTCGGAGAGACTTGCAAGTAGGCTCTACCCCCACTAAATGGGGTTGCGCACATCGATCGGTACCATCCTTGAGCTTCTCCGACTTTCGGAAGGGTTAGGGTTAGGGTTAGGGATGAAAGCACATAGGAGAAAGAGATATTCTTGAATAACTTTTTTTGTGAAGGTCGGAGAGACTTGGAAAGTGGTTGCATCTGGACTAATTTGGGTCCTGCAGATCGATTGGTACCATCCCCGAGCTTGTACGACCTTCGAAAGAGGTCGACCGACGAAATTCCCCCAAATCTGAGGAGATATTCTTGAATAACTTTTTTTGTGAAGGTCGGAAAGACTTGCAAGTAGGCTCTACCCCCACTAAATGGGGTTGCGCGCATCGATCGGTACCATCCTTGACCTTCTCCGACTTTCGGAAGGGTTAGGGTTAGGGTTAGGGATGAAAGCACATAGGAGAAAGAGATATTCTTGAATAACTTTTTTTGTGAAGGTCGGAGAGACTTGCAAGTAGGCTCTACCCCCACTAAATGGGGTTGCGCGCATCGATCGGTACCATCCTTGAGCTTCTCCGACTTTCGGAAGGGTTAGGGTTAGGGTTAGGGATGAAAGCACATAGGAGAAAGAGATATTCTTGAATAACTTTTTTTGTGAAGGTCGGAGAGACTTGCAAGTAGGCTCTACCCCCACTAAATGGGGTTGCGCGCATCGATCGGTACCATCCTTGACCTTCTCCGACTTTCGGAAGGGTTAGGGTTAGGGTTAGGGATGAAAGCACATAGGAGAAAGAGATATTCTTGAATAACTTTTTTTGTGAAGGTCGGAGAGACTTGCAAGTAGGCTCTACCCCCACTAAATGGGGTTGCGCGCATCGATCGGTACCATCCTTGAGCTTCTCCGACTTTCGGAAGGGTTAGGGTTAGGGTTAGGGATGAAAGCACATAGGAGAAAGAGATATTCTTGAATAACTTTTTTTGTGAAGGTCGGAGAGACTTGGAAAGTGGTTGCATCTGGACTAATTTGGGTCCTGCAGATCGATTGGTACCATCCCCGAGCTTGTACGACCTTCGAAAGAGGTCGACCGACGAAATTCCCCCAAATCTGAGGAGATATTCTTGAATAACTTTTTTTGTGAAGGTCGGAAAGACTTGCAAGTAGGCTCTACCCCCACTAAATGGGGTTGCGCGCATCGATCGGTACCATCCTTGACCTTCTCCGACTTTCGGAAGGGTTAGGGTTAGGGTTAGGGATGAAAGCACATAGGAGAAAGAGATATTCTTGAATAACTTTTTTTGTGAAGGTCGGAGAGACTTGCAAGTAGGCTCTACCCCCACTAAATGGGGTTGCGCGCATCGATCGGTACCATCCTTGAGCTTCTCCGACTTTCGGAAGGGTTAGGGTTAGGGTTAGGGATGAAAGCACATAGGAGAAAGAGATATTCTTGAATAACTTTTTTTGTGAAGGTCGGAGAGACTTGGAAAGTGGTTGCATCTGGACTAATTTGGGTCCTGCAGATCGATTGGTACCATCCCCGAGCTTGTACGACCTTCGAAAGAGGTCGACCGACGAAATTCCCCCAAATCTGAGGAGATATTCTTGAATAACTTTTTTTGTGAAGGTCGGAAAGACTTGCAAGTAGGCTCTACCCCCACTAAATGGGGTTGCGCGCATCGATCGGTACCATCCTTGACCTTCTCCGACTTTCGGAAGGGTTAGGGTTAGGGTTAGGGATGAAAGCACATAGGAGAAAGAGATATTCTTGAATAACTTTTTTTGTGAAGGTCGGAGAGACTTGCAAGTAGGCTCTACCCCCACTAAATGGGGTAGCGCGCATCGATCGGTACTATCCTTGAGCTTCTCCGACTTTCGGAAGGGTTAGGGTTAGGGTTAGGGATGAAAGCACATAGGAGAAAGAGATATTCTTGAATAACTTTTTTTGTGAAGGTCGGAGAGACTTGCAAGTAGGCTCTACCCCCACTAAATGGGGTTGCGCGCATCGATCGGTACCATCCTTGAGCTTCTCCGACTTTCGGAAGGGTTAGGGTTAGGGTTAGGGATGAAAGCACATAGGAGAAAGAGATATTCTTGAATAACTTTTTTTGTGAAGGTCGGAGAGACTTGGAAAGTGGTTGCATCTGGACTAATTTGGGTCCTGCGGATCGATTGGTACCATCCCCGAGCTTGTACGACCTTCGAAAGAGGTCGACCGACGAAATTCCCCCAAATCTGAGGAGATATTCTTGAATAACTTTTGTTGTGAAGGTCGGAGAGACTTGCAAGTAGGCTCTACCCCCACTAAATGGGGTAGCGCGCATCGATCGGTACCATCTTTGAGCTTCTCCGACTTTCGGAAGGGTTAGGGTTAGGGTTAGGGATGAAAGCACATAGGAGAAAGAGATATTCTTGAATAACTTTTTTTGTGAAGGTCGGAGAAACTTGCAAGTAGGCTCTACCCCCACTAAATGGGGTTGCGCTCATCGATCGGTACCATCCTTGAGCTTCTCCGACTTTCGGAAGGGTTAGGGTTAGGGTTAGGGATGAAAGCACATAGGAGAAAGAGATATTCTTGAATAACTTTTTTTGTGAAGGTCGGAGAGACTTGGAAAGTGGTTGCATCTGGACTAATTTGGGTCCTGCGGATCGATTGGTACCATCCCCGAGCTTGTACGACCTTCGAAAGAGGTCGACCGACGAAATTCCCCCAAATCTGAGGAGATATTCTTGAATAACTTTTTTTGTGAAGGTCGGAAAGACTTGCAAGTAGGCTCTACCCCCACTAAATGGGGTTGCGCGCATCGATCGGTACCATCCTTGACCTTCTCCGACTTTCGGAAGGGTTAGGGTTAGGGTTAGGGCTGAAAGCACATAGGAGAAAGAGATATTCTTGAATAACTTTTTTTGTGAAGGTCGGAGAGACTTGCAAGTAGGCTCTACCCCCACTAAATGGGGTAGCGCGCATCGATCGGTACCATCCTTGAGCTTCTCCGACTTTCGGAAGGGTTAGGGTTAGGGTTAGGGATGAAAGCACATAGGAGAAAGAGATATTCTTGAATAACTTTTTTTGTGAAGGTCGGAGAGACTTGCAAGTAGGCTCTACCCCCACTAAATGGGGTTGCGCGCATCGATCGGTACCATCCTTGAGCTTCTCCGACTTTCGGAAGGGTTAGGGTTAGGGTTAGGGATGAAAGCACATAGGAGAAAGAGATATTCTTGAATAACTTTTTTTGTGAAGGTCGGAGAGACTTGGAAAGTGGTTGCATCTGGACTAATTTGGGTCCTGCGGATCGATTGGTACCATCCCCGAGCTTGTACGACCTTCGAAAGAGGTCGACCGACGAAATTCCCCCAAATCTGAGGAGATATTCTTGAATAACTTTTTTTGTGAAGGTCGGAGAGACTTGCAAGTAGGCTCTACCCCCACTAAATGGGGTAGCGCACATCGATCGGTACCATCCTTGAGCTTCTCCGACTTTCGGAAGGGTTAGGGTTAGGGTTAGGGATGAAAGCACATAGGAGAAAGAGATATTCTTGAATAACTTTTTTTGTGAAGGTCGGAGAGACTTGCAAGTAGGCTCTACCCCCACTAAATGGGGTTGCGCGCATCGATCGGTACCATCCTTGAGCTTCTCCGACTTTCGGAAGGGTTAGGGTTAGGGATGAAAGCACATAGGAGAAAGAGATATTCTTGAATAACTTTTTTTGTGAAGGTCGGAGAGACTTGGAAAGTGGTTGCATCTGGACTAATTTGGGTCCTGCGGATCGATTGGTACCATCCCCGAGCTTGTACGACCTTCGAAAGAGGTCGACCGACGAAATTCCCCCAAATCTGAGGAGATATTCTTGAATAACTTTTTTTGTGAAGGTCGGAGAGACTTGCAAGTAGGCTCTACCCCCACTAAATGGGGTAGCGCGCATCGATCGGTACCATCCTTGAGCTTCTCCGACTTTCGGAAGGGTTAGGGTTAGGGTTAGGGATGAAAGCACATAGGAGAAAGAGATATTCTTGAATAACTTTTTTTGTGAAGGTCGGAGAGACTTGCAAGTAGGCTCTACCCCCACTAAATGGGGTAGCGCGCATCGATCGGTACTATCCTTGAGCTTCTCCGACTTTCGGAAGGGTTAGGGTTAGGGTTAGGGATGAAAGCACATAGGAGAAAGAGATATTCTTGAATAACTTTTTTTGTGAAGGTCGGAGAGACTTGCAAGTAGGCTCTACCCCCACTAAATGGGGTAGCGCACATCGATCGGTACCATCCTTGAGCTTCTCCGACTTTCGGAAGGGTTAGGGTTAGGGTTAGGGATGAAAGCACATAGGAGAAAGAGATATTCTTGAATAACTTTTTTTGTGAAGGTCGGAGAGACTTGCAAGTAGGCTCTACCCCCACTAAATGGGGTTGCGCGCATCGATCGGTACCATCCTTGAGCTTCTCCGACTTTCGGAAGGGTTAGGGTTAGGGATGAAAGCACATAGGAGAAAGAGATATTCTTGAATAACTTTTTTTGTGAAGGTCGGAGAGACTTGGAAAGTGGTTGCATCTGGACTAATTTGGGTCCTGCGGATCGATTGGTACCATCCTTGAGCTTGTACGACCTTCGAAAGAGGTCGACCGACGAAATTCCCCCAAATCTGAGGAGATATTCTTGAATAACTTTTTTTGTGAAGGTCGGAGAGACTTGCAAGTAGGCTCTACCCCCACTAAATGGGGTAGCGCGCATCGATCGGTACCATCCTTGAGCTTCTCCGACTTTCGGAAGGGTTAGGGTTAGGGTTAGGGATGAAAGCACATAGGAGAAAGAGATATTCTTGAATAACTTTTTTTGTGAAGGTCGGAGAGACTTGCAAGTAGGCTCTACCCCCACTAAATGGGGTAGCGCGCATCGATCGGTACTATCCTTGAGCTTCTCCGACTTTCGGAAGGGTTAGGGTTAGGGTTAGGGATGAAAGCACATAGGAGAAAGAGATATTCTTGAATAACTTTTTTTGTGAAGGTCGGAGAGACTTGCAAGTAGGCTCTACCCCCACTAAATGGGGTTGCGCGCATCAATCGGTACCATCCTTGAGCTTCTCCGACTTTCGGAAGGGTTAGGGTTAGGGTTAGGGATGAAAGCACATAGGAGAAAGAGATATTCTTGAATAACTTTTTTTGTGAAGGTCGGAGAGACTTGGAAAGTGGTTGCATCTGGACTAATTTGGGTCCTGCGGATCGATTGGTACCATCCCCGAGCTTGTACGACCTTCGAAAGAGGTCGACCGACGAAATTCCCCCAAATCTGAGGAGATATTCTTGAATAACTTTTTTTGTGAAGGTCGGAGAGACTTGCAAGTAGGCTCTACCCCCACTAAATGGGGTAGCGCGCATCGATCGGTACCATCCTTGAGCTTCTCCGACTTTCGGAAGGGTTAGGGTTAGGGTTAGGGATGAAAGCACATAGGAGAAAGAGATATTCTTGAATAACTTTTTTTGTGAAGGTCGGAGAGACTTGCAAGTAGGCTCTACCCCCACTAAATGGGGTTGCGCGCATCGATCGGTACCATCCTTGAGCTTCTCCGACTTTCGGAAGGGTTAGGGTTAGGGATGAAAGCACATAGGAGAAAGAGATATTCTTGAATAACTTTTTTTGTGAAGGTCGGAGAGACTTGGAAAGTGGTTGCATCTGGACTAATTTGGGTCCTGCGGATCGATTGGTACCATCCCCGAGCTTGTACGACCTTCGGAAGAGGTCGACCGACGAAATTCCCCCAAATCTGAGGAGATATTCTTGAATAACTTTTTTTGTGAAGGTCGGAGAGACTTGCAAGTAGGCTCTACCCCCACTAAATGGGGTAGCGCGCATCGATCGGTACCATCCTTGAGCTTCTCCGACTTTCGGAAGGGTTAGGGTTAGGGTTAGGGATGAAAGCACATAGGAGAAAGAGATATTCTTGAATAACTTTTTTTGTGAAGGTCGGAGAGACTTGCAAGTAGGCTTTACCCCCACTAAATGGGGTTGCGCGCATCGATCGGTACCATCCTTGAGCTTCTCCGACTTTCGGAAGGGTTAGGGTTAGGGTTAGGGATGAAAGCACATAGGAGAAAGAGATATTCTTGAATAACTTTTTTTGTGAAGGTCGGAGAGACTTGGAAAGTGGTTGCATCTGGACTAATTTGGGTCCTGCGGATCGATTGGTACCATCCCCGAGCTTGTACGACCTTCGAAAGAGGTCGACCGACGAAATTCCCCCAAATCTGAGGAGATATTCTTGAATAACTTTTTTTGTGAAGGTCGGAGAGACTTGCAAGTAGGCTCTACCCCCACTAAATGGGGTAGCGCGCATCGATCGGTACCATCCTTGAGCTTCTCCGACTTTCGGAAGGGTTAGGGTTAGGGTTAGGGATGAAAGCACATAGGAGAAAGAGATATTCTTGAATAACTTTTTTTGTGAAGGTCGGAGAGACTTGCAAGTAGGCTCTACCCCCACTAAATGGGGTTGCGCGCATCGATCGGTACCATCCTTGAGCTTCTCCGACTTTCGGAAGGGTTAGGGTTAGGGATGAAAGCACATAGGAGAAAGAGATATTCTTGAATAACTTTTTTTGTGAAGGTCGGAGAGACTTGGAAAGTGGTTGCATCTGGACTAATTTGGGTCCTGCGGATCGATTGGTACCATCCCCGAGCTTGTACGACCTTCGAAAGAGGTCGACCGACGAAATTCCCCCAAATCTGAGGAGATATTCTTGAATAACTTTTTTTGTGAAGGTCGGAGAGACTTGCAAGTAGGCTCTACCCCCACTAAATGGGGTAGCGCGCATCGATCGGTACCATCCTTGAGCTTCTCCGACTTTCGGAAGGGTTAGGGTTAGGGTTAGGGATGAAAGCACATAGGAGAAAGAGATATTCTTGAATAACTTTTTTTGTGAAGGTCGGAGAGACTTGCAAGTAGGCTTTACCCCCACTAAATGGGGTTGCGCGCATCGATCGGTACCATCCTTGAGCTTCTCCGACTTTCGGAAGGGTTAGGGTTAGGGTTAGGGATGAAAGCACATAGGAGAAAGAGATATTCTTGAATAACTTTTTTTGTGAAGGTCGGAGAGACTTGGAAAGTGGTTGCATCTGGACTAATTTGGGTCCTGCGGATCGATTGGTACCATCCCCGAGCTTGTACGACCTTCGAAAGAGGTCGACCGACGAAATTCCCCCAAATCTGAGGAGATATTCTTGAATAACTTTTTTTGTGAAGGTCGGAGAGACTTGCAAGTAGGCTCTACCCCCACTAAATGGGGTAGCGCGCATCGATCGGTACCATCCTTGAGCTTCTCCGACTTTCGGAAGGGTTAGGGTTAGGGTTAGGGATGAAAGCACATAGGAGAAAGAGATATTCTTGAATAACTTTTTTTGTGAAGGTCGGAGAGACTTGCAAGTAGGCTCTACCCCCACTAAATGGGGTTGCGCGCATCGATCGGTACCATCCTTGAGCTTCTCCGACTTTCGGAAGGGTTAGGGTTAGGGATGAAAGCACATAGGAGAAAGAGATATTCTTGAATAACTTTTTTTGTGAAGGTCGGAGAGACTTGGAAAGTGGTTGCATCTGGACTAATTTGGGTCCTGCGGATCGATTGGTACCATCCCCGAGCTTGTACGACCTTCGAAAGAGGTCGACCGACGAAATTCCCCCAAATCTGAGGAGATATTCTTGAATAACTTTTTTTGTGAAGGTCGGAAAGACTTGCAAGTAGGCTCTACCCCCACTAAATGGGGTTGCGCGCATCGATCGGTACCATCCTTGACCTTCTCCGACTTTCGGAAGGGTTAGGGTTAGGGTTAGGGATGAAAGCACATAGGAGAAAGAGATATTCTTGAATAACTTTTTTTGTGAAGGTCGGAGAGACTTGCAAGTAGGCTCTACCCCCACTAAATGGGGTTGCGCGCATCGATCGGTACCATCCTTGAGCTTCTCCGACTTTCGGAAGGGTTAGGGTTAGGGTTAGGGATGAAAGCACATAGGAGAAAGAGATATTCTTGAATAACTTTTTTTGTGAAGGTCGGAGAGACTTGGAAAGTGGTTGCATCTGGACTAATTTGGGTCCTGCAGATCGATTGGTACCATCCCCGAGCTTGTACGACCTTCGAAAGAGGTCGACCGACGAAATTCCCCCAAATCTGAGGAGATATTCTTGAATAACTTTTTTTGTGAAGGTCGGAAAGACTTGCAAGTAGGCTCTACCCCCACTAAATGGGGTTGCGCGCATCGATCGGTACCATCCTTGACCTTCTCCGACTTTCGGAAGGGTTAGGGTTAGGGTTAGGGATGAAAGCACATAGGAGAAAGAGATATTCTTGAATAACTTTTTTTGTGAAGGTCGGAGAGACTTGCAAGTAGGCTCTACCCCCACTAAATGGGGTAGCGCGCATCGATCGGTACCATCCTTGAGCTTCTCCGACTTTCGGAAGGGTTAGGGTTAGGGTTAGGGATGAAAGCACATAGGAGAAAGAGATATTCTTGAATAACTTTTTTTGTGAAGGTCGGAGAGACTTGCAAGTAGGCTCTACCCCCACTAAATGGGGTTGCGCGCATCGATCGGTACCATCCTTGAGCTTCTCCGACTTTCGGAAGGGTTAGGGTTAGGGTTAGGGATGAAAGCACATAGGAGAAAGAGATATTCTTGAATAACTTTTTTTGTGAAGGTCGGAGAGACTTGGAAAGTGGTTGCATCTGGACTAATTTGGGTCCTGCGGATCGATTGGTACCATCCCCGAGCTTGTACGACCTTCGAAAGAGGTCGACCGACGAAATTCCCCCAAATCTGAGGAGATATTCTTGAATAACTTTTTTTGTGAAGGTCGGAGAGACTTGCAAGTAGGCTCTACCCCCACTAAATGGGGTAGCGCGCATCGATCAGTACCATCCTTGAGCTTCTCCGACTTTCGGAAGGGTTAGGGTTAGGGATGAAAGCACATAGGAGAAAGAGATATTCTTGAATAACTTTTTTTGTGAAGGTCGGAGAGACTTGCAAGTAGGCTCTACCCCCACTAAATGGGGTTGCGCGCATCGATCGGTACCATCCTTGAGCTTCTCCGACTTTCGGAAGGGTTAGGGTTAGGGTTAGGGATGAAAGCACATAGGAGAAAGAGATATTCTTGAATAACTTTTTTGTGAAGGTCGGAGAGACTTGGAAAGTGGTTGCATCTGGACTAATTTGGGTCCTGCGGATCGATTGGTACCATCCCCGAGCTTGTACGACCTTCGAAAGAGGTCGACCGACGAAATTCCCCCAAATCTGAGGAGATATTCTTGAATAACTTTTTTTGTGAAGGTCGGAAAGACTTGCAAGTAGGCTCTACCCCCACTAAATGGGGTTGCGCGCATCGATCGGTACCATCCTTGACCTTCTCCGACTTTCGGAAGGGTTAGGGTTAGGGTTAGGGATGAAAGCACATAGGAGAAAGAGATATTCTTGAATAACTTTTTTTGTGAAGGTCGGAGAGACTTGCAAGTAGGCTCTACCCCCACTAAATGGGGTAGCGCGCATCGATCGGTACCATCCTTGAGCTTCTCCGACTTTCGGAAGGGTTAGGGTTAGGGTTAGGGATGAAAGCACATAGGAGAAAGAGATATTCTTGAATAACTTTTTTTGTGAAGGTCGGAGAGACTTGCAAGTAGGCTCTACCCCCACTAAATGGGGTTGCGCGCATCGATCGGTACCATCCTTGAGCTTCTCCGACTTTCGGAAGGGTTAGGGTTAGGGTTAGGGATGAAAGCACATAGGAGAAAGAGATATTCTTGAATAACTTTTTTTGTGAAGGTCGGAGAGACTTGCAAGTAGGCTCTACCCCCACTAAATGGGGTAGCGCACATCGATCGGTACCATCCTTGAGCTTCTCCGACTTTCGGAAGGGTTAGGGTTAGGGTTAGGGATGAAAGCACATAGGAGAAAGAGATATTCTTGAATAACTTTTTTTGTGAAGGTCGGAGAGACTTGCAAGTAGGCTCTACCCCCACTAAATGGGGTTGCGCGCATCGATCGGTACCATCCTTGAGCTTCTCCGACTTTCGGAAGGGTTAGGGTTAGGGATGAAAGCACATAGGAGAAAGAGATATTCTTGAATAACTTTTTTTGTGAAGGTCGGAGAGACTTGAAAAGTGGTTGCATCTGGACTAATTTGGGTCCTGCGGATCGATTGGTACCATCCCCGAGCTTGTACGACCTTCGAAAGAGGTCGACCGACGAAATTCCCCCAAATCTGAGGAGATATTCTTGAATAACTTTTTTTGTGAAGGTCGGAGAGACTTGCAAGTAGGCTCTACCCCCACTAAATGGGGTAGCGCGCATCGATCGGTACCATCCTTGAGCTTCTCCGACTTTCGGAAGGGTTAGGGTTAGGGTTAGGGATGAAAGCACATAGGAGAAAGAGATATTCTTGAATAACTTTTTTTGTGAAGGTCGGAGAGACTTGCAAGTAGGCTCTACCCCCACTAAATGGGGTAGCGCGCATCGATCGGTACTATCCTTGAGCTTCTCCGACTTTCGGAAGGGTTAGGGTTAGGGTTAGGGATGAAAGCACATAGGAGAAAGAGATATTCTTGAATAACTTTTTTTGTGAAGGTCGGAGAGACTTGCAAGTAGGCTCTACCCCCACTAAATGGGGTTGCGCGCATCGATCGGTACCATCCTTGAGCTTCTCCGACTTTCGGAAGGGTTAGGGTTAGGGTTAGGGATGAAAGCACATAGGAGAAAGAGATATTCTTGAATAACTTTTTTTGTGAAGGTCGGAGAGACTTGGAAAGTGGTTGCATCTGGACTAATTTGGGTCCTGCGGATCGATTGGTACCATCCCCGAGCTTGTACGACCTTCGAAAGAGGTCGACCGACGAAATTCCCCCAAATCTGAGGAGATATTCTTGAATAACTTTTTTTGTGAAGGTCGGAGAGACTTGCAAGTAGGCTCTACCCCCACTAAATAGGGTAGCGCGCATCGATCGGTACCATCTTTGAGCTTCTCCGACTTTCGGAAGGGTTAGGGTTAGGGTTAGGGATGAAAGCACATAGGAGAAAGAGATATTCTTGAATAACTTTTTTTGTGAAGGTCGGAGAGACTTGCAAGTAGGCTCTACCCCCACTAAATGGGGTTGCGCGCATCGATCGGTACCATCCTTGAGCTTCTCCGACTTTCGGAAGGGTTAGGGTTAGGGATGAAAGCACATAGGAGAAAGAGATATTCTTGAATAACTTTTTTTGTGAAGGTCGGAGAGACTTGGAAAGTGGTTGCATCTGGACTAATTTGGGTCCTGCGGATCGATTGGTACCATCCCCGAGCTTGTACGACCTTCGGAAGAGGTCGACCGACGAAATTCCCCCAAATCTGAGGAGATATTCTTGAATAACTTTTTTTGTGAAGGTCGGAGAGACTTGCAAGTAGGCTCTACCCCCACTAAATGGGGTAGCGCGCATCGATCGGTACCATCCTTGAGCTTCTCCGACTTTCGGAAGGGTTAGGGTTAGGGTTAGGGATGAAAGCACATAGGAGAAAGAGATATTCTTGAATAACTTTTTTTGTGAAGGTCGGAGAGACTTGCAAGTAGGCTTTACCCCCACTAAATGGGGTTGCGCGCATCGATCGGTACCATCCTTGAGCTTCTCCGACTTTCGGAAGGGTTAGGGTTAGGGTTAGGGATGAAAGCACATAGGAGAAAGAGATATTCTTGAATAACTTTTTTTGTGAAGGTCGGAGAGACTTGGAAAGTGGTTGCATCTGGACTAATTTGGGTCCTGCAGATCGATTGGTACCATCCCCGAGCTTGTACGACCTTCGAAAGAGGTCGACCGACGAAATTCCCCCAAATCTGAGGAGATATTCTTGAATAACTTTTTTTGTGAAGGTCGGAGAGACTTGCAAGTAGGCTCTACCCCCACTAAATGGGGTAGCGCGCATCGATCAGTACCATCCTTGAGCTTCTCCGACTTTCGGAAGGGTTAGGGTTAGGGTTAGGGATGAAAGCACATAGGAGAAAGACATATTCTTGAATAACTTTTTTTGTGAAGGTCGGAGAGACTTGCAAGTAGGCTCTACCCCCACTAAATGGGGTTGCGCGCATCGATCGGTACCATCCTTGAGCTTCTCCGACTTTCGGAAGGGTTAGGGTTAGGGTTAGGGATGAAAGCACATAGGAGAAAGAGATATTCTTGAATAACTTTTTTTGTGAAGGTCGGAGAGACTTGGAAAGTGGTTGCATCTGGACTAATTTGGGTCCTGCGGATCGATTGGTACCATCCCCGAGCTTGTACGACCTTCGAAAGAGGTCGACCGACGAAATTCCCCCAAATCTGAGGAGATATTCTTGAATAACTTTTTTTGTGAAGGTCGGAAAGACTTGCAAGTAGGCTCTACCCCCACTAAATGGGGTTGCGCGCATCGATCGGTACCATCCTTGACCTTCTCCGACTTTCGGAAGGGTTAGGGTTAGGGTTAGGGATGAAAGCACATAGGAGAAAGAGATATTCTTGAATAACTTTTTTTGTGAAGGTCGGAGAGACTTGCAAGTAGGCTCTACCCCCACTAAATGGGGTTGCGCGCATCGATCGGTACCATCCTTGAGCTTCTCCGACTTTTGGAAGGGTTAGGGTTAGGGTTAGGGATGAAAGCACATAGGAGAAAGAGATATTCTTGAATAACTTTTTTTGTGAAGGTCGGAGAGACTTGGAAAGTGGTTGCATCTGGACTAATTTGGGTCCTGCGGATCGATTGGTACCATCCCCGAGCTTGTACGACCTTCGAAAGAGGTCGACCGACGAAATTCCCCCAAATCTGAGGAGATATTCTTGAATAACTTTTTTTGTGAAGGTCGGAGAGACTTGCAAGTAGGCTCTACCCCCACTAAATGGGGTAGCGCGCATCGATCGGTACCATCCTTGAGCTTCTCCGACTTTCGGAAGGGTTAGGGTTAGGGTTAGGGATGAAAGCACATAGGAGAAAGAGATATTCTTGAATAACTTTTTTTGTGAAGGTCGGAGAGACTTGCAAGTAGGCTCTACCCCCACTAAATGGGGTTGCGCGCATCGATCGGTACCATCTTTGAGCTTCTCCGACTTTTGGAAGGGTTAGGGTTAGGGTTAGGGATGAAAGCACATAGGAGAAAGAGATATTCTTGAATAACTTTTTTTGTGAAGGTCGGAGAGACTTGGAAAGTGGTTGCATCTGGACTAATTTGGGTCCTGCGGATCGATTGGTACCATCCCCGAGCTTGTACGACCTTCGAAAGAGGTCGACCGACGAAATTCCCCCAAATCTGAGGAGATATTCTTGAATAACTTTTTTTGTGAAGGTCGGAGAGACTTGCAAGTAGGCTCTACCCCCACTAAATGGGGTAGCGCGCATCGATCGGTACCATCCTTGAGCTTCTCCGACTTTCGGAAGGGTTAGGGTTAGGGTTAGGGATGAAAGCACATAGGAGAAAGAGATATTCTTGAATAACTTTTTTTGTGAAGGTCGGAGAGACTTGCAAGTAGGCTCTACCCCCACTAAATGGGGTAGCGCGCATCGATCGGTACTATCCTTGAGCTTCTCCGACTTTCGGAAGGGTTAGGGTTAGGGTTAGGGATGAAAGCACATAGGAGAAAGAGATATTCTTGAATAACTTTTTTTGTGAAGGTCGGAGAGACTTGAAAAGTGGTTGCATCTGGACTAATTTGGGTCCTGCGGATCGATTGGTACCATCCCCGAGCTTGTACGACCTTCGGAAGAGGTCGACCGACGAAATTCCCCCAAATCTGAGGAGATATTCTTGAATAACTTTTTTTGTGAAGGTCGGAGAGACTTGCAAGTAGGCTCTACCCCCACTAAATGGGGTAGCGCGCATCGATCGGTACCATCCTTGAGCTTCTCCGACTTTCGGAAGGGTTAGGGTTAGGGTTAGGGATGAAAGCACATAGGAGAAAGAGATATTCTTGAATAACTTTTTTTGTGAAGGTCGGAGAGACTTGCAAGTAGGCTTTACCCCCACTAAATGGGGTTGCGCGCATCGATCGGTACCATCCTTGAGCTTCTCCGACTTTCGGAAGGGTTAGGGTTAGGGTTAGGGATGAAAGCACATAGGAGAAAGAGATATTCTTGAATAACTTTTTTTGTGAAGGTCGGAGAGACTTGGAAAGTGGTTGCATCTGGACTAATTTGGGTCCTGCGGATCGATTGGTACCATCCCCGAGCTTGTACGACCTTCGAAAGAGGTCGACCGACGAAATTCCCCCAAATCTGAGGAGATATTCTTGAATAACTTTTTTTGTGAAGGTCGGAGAGACTTGCAAGTAGGCTCTACCCCCACTAAATGGGGTAGCGCGCATCGATCGGTACCATCCTTGAGCTTCTCCGACTTTCGGAAGGGTTAGGGTTAGGGTTAGGGATGAAAGCACATAGGAGAAAGAGATATTCTTGAATAACTTTTTTTGTGAAGGTCGGAGAGACTTGCAAGTAGGCTCTACCCCCACTAAATGGGGTAGCGCGCATCGATCGGTACTATCCTTGAGCTTCTCCGACTTTCGGAAGGGTTAGGGTTAGGGTTAGGGATGAAAGCACATAGGAGAAAGAGATATTCTTGAATAACTTTTTTTGTGAAGGTCGGAGAGACTTGCAAGTAGGCTCTACCCCCACTAAATGGGGTTGCGCGCATCGATCGGTACCATCCTTGAGCTTCTCCGACTTTCGGAAGGGTTAGGGTTAGGGTTAGGGATGAAAGCACATAGGAGAAAGAGATATTCTTGAATAACTTTTTTTGTGAAGGTCGGAGAGACTTGGAAAGTGGTTGCATCTGGACTAATTTGGGTCCTGCGGATCGATTGGTACCATCCCCGAGCTTGTACGACCTTCGAAAGAGGTCGACCGACGAAATTCCCCCAAATCTGAGGAGATATTCTTGAATAACTTTTTTTGTGAAGGTCGGAGAGACTTGCAAGTAGGCTCTACCCCCACTAAATGGGGTAGCGCGCATCGATCGGTACCATCCTTGAGCTTCTCCGACTTTCGGAAGGGTTAGGGTTAGGGTTAGGGATGAAAGCACATAGGAGAAAGAGATATTCTTGAATAACTTTTTTTGTGAAGGTCGGAGAGACTTGAAAGTAGGCTCTACCCCCACTAAATGGGGTTGCGCGCATCGATCGGTACCATCCTTGAGCTTCTCCGACTTTCGGAAGGGTTAGGGTTAGGGATGAAAGCACATAGGAGAAAGAGATATTCTTGAATAACTTTTTTTGTGAAGGTCGGAGAGACTTGAAAAGTGGTTGCATCTGGACTAATTTGGGTCCTGCGGATCGATTGGTACTATCCCCGAGCTTGTACGACCTTCGGAAGAGGTCGACCGACGAAATTCCCCCAAATCTGAGGAGATATTCTTGAATAACTTTTTTTGTGAAGGTCGGAGAGACTTGCAAGTAGGCTCTACCCCCACTAAATGGGGTAGCGCGCATCGATCGGTACCATCCTTGAGCTTCTCCGACTTTCGGAAGGGTTAGGGTTAGGGTTAGGGATGAAAGCACATAGGAGAAAGAGATATTCTTGAATAACTTTTTTTGTGAAGGTCGGAGAGACTTGCAAGTAGGCTTTACCCCCACTAAATGGGGTTGCGCGCATCGATCGGTACCATCCTTGAGCTTCTCCGACTTTCGGAAGGGTTAGGGTTAGGGTTAGGGATGAAAGCACATAGGAGAAAGAGATATTCTTGAATAACTTTTTTTGTGAAGGTCGGAGAGACTTGGAAAGTGGTTGCATCTGGACTAATTTGGGTCCTGCGGATCGATTGGTACCATCCCCGAGCTTGTACGACCTTCGAAAGAGGTCGACCGACGAAATTCCCCCAAATCTGAGGAGATATTCTTGAATAACTTTTTTTGTGAAGGTCGGAGAGACTTGCAAGTAGGCTCTACCCCCACTAAATGGGGTAGCGCGCATCGATCAGTACCATCCTTGAGCTTCTCCGACTTTCGGAAGGGTTAGGGTTAGGGTTAGGGATGAAAGCACATAGGAGAAAGAGATATTCTTGAATAACTTTTTTTGTGAAGGTCGGAGAGACTTGCAAGTAGGCTCTACCCCCACTAAATGGGGTTGCGCGCATCGATCGGTACCATCCTTGAGCTTCTCCGACTTTCGGAAGGGTTAGGGTTAGGGTTAGGGATGAAAGCACATAGGAGAAAGAGATATTCTTGAATAACTTTTTTTGTGAAGGTCGGAGAGACTTGGAAAGTGGTTGCATCTGGACTAATTTGGGTCCTGCGGATCGATTGGTACCATCCCCGAGCTTGTACGACCTTCGAAAGAGGTCGACCGACGAAATTCCCCCAAATCTGAGGAGATATTCTTGAATAACTTTTTTTGTGAAGGTCGGAAAGACTTGCAAGTAGGCTCTACCCCCACTAAATGGGGTTGCGCGCATCGATCGGTACCATCCTTGACCTTCTCCGACTTTCGGAAGGGTTAGGGTTAGGGTTAGGGATGAAAGCACATAGGAGAAAGAGATATTCTTGAATAACTTTTTTTGTGAAGGTCGGAGAGACTTGCAAGTAGGCTCTACCCCCACTAAATGGGGTTGCGCGCATCGATCGGTACCATCCTTGAGCTTCTCCGACTTTTGGAAGGGTTAGGGTTAGGGTTAGGGATGAAAGCACATAGGAGAAAGAGATATTCTTGAATAACTTTTTTTGTGAAGGTCGGAGAGACTTGGAAAGTGGTTGCATCTGGACTAATTTGGGTCCTGCGGATCGATTGGTACCATCCCCGAGCTTGTACGACCTTCGAAAGAGGTCGACCGACGAAATTCCCCCAAATCTGAGGAGATATTCTTGAATAACTTTTTTTGTGAAGGTCGGAGAGACTTGCAAGTAGGCTCTACCCCCACTAAATGGGGTAGCGCGCATCGATCGGTACCATCCTTGAGCTTCTCCGACTTTCGGAAGGGTTAGGGTTAGGGTTAGGGATGAAAGCACATAGGAGAAAGAGATATTCTTGAATAACTTTTTTTGTGAAGGTCGGAGAGACTTGCAAGTAGGCTCTACCCCCACTAAATGGGGTTGCGCGCATCGATCGGTACCATCTTTGAGCTTCTCCGACTTTTGGAAGGGTTAGGGTTAGGGTTAGGGATGAAAGCACATAGGAGAAAGAGATATTCTTGAATAACTTTTTTTGTGAAGGTCGGAGAGACTTGGAAAGTGGTTGCATCTGGACTAATTTGGGTCCTGCGGATCGATTGGTACCATCCCCGAGCTTGTACGACCTTCGAAAGAGGTCGACCGACGAAATTCCCCCAAATCTGAGGAGATATTCTTGAATAACTTTTTTTGTGAAGGTCGGAGAGACTTGCAAGTAGGCTCTACCCCCACTAAATGGGGTAGCGCGCATCGATCGGTACCATCCTTGAGCTTCTCCGACTTTCGGAAGGGTTAGGGTTAGGGTTAGGGATGAAAGCACATAGGAGAAAGAGATATTCTTGAATAACTTTTTTTGTGAAGGTCGGAGAGACTTGCAAGTAGGCTCTACCCCCACTAAATGGGGTAGCGCGCATCGATCGGTACTATCCTTGAGCTTCTCCGACTTTCGGAAGGGTTAGGGTTAGGGTTAGGGATGAAAGCACATAGGAGAAAGAGATATTCTTGAATAACTTTTTTTGTGAAGGTCGGAGAGACTTGAAAAGTGGTTGCATCTGGACTAATTTGGGTCCTGCGGATCGATTGGTACCATCCCCGAGCTTGTACGACCTTCGGAAGAGGTCGACCGACGAAATTCCCCCAAATCTGAGGAGATATTCTTGAATAACTTTTTTTGTGAAGGTCGGAGAGACTTGCAAGTAGGCTCTACCCCCACTAAATGGGGTAGCGCGCATCGATCGGTACCATCCTTGAGCTTCTCCGACTTTCGGAAGGGTTAGGGTTAGGGTTAGGGATGAAAGCACATAGGAGAAAGAGATATTCTTGAATAACTTTTTTTGTGAAGGTCGGAGAGACTTGCAAGTAGGCTTTACCCCCACTAAATGGGGTTGCGCGCATCGATCGGTACCATCCTTGAGCTTCTCCGACTTTCGGAAGGGTTAGGGTTAGGGTTAGGGATGAAAGCACATAGGAGAAAGAGATATTCTTGAATAACTTTTTTTGTGAAGGTCGGAGAGACTTGGAAAGTGGTTGCATCTGGACTAATTTGGGTCCTGCGGATCGATTGGTACCATCCCCGAGCTTGTACGACCTTCGAAAGAGGTCGACCGACGAAATTCCCCCAAATCTGAGGAGATATTCTTGAATAACTTTTTTTGTGAAGGTCGGAGAGACTTGCAAGTAGGCTCTACCCCCACTAAATGGGGTAGCGCGCATCGATCGGTACCATCCTTGAGCTTCTCCGACTTTCGGAAGGGTTAGGGTTAGGGTTAGGGATGAAAGCACATAGGAGAAAGAGATATTCTTGAATAACTTTTTTTGTGAAGGTCGGAGAGACTTGCAAGTAGGCTCTACCCCCACTAAATGGGGTAGCGCGCATCGATCGGTACTATCCTTGAGCTTCTCCGACTTTCGGAAGGGTTAGGGTTAGGGTTAGGGATGAAAGCACATAGGAGAAAGAGATATTCTTGAATAACTTTTTTTGTGAAGGTCGGAGAGACTTGCAAGTAGGCTCTACCCCCACTAAATGGGGTTGCGCGCATCGATCGGTACCATCCTTGAGCTTCTCCGACTTTCGGAAGGGTTAGGGTTAGGGTTAGGGATGAAAGCACATAGGAGAAAGAGATATTCTTGAATAACTTTTTTTGTGAAGGTCGGAGAGACTTGGAAAGTGGTTGCATCTGGACTAATTTGGGTCCTGCGGATCGATTGGTACCATCCCCGAGCTTGTACGACCTTCGAAAGAGGTCGACCGACGAAATTCCCCCAAATCTGAGGAGATATTCTTGAATAACTTTTTTTGTGAAGGTCGGAGAGACTTGCAAGTAGGCTCTACCCCCACTAAATGGGGTAGCGCGCATCGATCGGTACCATCCTTGAGCTTCTCCGACTTTCGGAAGGGTTAGGGTTAGGGTTAGGGATGAAAGCACATAGGAGAAAGAGATATTCTTGAATAACTTTTTTTGTGAAGGTCGGAGAGACTTGCAAGTAGGCTCTACCCCCACTAAATGGGGTTGCGCGCATCGATCGGTACCATCCTTGAGCTTCTCCGACTTTCGGAAGGGTTAGGGTTAGGGATGAAAGCACATAGGAGAAAGAGATATTCTTGAATAACTTTTTTTGTGAAGGTCGGAGAGACTTGAAAAGTGGTTGCATCTGGACTAATTTGGGTCCTGCGGATCGATTGGTACCATCCCCGAGCTTGTACGACCTTCGGAAGAGGTCGACCGACGAAATTCCCCCAAATCTGAGGAGATATTCTTGAATAACTTTTTTTGTGAAGGTCGGAGAGACTTGCAAGTAGGCTCTACCCCCACTAAATGGGGTAGCGCGCATCGATCGGTACCATCCTTGAGCTTCTCCGACTTTCGGAAGGGTTAGGGTTAGGGTTAGGGATGAAAGCACATAGGAGAAAGAGATATTCTTGAATAACTTTTTTTGTGAAGGTCGGAGAGACTTGCAAGTAGGCTTTACCCCCACTAAATGGGGTTGCGCGCATCGATCGGTACCATCCTTGAGCTTCTCCGACTTTCGGAAGGGTTAGGGTTAGGGTTAGGGATGAAAGCACATAGGAGAAAGAGATATTCTTGAATAACTTTTTTTGTGAAGGTCGGAGAGACTTGGAAAGTGGTTGCATCTGGACTAATTTGGGTCCTGCGGATCGATTGGTACCATCCCCGAGCTTGTACGACCTTCGAAAGAGGTCGACCGACGAAATTCCCCCAAATCTGAGGAGATATTCTTGAATAACTTTTTTTGTGAAGGTCGGAGAGACTTGCAAGTAGGCTCTACCCCCACTAAATGGGGTAGCGCGCATCGATCGGTACCATCCTTGAGCTTCTCCGACTTTCGGAAGGGTTAGGGTTAGGGTTAGGGATGAAAGCACATAGGAGAAAGAGATATTCTTGAATAACTTTTTTTGTGAAGGTCGGAGAGACTTGCAAGTAGGCTCTACCCCCACTAAATGGGGTTGCGCGCATCGATCGGTACCATCCTTGAGCTTCTCCGACTTTCGGAAGGGTTAGGGTTAGGGTTAGGGATGAAAGCACATAGGAGAAAGAGATATTCTTGAATAACTTTTTTTGTGAAGGTCGGAGAGACTTGGAAAGTGGTTGCATCTGGACTAATTTGGGTCCTGCGGATCGATTGGTACCATCCCCGAGCTTGTACGACCTTCGAAAGAGGTCGACCGACGAAATTCCCCCAAATCTGAGGAGATATTCTTGAATAACTTTTTTTGTGAAGGTCGGAAAGACTTGCAAGTAGGCTCTACCCCCACTAAATGGGGTTGCACGCATCGATCGGTACCATCCTTGACCTTCTCCGACTTTCGGAAGGGTTAGGGTTAGGGTTAGGGATGAAAGCACATAGGAGAAAGAGATATTCTTGAATAACTTTTTTTGTGAAGGTCGGAGAGACTTGCAAGTAGGCTCTACCCCCACTAAATGGGGTAGCGCGCATCGATCGGTACCATCCTTGAGCTTCTCCGACTTTCGGAAGGGTTAGGGTTAGGGTTAGGGATGAAAGCACATAGGAGAAAGAGATATTCTTGAATAACTTTTTTTGTGAAGGTCGGAGAGACTTGCAAGTAGGCTCTACCCCCACTAAATGGGGTTGCGCGCATCGATCGGTACCATCCTTGAGCTTCTCCGACTTTCGGAAGGGTTAGGGTTAGGGTTAGGGATGAAAGCACATAGGAGAAAGAGATATTCTTGAATAACTTTTTTTGTGAAGGTCGGAGAGACTTGGAAAGTGGTTGCATCTGGACTAATTTGGGTCCTGCGGATCGATTGGTACCATCCCCGAGCTTGTACGACCTTCGAAAGAGGTCGACCGACGAAATTCCCCCAAATCTGAGGAGATATTCTTGAATAACTTTTTTTGTGAAGGTCTGAGAGACTTGCAAGTAGGCTCTACCCCCACTAAATGGGGTAGCGCGCATCGATCGGTACCATCCTTGAGCTTCTCCGACTTTCGGAAGGGTTAGGGTTAGGGTTAGGGATGAAAGCACATAGGAGAAAGAGATATTCTTGAATAACTTTTTTTGTGAAGGTCGGAGAGACTTGCAAGTAGGCTCTACCCCCACTAAATGGGGTTGCGCGCATCGATCGGTACCATCCTTGAGCTTCTCCGACTTTCGGAAGGGTTAGGGTTAGGGATGAAAGCACATAGGAGAAAGAGATATTCTTGAATAACTTTTTTTGTGAAGGTCGGAGAGACTTGAAAAGTGGTTGCATCTGGACTAATTTGGGTCCTGCGGATCGATTGGTACCATCCCCGAGCTTGTACGACCTTCGGAAGAGGTCGACCGACGAAATTCCCCCAAATCTGAGGAGATATTCTTGAATAACTTTTTTTGTGAAGGTCAGAGAGACTTGCAAGTAGGCTCTACCCCCACTAAATGGGGTAGCGCGCATCGATCGGTACCATCCTTGAGCTTCTCCGACTTTCGGAAGGGTTAGTGTTAGGGTTAGGGATGAAAGCACATAGGAGAAAGAGATATTCTTGAATAACTTTTTTTGTGAAGGTCGGAGAGACTTGCAAGTAGGCTCTACCCCCACTAAATGGGGTTGCGCGCATCGATCGGTACCATCCTTGAGCTTCTCCGACTTTCGGAAGGGTTAGGGTTAGGGATGAAAGCACATAGGAGAAAGAGATATTCTTGAATAACTTTTTTTGTGAAGGTCGGAGAGACTTGGAAAGTGGTTGCATCTGGACTAATTTGGGTCCTGCGGATCGATTGGTACCATCCCCGAGCTTGTACGACCTTTGAAAGAGGTCGACCGACGAAATTCCCCCAAATCTGAGGAGATATTCTTGAATAACTTTTTTTGTGAAGGTCGGAGAGACTTGCAAGTAGGCTCTACCCCCACTAAATGGGGTAGCGCTCATCGATCGGTACCATCCTTGAGCTTCTCCGACTTTCGGAAGGGTTAGGGTTAGGGTTAGGGATGAAAGCACATAGGAGAAAGAGATATTCTTGAATAACTTTTTTTGTGAAGGTCGGAGAGACTTGCAAGTAGGCTCTACCCCCACTAAATGGGGTTGCGCGCATCGATCGGTACCATCCTTGAGCTTCTCCGACTTTCGGAAGGGTTAGGGTTAGGGTTAGGGATGAAAGCACATAGGAGAAAGAAATATTCTTGAATAACTTTTTTTGTGAAGGTCGGAGAGACTTGGAAAGTGGTTGCATCTGGACTAATTTGGGTCCTGCGGATCGATTGGTACCATCCCCGAGCTTGTACGACCTTCGAAAGAGGTCGACCGACGAAATTCCCCCAAATCTGAGGAGATATTCTTGAATAACTTTTTTTGTGAAGGTCGGAGAGACTTGCAAGTAGGCTCTACCCCCACTAAATGGGGTAGCGCGCATCGATCGGTACCATCCTTGAGCTTCTCCGACTTTCGGAAGGGTTAGGGTTAGGGTTAGGGATGAAAGCACATAGGAGAAAGAGATATTCTTGAATAACTTTTTTTGTGAAGGTCGGAGAGACTTGCAAGTAGGCTCTACCCCCACTAAATGGGGTTGCGCGCATCGATCGGTACCATCCTTGAGCTTCTCCGACTTTCGGAAGGGTTAGGGTTAGGGATGAAAGCACATAGGAGAAAGAAATATTCTTGAATAACTTTTTTTGTGAAGGTCGGAGAGACTTGGAAAGTGGTTGCATCTGGACTAATTTGGGTCCTGCAGATCGATTGGTACCATCCCCGAGCTTGTACGACCTTCGGAAGAGGTCGACCGACGAAATTCCCCCAAATCTGAGGAGATATTCTTGAATAACTTTTTTTGTGAAGGTCGGAGAGACTTGCAAGTAGGCTCTACCCCCACTAAATGGGGTAGCGCGCATCGATCGGTACCATCCTTGAGCTTCTCCGACTTTCGGAAGGGTTAGGGTTAGGGTTAGGGATGAAAGCACATAGGAGAAAGAGATATTCTTGAATAACTTTTTTTGTGAAGGTCGGAGAGACTTGCAAGTAGGCTCTACCCCCACTAAATGGGGTTGCGCGCATCGATCGGTACCATCCTTGAGCTTCTCCGACTTTCGGAAGGGTTAGGGTTAGGGATGAAAGCACATAGGAGAAAGAAATATTCTTGAATAACTTTTTTTGTGAAGGTCGGAGAGACTTGGAAAGTGGTTGCATCTGGACTAATTTGGGTCCTGCAGATCGATTGGTACCATCCCCGAGCTTGTACGACCTTCGGAAGAGGTCGACCGACGAAATTCCCCCAAATCTGAGGAGATATTCTTGAATAACTTTTTTTGTGAAGGTCGGAGAGACTTGCAAGTAGGCTCTACCCCCACTAAATGGGGTAGCGCGCATCGATCGGTACCATCCTTGAGCTTCTCCGACTTTCGGAAGGGTTAGGGTTAGGGTTAGGGATGAAAGCACATAGGAGAAAGAGATATTCTTGAATAACTTTTTTTGTGAAGGTCGGAGAGACTTGCAAGTAGGCTCTACCCCCACTAAATGGGGTTGCGCGCATCGATCGGTACCATCCTTGAGCTTCTCCGACTTTCGGAAGGGTTAGGGTTAGGGATGAAAGCACATAGGAGAAAGAGATATTCTTGAATAACTTTTTTTGTGAAGGTCGGAGAGACTTGGAAAGTGGTTGCATCTGGACTAATTTGGGTCCTGCGGATCGATTGGTACCATCCCCGAGCTTGTACGACCTTCGGAAGAGGTCGACCGACGAAATTCCCCCAAATCTGAGGAGATATTCTTGAATAACTTTTTTTGTGAAGGTCGGAGAGACTTGCAAGTAGGCTCTACCCCCACTAAATGGGGTTGCGCGCATCGATCGGTACCATCCTTGAGCTTCTCCGACTTTCGGAAGGGTTAGGGTTAGGGATGAAAGCACATAGGAGAAAGAGATATTCTTGAATAACTTTTTTTGTGAAGGTCGGAGAGACTTGGAAAGTGGTTGCATCTGGACTAATTTGGGTCCTGCGGATCGATTGGTACCATCCCCGAGCTTGTACGACCTTCGGAAGAGGTCGACCGACGAAATTCCCCCAAATCTGAGGAGATATTCTTGAATAACTTTTTTTGTGAAGGTCGGAGAGACTTGCAAGTAGGCTCTACCCCCACTAAATGGGGTAGCGCGCATCGATCGGTACCATCCTTGAGCTTCTCCGACTTTCGGAAGGGTTAGGGTTAGGGATGAAAGCACATAGGAGAAAGAGATATTCTTGAATAACTTTTTTTGTGAAGGTCGGAGAGACTTGCAAGTAGGCTCTACCCCCACTAAATGGAGTTGCGCGCATCGATCGGTACCATCCTTGAGCTTCTCCGACTTTCGGAAGGGTTAGGGTTAGGGTTAGGGATGAAAGCACATAGGAGAAAGAGATATTCTTGAATAACTTTTTTTGTGAAGGTCGGAGAGACTTGCAAGTAGGCTCTACCCCCACTAAATGGGGTAGCGCGCATCGATCGGTACCATCCTTGAGCTTCTCCAACTTTCGGAAGGGTTAGGGTTAGGGTTAGGGATGAAAGCACATAGGAGAAAGAGATATTCTTGAATAACTTTTTTTGTGAAGGTCGGAGAGACTTGGAAAGTGGTTGCATCTGGACTAATTTGGGTCCTGCAGATCGATTGGTACCATCCCCGAGCTTGTACGACCTTCGGAAGAGGTCGACCGACGAAATTCCCCCAAATCTGAGGAGATATTCTTGAATAACTTTTTTTGTGAAGGTCGGAGAGACTTGCAAGTAGGCTCTACCCCCACTAAATGGGGTAGCGCTCATCGATCGGTACCATCCTTGAGCTTCTCCGACTTTCGGATGGGTTAGGGTTAGGGTTAGGGATGAAAGCACATAGGAGAAAGAGATATTCTTGAATAACTTTTTTTGTGAAGGTCGGAGAGACTTGCAAGTAGGCTCTACCCCCACTAAATGGGGTTGCGCGCATCGATCTGTACCATCCTTGAGCTTCTCCGACTTTCGGAAGGGTTAGGGTTAGGGTTAGGGATGAAAGCACATAGGAGAAAGAGATATTCTTGAATAACTTTTTTTGTGAAGGTCGGAGAGACTTGGAAAGTGGTTGCATCTGGACTAATTTGGGTCCTGCAGATCGATTGGTACCATCCCCGAGCTTGTACGACCTTCGAAAGAGGTCGACCGACGAAATTCCCCCAAATCTGAGGAGATATTCTTGAATAACTTTTTTTGTGAAGGTCGGAGAGACTTGCAAGTAGGCTCTACCCCCACTAAATGGGGTAGCGCGCATCGATCGGTACCATCCTTGAGCTTCTCCGACTTTCGGAAGGGTTAGGGTTAGGGTTAGGGATGAAAGCACATAGGAGAAAGAGATATTCTTGAATAACTTTTTTTGTGAAGGTCGGAGAGACTTGCAAGTAGGCTCTACCCCCACTAAATGGGGTTGCGCGCATCGATCGGTACCATCCTTGAGCTTCTCCGACTTTCGGAAGGGTTAGGGTTAGGGATGAAAGCACATAGGAGAAAGAAATATTCTTGAATAACTTTTTTTGTGAAGGTCGGAGAGACTTGGAAAGTGGTTGCATCTGGACTAATTTGGGTCCTGCAGATCGATTGGTACCATCCCCGAGCTTGTACGACCTTCGGAAGAGGTCGACCGACGAAATTCCCCCAAATCTGAGGAGATATTCTTGAATAACTTTTTTTGTGAAGGTCGGAGAGACTTGCAAGTAGGCTCTACCCCCACTAAATGGGGTAGCGCGCATCGATCGGTACCATCCTTGAGCTTCTCCGACTTTCGGAAGGGTTAGGGTTAGGGTTAGGGATGAAAGCACATAGGAGAAAGAGATATTCTTGAATAACTTTTTTTGTGAAGGTCGGAGAGACTTGCAAGTAGGCTCTACCCCCACTAAATGGGGTTGCGCGCATCGATCGGTACCATCCTTGAGCTTCTCCGACTTTCGGAAGGGTTAGGGTTAGGGATGAAAGCACATAGGAGAAAGAGATATTCTTGAATAACTTTTTTTGTGAAGGTCGGAGAGACTTGGAAAGTGGTTGCATCTGGACTAATTTGGGTCCTGCGGATCGATTGGTACCATCCCCGAGCTTGTACGACCTTCGGAAGAGGTCGACCGACGAAATTCCCCCAAATCTGAGGAGATATTCTTGAATAACTTTTTTTGTGAAGGTCGGAGAGACTTGCAAGTAGGCTCTACCCCCACTAAATGGGGTAGCGCGCATCGATCGGTACCATCCTTGAGCTTCTCCGACTTTCGGAAGGGTTAGGGTTAGGGATGAAAGCACATAGGAGAAAGAGATATTCTTGAATAACTTTTTTTGTGAAGGTCGGAGAGACTTGCAAGTAGGCTCTACCCCCACTAAATGGAGTTGCGCGCATCGATCGGTACCATCCTTGAGCTTCTCCGACTTTCGGAAGGGTTAGGGTTAGGGTTAGGGATGAAAGCACATAGGAGAAAGAGATATTCTTGAATAACTTTTTTTGTGAAGGTCGGAGAGACTTGCAAGTAGGCTCTACCCCCACTAAATGGGGTAGCGCGCATCGATCAGTACCATCCTTGAGCTTCTCCAACTTTCGGAAGGGTTAGGGTTAGGGTTAGGGATGAAAGCACATAGGAGAAAGAGATATTCTTGAATAACTTTTTTTGTGAAGGTCGGAGAGACTTGGAAAGTGGTTGCATCTGGACTAATTTGGGTCCTGCAGATCGATTGGTACCATCCCCGAGCTTGTACGACCTTCGGAAGAGGTCGACCGACGAAATTCCCCCAAATCTGAGGAGATATTCTTGAATAACTTTTTTTGTGAAGGTCGGAGAGACTTGCAAGTAGGCTCTACCCCCACTAAATGGGGTAGCGCGCATCGATCGGTACCATCCTTGAGCTTCTCCGACTTTCGGAAGGGTTAGGGTTAGGGTTAGGGATGAAAGCACATAGGAGAAAGAGATATTCTTGAATAACTTTTTTTGTGAAGGTCGGAGAGACTTGCAAGTAGGCTCTACCCCCACTAAATGGGGTAGCGCGCATCGATCGGTACCATCCTTGAGCTTCTCCGACTTTCGGAAGGGTTAGGGTTAGGGTTAGGGATGAAAGCACATAGGAGAAAGAGATATTCTTGAATAACTTTTTTTGTGAAGGTCGGAGAGACTTGCAAGTAGGCTCTACCCCCACTAAATGGGGTAGCGCGCATCGATCGGTACCATCCTTGAGCTTCTCCGACTTTCGGAAGGGTTAGGGTTAGGGTTAGGGATGAAAGCACATAGGAGAAAGAGATATTCTTGAATAACTTTTTTTGTGAAGGTCGGAGAGACTTGGAAAGTGGTTGCATCTGGACTAATTTGGGTCCTGCGGATCGATTGGTACCATCCCCGAGCTTGTACGACCTTCGGAAGAGGTCGACCGACGAAATTCCCCCAAATCTGAGGAGATATTCTTGAATAACTTTTTTTGTGAAGGTCGGAGAGACTTGCAAGTAGGCTCTACCCCCACTAAATGGGGTAGCGCGCATCGATCGGTACCATCCTTGAGCTTCTCCGACTTTCGGAAGGGTTAGGGTTAGGGTTAGGGATGAAAGCACATAGGAGAAAGAGATATTCTTGAATAACTTTTTTTGTGAAGGTCGGAGAGACTTGCAAGTAGGCTCTACCCCCACTAAATGGAGTTGCGCGCATCGATCGGTACCATCCTTGAGCTTCATCGACTTTCGGAAGGGTTAGGGTTAGGGTTAGGGATGAAAGCACATAGGAGAAAGAGATATTCTTGAATAACTTTTTTTGTGAAGGTCGGAGAGACTTGCAAGTAGGCTCTACCCCCACTAAATGGGGTTGCGCGCATCGATCGGTACCATCCTTGAGCTTCTCCGACTTTCGGAAGGGTTAGGGTTAGGGTTAGGGATGAAAGCACATAGGAGAAAGAGATATTCTTGAATAACTTTTTTTGTGAAGGTCGGAGAGACTTGGAAAGTGGTTGCATCTGGACTAATTTGGGTCCTGCAGATCGATTGGTACCATCCCCGAGCTTGTACGACCTTCGGAAGAGGTCGAACGACGAAATTCCCCCAAATCTGAGGAGATATTCTTGAATAACTTTTTTTGTGAAGGTCGGAGAGACTTGCAAGTAGGCTCTACCCCCACTAAATGGGGTAGCGCGCATCGATCAGTACCATCCTTGAGCTTCTCCGACTTTCGGAAGGGTTAGGGTTAGGGTTAGGGATGAAAGCACATAGGAGAAAGAGATATTCTTGAATAACTTTTTTTGTGAAGGTCGGAGAGACTTGCAAGTAGGCTCTACCCCCACTAAATGGGGTTGCGCGCATCGATCGGTACCATCCTTGAGCTTCTCCGACTTTCGGAAGGGTTAGGGTTAGGGTTAGGGATGAAAGCACATAGGAGAAAGAGATATTCTTGAATAACTTTTTTTGTGAAGGTCGGAGAGACTTGGAAAGTGGTTGCATCTGGACTAATTTGGGTCCTGCGGATCGATTGGTACCATCCCCGAGCTTGTACGACCTTCGAAAGAGGTTGACCGACGAAATTCCCCCAAATCTGAGGAGATATTCTTGAATAACTTTTTTTGTGAAGGTCGGAGAGACTTGCAAGTAGGCTCTACCCCCACTAAATGGGGTAGCGCGCATCGATCGGTACCATCCTTGAGCTTCTCCGACTTTCGGAAGGGTTAGGGTTAGGGTTAAGGATGAAAGCACATAGGAGAAAGAGATATTCTTGAATAACTTTTTTTGTGAAGGTCGGAGAGACTTGCAAGTAGGCTCTACCCCCACTAAATGGGGTAGCGCGCATCGATCGGTACTATCCTTGAGCTTCTCCGACTTTCGGAAGGGTTAGGGTTAGGGTTAGGGATGAAAGCACATAGGAGAAAGAGATATTCTTGAATAACTTTTTTTGTGAAGGTCGGAGAGACTTGGAAAGTGGTTGCATCTGGACTAATTTGGGTCCTGCAGATCGATTGGTACCATCCCCGAGCTTGTACGACCTTCGAAAGAGGTCGACCGACGAAATTCCCCCAAATCTGAGGAGATATTCTTGAATAACTTTTTTTGTGAAGGTCGGAGAGACTTGCAAGTAGGCTCTACCCCCACTAAATGGGGTAGCGCGCATCGATCGGTACCATCCTTGAGCTTCTCCGACTTTCGGAAGGGTTAGGGTTAGGGTTAGGGATGAAAGCACATAGGAGAAAGAGATATTCTTGAATAACTTTTTTTGTGAAGGTCGGAGAGACTTGGAAAGTGGTTGCATCTGGACTAATTTGGGTCCTGCGGATCGATTGGTACCATCCCCGAGCTTGTACGACCTTCGGAAGAGGTCGACCAACGAAATTCCCCCAAATCTGAGGAGATATTCTTGAATAACTTTTTTTGTGAAGGTCGGAGAGACTTGCAAGTAGGCTCTACCCCCACTAAATGGGGTAGCGCGCATCGATCGGTACCATCCTTGAGCTTCTCCGACTTTCGGAAGGGTTAGGGTTAGGGTTAGGGATGAAAGCACATAGGAGAAAGAGATATTCTTGAATAACTTTTTTTGTGAAGGTCGGAGAGACTTGCAAGTAGGCTCTACCCCCACTAAATGGGGTAGCGCGCATCGATCGGTACTATCCTTGAGCTTCTCCGACTTTCGGAAGGGTTAGGGTTAGGGTTAGGGATGAAAGCACATAGGAGAAAGAGATATTCTTGAATAACTTTTTTTGTGAAGGTCGGAGAGACTTGGAAAGTGGTTGCATCTGGACTAATTTGGGTCCTGCGGTTCGATTGGTACCATCCCCGAGCTTGTACGACCTTCGGAAGAGGTCGACCGACGAAATTCCCCCAAATCTGAGGAGATATTCTTGAATAACTTTTTTTGTGAAGGTCGGAGAGACTTGCAAGTAGGCTCTACCCCCACTAAATGGGGTAGCGCGCATCGATCGGTACCATCCTTGAGCTTCTCCAACTTTCGGAAGGGTTAGGGTTAGGGTTAGGGATGAAAGCACATAGGAGAAAGAGATATTCTTGAATAACTTTTTTTGTGAAGGTCGGAGAGACTTGGAAAGTGGTTGCATCTGGACTAATTTGGGTCCTGCAGATCGATTGGTACCATCCCCGAGCTTGTACGACCTTCGGAAGAGGTCGACCGACGAAATTCCCCCAAATCTGAGGAGATATTCTTGAATAACTTTTTTTGTGAAGGTCGGAGAGACTTGCAAGTAGGCTCTACCCCCACTAAATGGGGTAGCGCGCATCGATCGGTACCATCCTTGAGCTTCTCCGACTTTCGGAAGGGTTAGGGTTAGGGTTAGGGATGAAAGCACATAGGAGAAAGAGATATTCTTGAATAACTTTTTTTGTGAAGGTCGGAGAGACTTGCAAGTAGGCTCTACCCCCACTAAATGGGGTAGCGCGCATCGATCGGTACCATCCTTGAGCTTCTCCGACTTTCGGAAGGGTTAGGGTTAGGGTTAGGGATGAAAGCACATAGGAGAAAGAGATATTCTTGAATAACTTTTTTTGTGAAGGTCGGAGAGACTTGCAAGTAGGCTCTACCCCCACTAAATTGGGTAGCGCGCATCGATCGGTACCATCCTTGAGCTTCTCCGACTTTCGGAAGGGTTAGGGTTAGGGTTAGGGATGAAAGCACATAGGAGAAAGAGATATTCTTGAATAACTTTTTTTGTGAAGGTCGGAGAGACTTGGAAAGTGGTTGCATCTGGACTAATTTGGGTCCTGCGGATCGATTGGTACCATCCCCGAGCTTGTACGACCTTCGGAAGAGGTCGACCGACGAAATTCCCCCAAATCTGAGGAGATATTCTTGAATAACTTTTTTTGTGAAGGTCGGAGAGACTTGCAAGTAGGCTCTACCCCCACTAAATGGGGTAGCGCGCATCGATCGGTACCATCCTTGAGCTTCTCCGACTTTCGGAAGGGTTAGGGTTAGGGTTAGGGATGAAAGCACATAGGAGAAAGAGATATTCTTGAATAACTTTTTTTGTGAAGGTCGGAGAGACTTGCAAGTAGGCTCTACCCCCACTAAATGGAGTTGCGCGCATCGATCGGTACCATCCTTGAGCTTCTCCGACTTTCGGAAGGGTTAGGGTTAGGGTTAGGGATGAAAGCACATAGGAGAAAGAGATATTCTTGAATAACTTTTTTTGTGAAGGTCGGAGAGACTTGCAAGTAGGCTCTACCCCCACTAAATGGGGTTGCGCGCATCGATCGGTACCATCCTTGAGCTTCTCCGACTTTCGGAAGGGTTAGGGTTAGGGTTAGGGATGAAAGCACATAGGAGAAAGAGATATTCTTGAATAACTTTTTTTGTGAAGGTCGGAGAGACTTGGAAAGTGGTTGCATCTGGACTAATTTGGGTCCTGCGGATCGATTGGTACCATCCCCGAGCTTGTACGACCTTCGGAAGAGGTCGAACGACGAAATTCCCCCAAATCTGAGGAGATATTCTTGAATAACTTTTTTTGTGAAGGTCGGAGAGACTTGCAAGTAGGCTCTACCCCCACTAAATGGGGTAGCGCGCATCGATCGGTACCATCCTTGAGCTTCTCCGACTTTCGGAAGGGTTAGGGTTAGGGTTAGGGATGAAAGCACATAGGAGAAAGAGATATTCTTGAATAACTTTTTTTGTGAAGGTCGGAGAGACTTGCAAGTAGGCTCTACCCCCACTAAATGGGGTTGCGCGCATCGATCGGTACCATCCTTGAGCTTCTCCGACTTTCGGAAGGGTTAGGGTTAGGGTTAGGGATGAAAGCACATAGGAGAAAGAGATATTCTTGAATAACTTTTTTTGTGAAGGTCGGAGAGACTTGGAAAGTGGTTGCATCTGGACTAATTTGGGTCCTGCGGATCGATTGGTACCATCCCCGAGCTTGTACGACCTTCGAAAGAGGTCGACCGACGAAATTCCCCCAAATCTGAGGAGATATTCTTGAATAACTTTTTTTGTGAAGGTCGGAGAGACTTGCAAGTAGGCTCTACCCCCACTAAATGGGGTAGCGCGCATCGATCGGTACTATCCTTGAGCTTCTCCGACTTTCGGAAGGGTTAGGGTTAGGGTTAGGGATGAAAGCACATAGGAGAAAGAGATATTCTTGAATAACTTTTTTTGTGAAGGTCGGAGAGACTTGGAAAGTGGTTGCATCTGGACTAATTTGGGTCCTGCGGTTCGATTGGTACCATCCCCGAGCTTGTACGACCTTCGGAAGAGGTCGACCGACGAAATTCCCCCAAATCTGAGGAGATATTCTTGAATAACTTTTTTTGTGAAGGTCGGAGAGACTTGCAAGTAGGCTCTACCCCCACTAAATGGGGTAGCGCGCATCGATCGGTACCATCCTTGAGCTTCTCCGACTTTCGGAAGGGTTAGGGTTAGGGTTAGGGATGAAAGCACATAGGAGAAAGAGATATTCTTGAATAACTTTTTTTGTGAAGGTCGGAGAGACTTGGAAAGTGGTTGCATCTGGACTAATTTGGGTCCTGCGGATCGATTGGTACCATCCCCGAGCTTGTACGACCTTCGAAAGAGGTCGACCGACGAAATTCCCCCAAATCTGAGGAGATATTCTTGAATAACTTTTTTTGTGAAGGTCGGAGAGACTTGCAAGTAGGCTCTACCCCCACTAAATGGGGTAGCGCGCATCGATCGGTACCATCCTTGAGCTTCTCCGACTTTCGGAAGGGTTAGGGTTAGGGTTAGGGATGAAAGCACATAGGAGAAAGAGATATTCTTGAATAACTTTTTTTGTGAAGGTCGGAGAGACTTGCAAGTAGGCTCTACCCCCACTAAATGGGGTTGCGCACATCGATCGGTACCATCCTTGAGCTTCTCCGACTTTCGGAAGGGTTAGGGTTAGGGTTAGGGATGAAAGCACATAGGAGAAAGAGATATTCTTGAATAACTTTTTTTGTGAAGGTCGGAGAGACTTGGAAAGTGGTTGCATCTGGACTAATTTGGGTCCTGCGGATCGATTGGTACCATCCCCGAGCTTGTACGACCTTCGAAAGAGGTCGACCGACGAAATTCCCCCAAATCTGAGGAGATATTCTTGAATAACTTTTTTTGTGAAGGTCGGAGAGACTTGCAAGTAGGCTCTACCCCCACTAAATGGGGTAGCGCGCATCGATCGGTACCATCGTTGAGCTTCTCCGACTTTCGGAAGGGTTAGGGTTAGGGTTAGGGATGAAAGCACATAGGAGAAAGAGATATTCTTGAATAACTTTTTTTGTGAAGGTCGGAGAGACTTGGAAAGTGGTTGCATCTGGACTAATTTGGGTCCTGCGGATCGATTGGTACCATCCCCGAGCTTGTACGACCTTCGGAAGAGGTCGACCGACGAAATTCCCCCAAATCTGAGGAGATATTCTTGAATAACTTTTTTTGTGAAGGTCGGAGAGACTTGCAAGTAGGCTCTACTCCCACTAAATGGGGTAGCGCGCATCGATCGGTACCATCCTTGAGCTTCTCCGACTTTCGGAAGGGTTAGGGTTAGGGATGAAAGCACATAGGAGAAAGAGATATTCTTGAATAACTTTTTTTGTGAAGGTCGGAGAGACTTGCAAGTAGGCTCTACCCCCACTAAATGGGGTAGCGCGCATCGATCGGTACCATCCTTGAGCTTCTCCGACTTTCGGAAGGGTTAGGGTTAGGGTTAGGGATGAAAGCACATAGGAGAAAGAGATATTCTTGAATAACTTTTTTTGTGAAGGTCGGAGAGACTTGGAAAGTGGTTGCATCTGGACTAATTTGGGTCCTGCAGATCGATTGGTACCATCCCCGAGCTTGTACGACCTTCGGAAGAGGTCGACCAACGAAATTCCCCCAAATCTGAGGAGATATTCTTGAATAACTTTTTTTGTGAAGGTCGGAGAGACTTGCAAGTAGGCTCTACCCCCACTAAATGGGGTAGCGCGCATCGATCGGTACCATCCTTGAGCTTCTCCGACTTTCGGAAGGGTTAGGGTTAGGGTTAGGGATGAAAGCACATAGGAGAAAGAGATATTCTTGAATAACTTTTTTTGTGAAGGTCGGAGAGACTTGCAAGTAGGCTCTACCCCCACTAAATGGGGTAGCGCACATCGATCGGTACTATCCTTGAGCTTCTCCGACTTTCGGAAGGGTTAGGGTTAGGGTTAGGGATGAAAGCACATAGGAGAAAGAGATATTCTTGAATAACTTTTTTTGTGAAGGTCGGAGAGACTTGGAAAGTGGTTGCATCTGGACTAATTTGGGTCCTGCGGTTCGATTGGTACCATCCCCGAGCTTGTACGACCTTCGGAAGAGGTCGACCGACGAAATTCCCCCAAATCTGAGGAGATATTCTTGAATAACTTTTTTTGTGAAGGTCGGAGAGACTTGCAAGTAGGCTCTACCCCCACTAAATGGGGTAGCGCGCATCGATCGGTACCATCCTTGAGCTTCTCCAACTTTCGGAAGGGTTAGGGTTAGGGTTAGGGATGAAAGCACATAGGAGAAAGAGATATTCTTGAATAACTTTTTTTGTGAAGGTCGGAGAGACTTGGAAAGTGGTTGCATCTGGACTAATTTGGGTCCTGCAGATCGATTGGTACCATCCCCGAGCTTGTACGACCTTCGGAAGAGGTCGACCGACGAAATTCCCCCAAATCTGAGGAGATATTCTTGAATAACTTTTTTTGTGAAGGTCGGAGAGACTTGCAAGTAGGCTCTACCCCCACTAAATGGGGTAGCGCGCATCGATCGGTACCATCCTTGAGCTTCTCCGACTTTCGGAAGGGTTAGGGTTAGGGTTAGGGATGAAAGCACATAGGAGAAAGAGATATTCTTGAATAACTTTTTTTGTGAAGGTCGGAGAGACTTGCAAGTAGGCTCTACCCCCACTAAATGGGGTAGCGCGCATCGATCGGTACCATCCTTGAGCTTCTCCGACTTTCGGAAGGGTTAGGGTTAGGGTTAGGGATGAAAGCACATAGGAGAAAGAGATATTCTTGAATAACTTTTTTTGTGAAGGTCGGAGAGACTTGCAAGTAGGCTCTACCCCCACTAAATGGGGTAGCGCGCATCGATCGGTACCATCCTTGAGCTTCTCCGACTTTCGGAAGGGTTAGGGTTAGGGTTAGGGATGAAAGCACATAGGAGAAAGAGATATTCTTGAATAACTTTTTTTGTGAAGGTCGGAGAGACTTGGAAAGTGGTTGCATCTGGACTAATTTGGGTCCTGCGGATCGATTGGTACCATCCCCGAGCTTGTACGACCTTCGGAAGAGGTCGACCGACGAAATTCCCCCAAATCTGAGGAGATATTCTTGAATAACTTTTTTTGTGAAGGTCGGAGAGACTTGCAAGTAGGCTCTACCCCCACTAAATGGGGTAGCGCGCATCGATCGGTACCATCCTTGAGCTTCTCCGACTTTCGGAAGGGTTAGGGTTAGGGTTAGGGATGAAAGCACATAGGAGAAAGAGATATTCTTGAATAACTTTTTTTGTGAAGGTCGGAGAGACTTGCAAGTAGGCTCTACCCCCACTAAATGGAGTTGCGCGCATCGATCGGTACCATCCTTGAGCTTCTCCGACTTTCGGAAGGGTTAGGGTTAGGGTTAGGGATGAAAGCACATAGGAGAAAGAGATATTCTTGAATAACTTTTTTTGTGAAGGTCGGAGAGACTTGCAAGTAGGCTCTACCCCCACTAAATGGGGTTGCGCGCATCGATCGGTACCATCCTTGAGCTTCTCCGACTTTCGGAAGGGTTAGGGTTAGGGATGAAAGCACATAGGAGAAAGAGATATTCTTGAATAACTTTTTTTGTGAAGGTCGGAGAGACTTGCAAGTAGGCTCTACCCCCACTAAATGGGGTTGCGCGCATCGATCGGTACCATCCTTGAGCTTCTCCGACTTTCGGAAGGGTTAGGGTTAGGGTTAGGGATGAAAGCACATAGGAGAAAGAGATATTCTTGAATAACTTTTTTTGTGAAGGTCGGAGAGACTTGGAAAGTGGTTGCATCTGGACTAATTTGGGTCCTGCAGATCGATTGGTACCATCCCCGAGCTTGTACGACCTTCGGAAGAGGTCGAACGACGAAATTCCCCCAAATCTGAGGAGATATTCTTGAATAACTTTTTTTGTGAAGGTCGGAGAGACTTGCAAGTAGGCTCTACCCCCACTAAATGGGGTAGCGCGCATCGATCAGTACCATCCTTGAGCTTCTCCGACTTTCGGAAGGGTTAGGGTTAGGGTTAGGGATGAAAGCACATAGGAGAAAGAGATATTCTTGAATAACTTTTTTTGTGAAGGTCGGAGAGACTTGCAAGTAGGCTCTACCCCCACTAAATGGGGTTGCGCGCATCGATCGGTACCATCCTTGAGCTTCTCCGACTTTCGGAAGGGTTAGGGTTAGGGTTAGGGATGAAAGCACATAGGAGAAAGAGATATTCTTGAATAACTTTTTTTGTGAAGGTCGGAGAGACTTGGAAAGTGGTTGCATCTGGACTAATTTGGGTCCTGCGGATCGATTGGTACCATCCCCGAGCTTGTACGACCTTCGAAAGAGGTTGACCGACGAAATTCCCCCAAATCTGAGGAGATATTCTTGAATAACTTTTTTTGTGAAGGTCGGAGAGACTTGCAAGTAGGCTCTACCCCCACTAAATGGGGTAGCGCGCATCGATCGGTACCATCCTTGAGCTTCTCCGACTTTCGGAAGGGTTAGGGTTAGGGTTAAGGATGAAAGCACATAGGAGAAAGAGATATTCTTGAATAACTTTTTTTGTGAAGGTCGGAGAGACTTGCAAGTAGGCTCTACCCCCACTAAATGGGGTAGCGCGCATCGATCGGTACTATCCTTGAGCTTCTCCGACTTTCGGAAGGGTTAGGGTTAGGGTTAGGGATGAAAGCACATAGGAGAAAGAGATATTCTTGAATAACTTTTTTTGTGAAGGTCGGAGAGACTTGGAAAGTGGTTGCATCTGGACTAATTTGGGTCCTGCAGATCGATTGGTACCATCCCCGAGCTTGTACGACCTTCGAAAGAGGTCGACCGACGAAATTCCCCCAAATCTGAGGAGATATTCTTGAATAACTTTTTTTGTGAAGGTCGGAGAGACTTGCAAGTAGGCTCTACCCCCACTAAATGGGGTAGCGCGCATCGATCGGTACCATCCGTGAGCTTCTCCGACTTTCGGAAGGGTTAGGGTTAGGGTTAGGGATGAAAGCACATAGGAGAAAGAGATATTCTTGAATAACTTTTTTTGTGAAGGTCGGAGAGACTTGGAAAGTGGTTGCATCTGGACTAATTTGGGTCCTGCGGATCGATTGGTACCATCCCCGAGCTTGTACGACCTTCGGAAGAGGTCGACCAACGAAATTCCCCCAAATCTGAGGAGATATTCTTGAATAACTTTTTTTGTGAAGGTCGGAGAGACTTGCAAGTAGGCTCTACCCCCACTAAATGGGGTAGCGCGCATCGATCGGTACCATCCTTGAGCTTCTCCGACTTTCGGAAGGGTTAGGGTTAGGGTTAGGGATGAAAGCACATAGGAGAAAGAGATATTCTTGAATAACTTTTTTTGTGAAGGTCGGAGAGACTTGCAAGTAGGCTCTACCCCCACTAAATGGGGTAGCGCGCATCGATCGGTACTATCCTTGAGCTTCTCCGACTTTCGGAAGGGTTAGGGTTAGGGTTAGGGATGAAAGCACATAGGAGAAAGAGATATTCTTGAATAACTTTTTTTGTGAAGGTCGGAGAGACTTGGAAAGTGGTTGCATCTGGACTAATTTGGGTCCTGCGGTTCGATTGGTACCATCCCCGAGCTTGTACGACCTTCGGAAGAGGTCGACCGACGAAATTCCCCCAAATCTGAGGAGATATTCTTGAATAACTTTTTTTGTGAAGGTCGGAGAGACTTGCAAGTAGGCTCTACCCCCACTAAATGGGGTAGCGCGCATCGATCGGTACCATCCTTGAGCTTCTCCAACTTTCGGAAGGGTTAGGGTTAGGGTTAGGGATGAAAGCACATAGGAGAAAGAGATATTCTTGAATAACTTTTTTTGTGAAGGTCGGAGAGACTTGGAAAGTGGTTGCATCTGGACTAATTTGGGTCCTGCAGATCGATTGGTACCATCCCCGAGCTTGTACGACCTTCGGAAGAGGTCGACCGACGAAATTCCCCCAAATCTGAGGAGATATTCTTGAATAACTTTTTTTGTGAAGGTCGGAGAGACTTGCAAGTAGGCTCTACCCCCACTAAATGGGGTAGCGCGCATCGATCGGTACCATCCTTGAGCTTCTCCGACTTTCGGAAGGGTTAGGGTTAGGGTTAGGGATGAAAGCACATAGGAGAAAGAGATATTCTTGAATAACTTTTTTTGTGAAGGTCGGAGAGACTTGCAAGTAGGCTCTACCCCCACTAAATGGGGTAGCGCGCATCGATCGGTACCATCCTTGAGCTTCTCCGACTTTCGGAAGGGTTAGGGTTAGGGTTAGGGATGAAAGCACATAGGAGAAAGAGATATTCTTGAATAACTTTTTTTGTGAAGGTCGGAGAGACTTGCAAGTAGGCTCTACCCCCACTAAATTGGGTAGCGCGCATCGATCGGTACCATCCTTGAGCTTCTCCGACTTTCGGAAGGGTTAGGGTTAGGGTTAGGGATGAAAGCACATAGGAGAAAGAGATATTCTTGAATAACTTTTTTTGTGAAGGTCGGAGAGACTTGGAAAGTGGTTGCATCTGGACTAATTTGGGTCCTGCGGATCGATTGGTACCATCCCCGAGCTTGTACGACCTTCGGAAGAGGTCGACCGACGAAATTCCCCCAAATCTGAGGAGATATTCTTGAATAACTTTTTTTGTGAAGGTCGGAGAGACTTGCAAGTAGGCTCTACCCCCACTAAATGGGGTAGCGCGCATCGATCGGTACCATCCTTGAGCTTCTCCGACTTTCGGAAGGGTTAGGGTTAGGGTTAGGGATGAAAGCACATAGGAGAAAGAGATATTCTTGAATAACTTTTTTTGTGAAGGTCGGAGAGACTTGCAAGTAGGCTCTACCCCCACTAAATGGAGTTGCGCGCATCGATCGGTACCATCCTTGAGCTTCTCCGACTTTCGGAAGGGTTAGGGTTAGGGTTAGGGATGAAAGCACATAGGAGAAAGAGATATTCTTGAATAACTTTTTTTGTGAAGGTCGGAGAGACTTGCAAGTAGGCTCTACCCCCACTAAATGGGGTTGCGCGCATCGATCGGTACCATCCTTGAGCTTCTCCGACTTTCGGAAGGGTTAGGGTTAGGGTTAGGGATGAAAGCACATAGGAGAAAGAGATATTCTTGAATAACTTTTTTTGTGAAGGTCGGAGAGACTTGGAAAGTGGTTGCATCTGGACTAATTTGGGTCCTGCGGATCGATTGGTACCATCCCCGAGCTTGTACGACCTTCGGAAGAGGTCGAACGACGAAATTCCCCCAAATCTGAGGAGATATTCTTGAATAACTTTTTTTGTGAAGGTCGGAGAGACTTGCAAGTAGGCTCTACCCCCACTAAATGGGGTAGCGCGCATCGATCGGTACCATCCTTGAGCTTCTCCGACTTTCGGAAGGGTTAGGGTTAGGGTTAGGGATGAAAGCACATAGGAGAAAGAGATATTCTTGAATAACTTTTTTTGTGAAGGTCGGAGAGACTTGCAAGTAGGCTCTACCCCCACTAAATGGGGTTGCGCGCATCGATCGGTACCATCCTTGAGCTTCTCCGACTTTCGGAAGGGTTAGGGTTAGGGTTAGGGATGAAAGCACATAGGAGAAAGAGATATTCTTGAATAACTTTTTTTGTGAAGGTCGGAGAGACTTGGAAAGTGGTTGCATCTGGACTAATTTGGGTCCTGCGGATCGATTGGTACCATCCCCGAGCTTGTACGACCTTCGAAAGAGGTCGACCGACGAAATTCCCCCAAATCTGAGGAGATATTCTTGAATAACTTTTTTTGTGAAGGTCGGAGAGACTTGCAAGTAGGCTCTACCCCCACTAAATGGGGTAGCGCGCATCGATCGGTACTATCCTTGAGCTTCTCCGACTTTCGGAAGGGTTAGGGTTAGGGTTAGGGATGAAAGCACATAGGAGAAAGAGATATTCTTGAATAACTTTTTTTGTGAAGGTCGGAGAGACTTGGAAAGTGGTTGCATCTGGACTAATTTGGGTCCTGCGGTTCGATTGGTACCATCCCCGAGCTTGTACGACCTTCGGAAGAGGTCGACCGACGAAATTCCCCCAAATCTGAGGAGATATTCTTGAATAACTTTTTTTGTGAAGGTCGGAGAGACTTGCAAGTAGGCTCTACCCCCACTAAATGGGGTAGCGCGCATCGATCGGTACCATCCTTGAGCTTCTCCGACTTTCGGAAGGGTTAGGGTTAGGGTTAGGGATGAAAGCACATAGGAGAAAGAGATATTCTTGAATAACTTTTTTTGTGAAGGTCGGAGAGACTTGGAAAGTGGTTGCATCTGGACTAATTTGGGTCCTGCGGATCGATTGGTACCATCCCCGAGCTTGTACGACCTTCGAAAGAGGTCGACCGACGAAATTCCCCCAAATCTGAGGAGATATTCTTGAATAACTTTTTTTGTGAAGGTCGGAGAGACTTGCAAGTAGGCTCTACCCCCACTAAATGGGGTAGCGCGCATCGATCGGTACCATCCTTGAGCTTCTCCGACTTTCGGAAGGGTTAGGGTTAGGGTTAGGGATGAAAGCACATAGGAGAAAGAGATATTCTTGAATAACTTTTTTTGTGAAGGTCGGAGAGACTTGCAAGTAGGCTCTACCCCCACTAAATGGGGTTGCGCACATCGATCGGTACCATCCTTGAGCTTCTCCGACTTTCGGAAGGGTTAGGGTTAGGGTTAGGGATGAAAGCACATAGGAGAAAGAGATATTCTTGAATAACTTTTTTTGTGAAGGTCGGAGAGACTTGGAAAGTGGTTGCATCTGGACTAATTTGGGTCCTGCGGATCGATTGGTACCATCCCCGAGCTTGTACGACCTTCGAAAGAGGTCGACCGACGAAATTCCCCCAAATCTGAGGAGATATTCTTGAATAACTTTTTTTGTGAAGGTCGGAGAGACTTGCAAGTAGGCTCTACCCCCACTAAATGGGGTAGCGCGCATCGATCGGTACCATCGTTGAGCTTCTCCGACTTTCGGAAGGGTTAGGGTTAGGGTTAGGGATGAAAGCACATAGGAGAAAGAGATATTCTTGAATAACTTTTTTTGTGAAGGTCGGAGAGACTTGGAAAGTGGTTGCATCTGGACTAATTTGGGTCCTGCGGATCGATTGGTACCATCCCCGAGCTTGTACGACCTTCGGAAGAGGTCGACCGACGAAATTCCCCCAAATCTGAGGAGATATTCTTGAATAACTTTTTTTGTGAAGGTCGGAGAGACTTGCAAGTAGGCTCTACTCCAACTAAATGGGGTAGCGCGCATCGATCGGTACCATCCTTGAGCTTCTCCGACTTTCGGAAGGGTTAGGGTTAGGGATGAAAGCACATAGGAGAAAGAGATATTCTTGAATAACTTTTTTTGTGAAGGTCGGAGAGACTTGCAAGTAGGCTCTACCCCCACTAAATGGGGTAGCGCGCATCGATCGGTACCATCCTTGAGCTTCTCCGACTTTCGGAAGGGTTAGGGTTAGGGTTAGGGATGAAAGCACATAGGAGAAAGAGATATTCTTGAATAACTTTTTTTGTGAAGGTCGGAGAGACTTGGAAGTGGTTGCATCTGGACTAATTTGGGTCCTGCAGATCGATTGGTACCATCCCCGAGCTTGTACGACCTTCGGAAGAGGTCGACCAACGAAATTCCCCCAAATAATCTGAGGAGATATTCTTGAATAACTTTTTTTGTGAAGGTCGGAGAGACTTGCAAGTAGGCTCTACCCCCACTAAATGGGGTAGCGCGCATCGATCGGTACCATCCTGAGCTTCTCCGACTTTCGGAAGGGTTAGGGTTAGGGTTAGGGATGAAAGCACATAGGAGAAAGAGATATTCTTGAATAACTTTTTTTGTGAAGGTCGGAGAGACTTGCAAGTAGGCTCTACCCCCACTAAATGGGGTAGCGCACATCGATCGGTACTATCCTTGAGCTTCTCCGACTTTCGGAAGGGTTAGGGTTAGGGTTAGGGATGAAAGCACATAGGAGAAAGAGATATTCTTGAATAACTTTTTTTGTGAAGGTCGGAGAGACTTGGAAAGTGGTTGCATCTGGACTAATTTGGGTCCTGCGGTTCGATTGGTACCATCCCCGAGCTTGTACGACCTTCGGAAGAGGTCGACCGACGAAATTCCCCCAAATCTGAGGAGATATTCTTGAATAACTTTTTTTGTGAAGGTCGGAGAGACTTGCAAGTAGGCTCTACCCCCACTAAATGGGGTAGCGCGCATCGATCGGTACCATCCTTGAGCTTCTCCAACTTTCGGAAGGTTAGGGTTAGGGTTAGGGATGAAAGCACATAGGAGAAAGAGATATTCTTGAATAACTTTTTTTGTGAAGGTCGGAGAGACTTGGAAAGTGGTTGCATCTGGACTAATTTGGGTCCTGCAGATCGATTGGTACCATCCCCGAGCTTGTACGACCTTCGGAAGAGGTCGACCGACGAAATTCCCCCAAATCTGAGGAGATATTCTTGAATAACTTTTTTTGTGAAGGTCGGAGAGACTTGCAAGTAGGCTCTACCCCCCACTAAATGGGGTAGCGCGCATCGATCGGTACCATCTTTGAGCTTCTCCGACTTTCGGAAGGGTTAGGGTTAGGGTTAGGGATGAAAGCACATAGAGAAAGAGATATTCTTGAATAACTTTTTTTGTGAAGGTCGGAGAGACTTGCAAGTAGGCTCTACCCCCACTAAATGGGGTAGCGCGCATCGATCGGTACCATCCTTGAGCTTCTCCGACTTTCGGAAGGGTTAGGGTTAGGGTTAGGGATGAAGCACATAGGAGAAAGAGATATTCTTGAATAACTTTTTTTGTGAAGGTCGGAGAGACTTGCAAGTAGGCTCTACCCCCACTAAATGGGGTAGCGCGCATCGATCGGTACCATCCTTGAGCTTCTCCGACTTTCGGAAGGGTTAGGGTTAGGGATGAAAGCACATAGGAGAAAGAGATATTCTTGAATAACTTTTTTTGTGAAGGTCGGAGAGACTTGGAAAGTGGTTGCATCTGGACTAATTTGGGTCCTGCGGATCGATTGGTACCATCCCCGAGCTTGTACGACCTTCGGAAGAGGTCGACCGACGAAATTCCCCCAAATCTGAGGAGATATTCTTGAATAACTTTTTTTGTGAAGGTCGGAGAGACTTGCAAGTAGGCTCTACCCCCACTAAATGGGGTAGCGCGCATCGATCGGTACCATCCTTGAGCTTCTCCGACTTTCGGAAGGGTTAGGGTTAGGGTTAGGGATGAAAGCACATAGGAGAAAGAGATATTCTTGAATAACTTTTTTTGTGAAGGTCGGAGAGACTTGCAAGTAGGCTCTACCCCCACTAAATGGAGTTGCGCGCATCGATCGGTACCATCCTTGAGCTTCTCCGACTTTCGGAAGGGTTAGGGTTAGGGTTAGGGATGAAAGCACATAGGAGAAAGAGATATTCTTGAATAACTTTTTTTGTGAAGGTCGGAGAGACTTGCAAGTAGGCTCTACCCCCACTAAATGGGGTAGCGCACATCGATCGGTACCATCCTTGAGCTTCTCCGACTTTCGGAAGGGTTAGGGTTAGGGTTAGGGATGAAAGCACATAGGAGAAAGAGATATTCTTGAATAACTTTTTTTGTGAAGGTCGGAGAGACTTGCAAGTAGGCTCTACCCCCACTAAATGGGGTTGCGCGCATCGATCGGTACCATCCTTGAGCTTCTCCGACTTTCGGAAGGTTAGGGTTAGGGATGAAAGCACATAGGAGAAAGAGATATTCTTGAATAACTTTTTTTGTGAAGGTCGGAGAGACTTGGAAAGTGGTTGCATCTGGACTAATTTGGGTCCTGCGGATCGATTGGTACCATCCCCGAGCTTGTACGACCTTCGGAAGAGGTCGACCGACGAAATTCCCCCAAATCTGAGGAGATATTCTTGAATAACTTTTTTTGTGAAGGTCGGAGAGACTTGCAAGTAGGCTCTACCCCCACTAAATGGGGTAGCGCGCATCGATCGGTACCATCCTTGAGCTTTTCCGACTTTCGGAAGGGTTAGGGTTAGGGTTAGGGATGAAAGCACATAGGAGAAAGAGATATTCTTGAATAACTTTTTTTGTGAAGGTCGGAGAGACTTGGAAAGTGGTTGCATCTG